>NC_067169.1:116181795-116499129 GCF_903995435.1 Acomys russatus | reverse complement strand
ACTCTTTTTCTGTGAAGCACATACACTGGATGTGGGAGTGTAAAGGAGCATTCCAGTTTCTCTAGGTCACCCCCTCTTATAGCCATCACTGACTTCTTTCCTTGTAACTCAGCTTAGGTTTGGTCTCTCTTGCTCTGCTGCGGAAAAGGGAAGGAAAAAAAAAAAAAAAAAAGACCTGAAGAGATGGGACCTCAGCCAAAATGGTTGAGTTTTGAGGAGTGATTTTTCTCTCTTCCCCTTGAAGGGGAAACAGCTTTTCTTCCACTGGTACATTTAAATTCTCCCAGCTATGGGGTGGTGCCAGCTCTGGACAAGTGCCACTGTGTCATAGACTGCTCAGAGGATCTAAACTTTTTAATTCTGAAGATGAAACTCACTGTCAGCCACTGCCAGGTCTAACTGGTGTTTAAGGATTACTGGGTGCTTCTTGTACGAACTGAAGGGGTGAATGTGTTAAGCCATTCAGCCTGTGATTGGTGATGGTTTCCTGTCATTTTAAGAGTCTAAATATGGGGTGGGAGGGTAAATGTAAAAAAAAAAACTTGTACAATTTTAAAATATCACAACTAAACATGAGCTGGTTTCCAATTTTTTTAAAAAAGAAATATATAGGGACGACAAAACAAAAAGTATATTATTGAATCTAGTCCTCAACTAAACGCCTTGTTACTCACAAATAAGGTTATTTTTAATTCATTGGTATAGAATTTTGCGTATTGATGCAAAATAAGTTTAATTTTGATACATTGGTATAGAATTCAAATTTAAGAATATTCTTCACACATTATATATATATATATATATATATATATATATATATATATTTCTACTCTAATATGAGGTATTATACCCATACAACTCAATTAAAATACGAGGTTTACTTCCAATACCTTAAAAGTGGCATTGCCGGCTGCTTAGGATAATTTAGTAATATAAGCTAATTGTTAGTTCATCAAGTCATGGCCATGTCAATTACTAGTCTATTTTATTACAAGAATATATATCCTAGGTCTAACAGATATATATGATTCTATAGATATATAAGGTAAAACAGATATGGTCTTCCAAAGCCTCAGAGACCTACAGAATATGGCATTTGAGGATTGTTTTTTATTATTTTACAGATTCATTGGCAGTAAGACAGGTTAACTCCTGGCAACACCCAGCCTACCTCAAAGAGGATGATGAACATCAAAGAGCCTCCTTATGGAGATGGCTTCAAATGTGAAAAACAGGCCACTGGGCAAAATGTCCTCATTTCTGCCACAGACAGAATTCTGCCTAAAAGTGGTCAAACTTAGATGCAGGCAGAATCAAAAGCCAAGCTCTGCCAAGACAGGGTAAACAAGTCCTCAATAGTTCCTGCCTCACAAGTATGTCTGTCAGATATATTGGGCCAGAAAGCTGAAGATGATGTTCCAATGTTATAGAGAGTTTTGGATAACTATTCAGGTAATAAACTGTCTCTGTCATCTTCTCATTTGGAAAGCTACTAACCTGCACTCCTGGCATACTCAGGTAATCAAGTTTATTCCTTCTCAAGTCTCTGATGGAGTTGAAGACCAGGTAGCTTAAGTTTACAATGAAGCTTAGTTGTTCAGGGGTTAAGATGTTTTTAGGTCTAGATACACGTTTTAAGTTGATGATGCCAAGATGTGATGGAAATTGGTTTACATTCAGAATTTTAGGTGCACCAAGATAGAAAAGATGTTTTCTTCAAGGCTGCCAAATAAAAATAGCCAAAACATTAGAATGTAACATTTATATAATTCCTAATTGTGTCATGGTTCTTCTTGCTATAGGTAGTTTATTGTATATATGTATAATAATATAAATATATATGTAAATAATAAAAAATGTTTAATTAATTAAAAAAAGAGAACAGCCAGACAATGGATGTTGCACAGTTTGTTCTAAGAAACTTTCATTTCATCCCCCAAGCAATGAATAGTTTCTATCATCAGAAAAATAATATTGTGCTTATACAGTGGGAATTGCTTTATTGTACATTGGGAGCTGGGATTTCAGGATTTAGACATTTTATTCTTTGATGAAATGTGGCAATGTTACCTCCTAGATATGCCTACGTACTGAAAAAAGCAAAGGAGAGCTGAGAATTTTTCGATGTTTGGTCACATTTAAGTCTTGCCTAGATTTAGTTCAATGAATGAATGGATTAAAACCCAGCTGGAATCATGTGGCAATTGTCTTGGTAAATCATAAATAATCAAGTTTGGTTTTCTGAATTTCACAGTCCCCTTCTTTTATCTTTCATGTTATCAATGAAAAATTTGAATCATATTCAATCACAATAAAACTAACATTTTATTTGATCCTGTTTGTGTGCATTGTAATAAAAGAATAAGGCACTCGTTAAAGTCATTCTCTTGGATCCCATTCTAGACATGCAGAATCATGGGAAAATAAAGGAAGAATGATGAATATTGAGATTTTTTAACAGTCTGAATGGAATTTTATTGTTGTTTACACAAGGGTTGAATATTAAAAAGTTTGGAATGAATTAACAAATGATATAAAATATTTAACTTTTGTGCATGCATATTACATTTACATTTGGAAGAAAAGACAATTAATGCAATTATTTTACCCTAAGGACACAAAGTAAAAGAAGACTTTTACTGTATTTATTTTTTACATATATACTTATACTATTATACATAGATAAACTACATACAGAAGTAATAACCATGAAACAATCCGGAACTATATAAATGATACATTCATAGTGTTTTGGCTATTTGTATTTGGCAATCTTGAAGAAAACATCTAATATGAGTCATTGTACCCATCCAACTCAATTATAACACAAAGTTTACTTCCAATACCTTGAAATTGGTATTGCAGGCTATTTAAGATAATTAAGTAATACAAGCTCATTGTTAGTTGATAAAATCACGGTCATGTCAATTACTAGTGTACTTTTATCACAAGAATACTCATCCAAGTTAAACAAACAGATATGATTCTATAGACATATAATGTAAAATAGATAAGGTCTTTGAAAGCCTCAGAGACCTATAGAACATGGCATTTAAAGATGTTTTTATTATTATAAAGATTCTTTGAATATTGAGACTTTTAACATCAATTTCAAAAAAATTTCATTTTAGGATATGTACTAAAATTAAATTCAAATTAATTTAATCTAAAAATGAATTCAAGATATTTTAAATTAAGTCTGCCAAATATGTTTGCATCCGATGTGTAGTTTTCTTTCCTAAAGTGTATGTTCTTTAGAAAGTTTATGCATTTTTTTGTTTTATTTCTCAATTCTATATTCTTATCCAGGTCAAGCATACAGTTGGGAATAAAAAGTTACACTCTTCTAGCATACAATTATTACATTTTAATTTTAAAAAAGCAATTAAATAGTTTATCACCAAAACAACCATAAAAATATGCAGAAGGACAAGAGTCCACCCAGGAGCTTCATTTACAGTAAAGAGTTGGTAGTAAGTACACTTGATTTTGGTTCAACCCCTAAAATTAAACTTCAGTAATTTACTATGGAGTGATAAAGTAACATATATACAGAAAACTACAATAAAATGAGTGATTGATAGCACCAGGAATGAAATATCAAAATAACGATGCAAGAACTAAAAGAAATGTGATTTTTCTACTCTTAGATTAGACAGTACTTCATGAATGAGACAAAAACATAAATTTATAATTGCCAGTATCATTAAAGTAGGAAAGTAAATTTTTCTGTTGTTACATACTGTGAGTTATATTCTAATAAAAATGGCAGTTGGAATTTGTCCTAAGTTTTTACATCAGTAAATACAAAGTCCATAGGCAGATACTCTGATACCAAAATACTCTAATAAAATGTCATTAATATATTAAAACTCTTTATAATGAGAACTAATAAATAAATATTAATACATCAATTTAATGGCAATAAAACCAAGACAAATCAATGTTCTAATGTCAACTTTCTTTCTCTGAACAAGTTTATATTTTGAGAACAGATGCCATGCCAACATAATTTTAAAAACATACAAAGGCCAGCATGTAAATACTATATTAAAGTTTTTCATTTAAAAAAACCTTCCTGCCTCACTTGTTATAGCTTTCCTACTCAGAACGTAATTTTTTAAAAACATAGAATGCTTTGTTTTATTATTTCTGCCACATGTGTACTTGAAAACTGTGGTGTTGAATACTAATTCACAGAATCTTCTCAGTTTTTAAAATACCCTAGATAGAATATAATTTTTTTTGTGATGAATACCCAGGCTTTTTGAAATGAGGCAGAATTTAGGGTGCACAGATTTAGCCTCACTTTGGGACATCTTAAAGTCTTCTGATATCAAATGCTCTGCACAAATTACCCACAGGTTTAATGCTTCCCCCTTTTCTTTTGTTAATGAAATGTTTGCACAGCTGCTGCAGTGTGTACAAGAAGATTAAAACCTGCTGTCACTTTGTTAAGAGAAACCTGGGGCTGATTTAACACATCTGGCCTGAGGTTTAAGCAGACTTGGTAATGCCAAAATTGCCCATTCCTTTATAGGAGCTTTGACCCAGGGACTGAAAGCGGGAGGGAGGATGCATTGACCTTTAAAACTTACTGAAATCAATTAACCAATTATTCTGTCAACTCCTTATGATGTGTGCTTGTGCTCTAACCACACATCTATGAACTCTTACATGAAATAGTTTTTCTGTTTATTTAAAACACACTGAAATAACTCAGCTGAGGAAGCAGTTAACCAACTGAACGGTAAATGTATGTCTTCTTTGGCTTATAGAACTTAAGAAAAAATAAAAATAATAATCTGCTCAAAAATATCAGAGCAGTAATTTGACAAACTAAGGCCTGGATCTGAGGCTGAGTGGGGGAATATGTTGTAGGGCTGTCCAGTTCTATCAAAATCTCATTCATAAGTTCATTCCTATGTCTTGCAGTAGGAACTGAGAATGGATTTGAAGTAGAAAGGCTTGTCACTCTCCTGAAGGCAATTGTGAGGCTGTCTGCAAGTCTGCACACCCTTCTCAACTATTATCTTAAAGGCAGATCTGAGGGTGTGGATAAAGCAACAAATACAGCAGGCTTGAAGGAATTCATATCTTGACTCTTTGTACTTGAATGGGTCTTTCACTAAGGAAGCAAGCACAGCATGCACTGGAGAAGCCGGCATAAAACAGAGGTGCTCAGAAAGTTGAATGATCTGCCCTGGGGTAGGCCACCTGACTTTGAAAGTGTCAGGGAGGGGGAAAAGTGGCTTGCTTTGTCCTATTCGCCAGGGCAAGTTTCCCACAACAAAGCATATTCAATTGATATACTAGAGGAGGCAGTCTGGTCCAAGGAAGAACAAATAAAAACAAACAAGCAAACAATGTTTTATATATGTATGAAGTCAATGGGTTGATACAAATAATTTCTCCGTTTCAAAGGAGCTGCAGTTCATTTCAGCACCCATGTCGGGACAGATAGACTTCTGGCAAAGCTGGGCACTGTTGGCATCTTTCTAACTGAGGTCTTACTGGGAAATGCCCCCCCCCCCCATCTTCAGTCTCCTCTGTTTGCTCTTGGGCTGAGAAGCCAAAGAGAGTGGGATTTATCATTAGCAATCAAACTTTAGACCCATGTGCTCCTCCAATGAAGGTGATGACTGCCCTGAGTTTTAAGAGTTTCTGAAAGGGAAGCTCTATTTCCCTTGAGAACTGCTGATTGATCAAGTCAGATTTTTAGTTCCTCCCTGGTAAGATTATCATTGCTTGACAACAGTATGCTGTAAGGTGAAGGGCAGTTGGCTTTCAGAGTTCACTGGCTAAATTCTACTGGCAGACAAGTGACAAGACAACAGATGGACTCTGCCGGAACGCCATGCCTTTCTCTCTCACTCCTCCCTCACAGCTGCTGCCAAAACCTGCTGCTTTTTCTCTGAACAGTCTGGTTGATAGCTCTACCGTCATCTCCCTCACATAGCTATTCTGTTGCTGCCCAGCAGGCTACTACCTTATTCTCTTCACAGTTTTTCCTGGTCCTGTGGTCCAGTCCCACTCACAAAGCTAAACATTGGGGTTCCTGCCAAAGTCAGATTTTCATGTCTTATAATTTGACCTCTCACTTTTGATAAGTCCTCAAACAGAAAGTGTACCATCCTTCTATGATCTAGTTAGTGTCAGATATCACAAAGTAAAGTTCATGGATTATTCGTTATTAAGAAATGACTAAAAATCACCTTTACACTCACACTGAGAACTAGAACTCCAGAGCCAAAGCAGCGGGTGTGAAATCTGTCTAATGCCACTTATTGGCTCTGCTATCTTGATCTAGTTACCTTGTATATTAAATAATCATAACACTTACCTCCTAGGATTTTCCTGAAAATTCAAATAGGTAAATAGTGTTCAAAGTAATTAAAGCAGTGGGTGACAAGTGACAAGTGTTACATGAGGTTAAATTAAAATAAATATATAGTCATTGACATATATATGGTTGCAAATACCAACAACTATTCACATAAATGATAAAAATAGTACTGTTAAAATGAAAATTACATATAAAATAACCACCACAATTTCATATATAATAATATTTCTTTATAATAAGTCATATAAATGTTGTTATTACAAATGTTTCTATTAGGACTAAAGTTTGTTTTATAATGTCTTTCTCACTACATTTACATGTTTTCAAACATAATGCTTTTATTGAGTCTTTGAGCTGTCCTGAGTTATGTAAGAATCAGAGATGGATATAAATATGAATGGAATCAATTCCTACCCTAAAGTATTTCACTCTTAGAAAAAGTATGTCCTTTGATAAGAAGTGTAGAACATGCTCTAAGTAATTATATATATATATATATATATATATATATATATATATATATATATATATGTATGTATAACACATTTTATATATATAGTCTTTGGTATATATCTTATATCATCATCATCATCATCTTTGGTTCATGTATTTGTTTTGTCCTTAAAACCCCTTTTCCTCTCAGAATGCCATACTTCTACTAGGAACAAAGGTATGATCGCTCTATCTCTAGATCACAAGTCAGAAGGAAACTTCCTAGTTTGCCCTCCTACATGACAGTATGTCCTTGGATTAGTAAATGGAAACCATTACAGAAGACCACAACTGGACAAAATACACAGACCAATACAACTAAACAGAAGGGTGTATCCGAGTACAATTTTCAATTCTGATGGAGAATTAAGCCAGTCTAAATGACATAGCATATAAAAACCTTTTTTAGTCTACTACCATTTTTAAAAACACAAATAAATTCTAGAAATAAATGAAACTTTTGGCATGTCCCACAATTATGTTGAAATACATAAATTCTTGTTTAACTCAGAACAGTAATAAAAGGAACATAGTTGGTACAAATAATGTGAAAGCAGGGACTTACAAAAAATCAAAGAAAGAAACAGAGGAATAAAGAGAATTAGGAAATATATAAAGTATAGATGTTTTGGAAATGGTAGAACACACAATTATAATCCTAGCACTTACTCAGAATGACCAGATCAAAGCCAGTTTGAGTTCTGCTTACTTAGAGAACTACAAAATAAAGAAAAAAGTTCATACCTGACAAATTGTATTTGTGTTCATGTGACAAAAGAAATCACTGAACATTTTGTCAAACATCACTTTATGTTCAATGACTTATTAGTGAGCCTTATCCTTAACCCAGATTTCTGATAAGAAGTCAAAGGTTACTGTGACTAAATCACCTGTTTTATTTCAAAACCATTTTGTGCTCTAAACTGTCACTATGACTCATATTCAAAATAGTCTTTGCTCAAAATATGTGTCATGATGATTATGAACAATTGACAGCTTTTAATATTTAAGCAGGACATGTAAGTGTTATACTTAAAAGAGGTTTATCAATGAATAGTTTCTTATTTTGCATCTAATCTAAATGAAATAATAAAACCAATATTTCACATTTGTTAGCATGTGCAACACCATTTTTGATATTTTTAAATCTTGCACTTAAAGCATTTCAAATATTTTTTCAGAATAATATTTTTCAGCCAATGATAGAAGATAATGGCCCTGAATACACTTTAATACCTTCAGATGTAATTGGAACTTTGTATTTGCATGTTTTGAGACATTGAGTGAAGCACATAATCCTGAAGACCCCATTTCCCCTACATATAAGACATAGAAAAATATTTAGGTGGGTGTGGTGGTCCACGCTTTTAAACCCAGCACTCAGGGAGACATAGGCAGGCAGATCTTGGTGAGTTGGAGACCAGCCTGGTCTACAAAGCCAATCCAGGACAGCCAAGGCTACACTGAGAAATGCTGCTCTTTCAAAAATAAAATTTGTATCATAGAGTCATTTCAAGAATAAAATGTAAGCTGAGCATAGTGGCACATGTCTTTATTCCCAGGACTTAGGGAGGCATAGGCAGGCAGATCTCTGTGAGTTCCAGGCTAGCCTGGTCTACATAGCCAGTTCAGGACAGCCAAGGCTACACAAAGAAACATCTCAAAATAACCTAAACAAAACCAAACCAAAGAAACCAAAGAGAATAAAATGTATTAAATACATTTCCAAGCCACAATTCTTAAGAGACATAGAGGTATGTAGGAAGATATAGAATCTCTTGCTATTCTGATGGCTTAAAAATAGCTATCAGTCCTTGTATCTTTTGGTCAGTGATGCTCTTTGATATTGGAGCTGCTGTTCTGTGTCCCAAGAGAAAACTCTGTTCATATGATGTGGTAGTATGTTTGCAGAAACCAGAGCAAGGCAACAGCACCTACTAGCTTATGATGACTCAGTGCTTTTCTTTAACTAGATGGAACATTAATTAAAAAAATAGTTTCCTGATATAACATATCTTTACATGCTAAGATTGGAAGAAAATAAAGTTAGTTGGTTTTTAATGTTTTTCTACTGTAAAGCAAAAGTAGTGGAACTAATATAGAGCTGGGACAACCCCAGACAGTGAGAAGATGTGAAAATTTTCTTGAAACAGTAAATATGGCACCAGAGCAAAAAGGAGAAATAAAAAGAATTCCACCTTATGATCCACCTTATGACAAATGATTAGTAATGCTTAATATTGATTTTTATAATTATTTAGGAGGCAGTTAGCCCTTAACCTACTATTATATAAATAAAAGACACAGAAACCTCTTAGGTTTTTGATATGCCTTAATGCACTGAGGCTGGGCAGATATTAACTCTTGAAGCTGTTTTATCTGTTCACCAGCCCAAATCACTATATATATTTGTACATAGTTTCCATTTGAGCTGAGTTTTTTCATCATGCCAGTCCTCTGAGCAGGCTGCTCTTCTTGTCAACGTGGTTCTAGTTCATGCTAATCCATGGCAACCTGTTCCTTTCCTCCTTCCTCTCTCCTCCTGTGGTCTCTTTCTGCTACCCCAAACCTGTAAACTTTGGCTCTGCCTACCTCTCTCCTGCTAAGCTCAGATTTAAGAAATTTTATTTGTCAATTGGGTATAATTTGGGAGGAAAGATTTACACCATATCATTTTGAATACATGAGCATTTGCTCATAAGAGTTGATAGGTTGTGACCATATGGTCACAGACCTAGGGGAGGGGAATAGGGTGAAACAGGGAGGATATAAGCAAGGGTATACAACTGACATGTAATCTGAATAAATTAATTAAATAAAAAACGAATCTTGGGGAACAAGCAATTAACATTTGAATACATAGTAGCTCCAGAACAACCCCAACAACCTTATGCTTAGACACTTGGGCTCCTGATATTTCTACTCATTGACTAAAATTTATCTTGTAAGAGTGTGGCCCTATCCAAGAAGCTAAGGCCTGTCCTAAAAGATTAATCATTGACTGGTAACTGTAATGTGAGCGCAATCATCCACTTACATCATGGCCAGTAAGCAAAAAGAAAAAGAAAGAAAGAAAGAAAGAAAGAAAGAGAAATAGAGAAAGAAAAAGAAAAAAAGAGAGAGAAGAGAGAGAGAGAGAAGAAAAAGAAAGACAAAAAGAAAGAGAAAGACAAAAAGAAGATATGTCTTGGTTTCTGCAATCTCCTTTTAGAGCTCACCTCTAATTGCACTAGGCCCCAACTCTTAACTTCTTATCACCTTCCAATGATTTCAACATAGGAACCAAGTCTTTATCTCATAAAGATCTAAGAGACATTCAATATTGTAAAAAATGGGCAGCGGAGGTTAGAGGTGAACAGCGGATCTGTACAGAGGGATGGAATCACACCACGCAACAGATCCACTTAAGAGGTTTAATAGGGAGATACAGGAACCGTCTCTGGAGACACGTGGAGAGAGAGATAAATGGGAGGAGTTCCCTTTACAAACTATCTACCAAGAAGAGACTTGATACCCTATGAGCATATACAGGAAGAGGAGATCCCCCTCAGTCAAAGTCATAGGGGAGGGGAGTAAGGGGAAAGCAGGAGGGAGGGAGGAATGGGAGGATACAAGGGATGGGATAACAATTGAGATGTAATATGAATAAATTAATAAAATATATTAAGAAAACAAACTATCACAGTCATAGGGGAGGGGAGTGGTGGAAAATGGGAAGGAGGGAGGAATAGGAGGATACAAGGGATGGGATAACAACTGAGATGTATTATGAATAAATTAATAATATATATATAACAAAAATAAATTATCTAGCGCATGCGCAGAAGGTGCACAAGTGGCTTAGGGGCTTGAGTCCTGTCGGCGGGGGTGGTGATGTGTAGCCTGTTTTCCCACCATCATCAGGACCTTAAAGGATGACTGTATTTGTTGCCTGATTACTAACAAATATTCAAATGACTAGCATTTATCTTATACCTACTATTTTGTAATGGTAACCCATAACAGTCTGTGAATGTGACATGGTTCAGAAAGATACCCTTGAAGCACCAGTTTATAGGATGTACTAGATCAGAGAGATCAATGTAAGCATGCATAATTAGTCCAGGCACAAGTCTATAGTTTTATTATTCTGTGTCTCATTTTAGTTGTCATTAACCTTCATTTAGAATATATTATGTGTTATTCCACTCTTTGTTACTATAACAGTACACCAGAATTTGTATAATTGGTTCAGAATGTAATCTGATTTGGCTCACATTGCTTTATGTTTCTTGAGGCTGGGTGCTTAAAGAGCATAGAGCTAGTATCTGGTCAACATCTGCTGTGGATCCCCCTTTCCAATCGGTAGTTCCTTCTAGAAGTGGTAAGCGAAGTTCTTTCATCCAAACTATAACCACAGAGCTTGGGTCTTTAACCTCCTCTCTCTTTTCTACAGCTGAATAGGGTTGTGGATGTCACACAGTTTTCTAATGTTCATACCTGAGAGGCTAATTGATTAAATGGCTGCTGAATGAAGGCCAAATTCAAGGTGAATATCAGCAATGACTAGAGATAGAAATAGGATCTGTTTATAGACTCAGCATGCAAAGCTTTATGTAAAATAAAAGTACTATAAACATTTCAGCAGTCTTTTTGAGTTCTGAGTTTGCTTTACAATGATAAACTCACATATATATTTTATTAAATACAAAGTTTCACATGTTAGAGAGGAAAGTAGTATATATTAGACAAACTTGTTGATTTTACTCAGAAAATAAAAAATACATACTTGCAAATAGTAAGTACAAACAAGAACATAATTACATGCTTATATCTTCAGTCATTGTAGTGGCCTTGATTTTTGTAGAATAAATACACTTAATACAGATGAGTTCAACAAAAATATGCTGTGTACCTGAGTTTTTTAATTAATAAATAATTTTATTATAATTTATTCACATTACATCCCCTCACTTTTATCTTCCTCTTCCCACCTCGCCTCCCATTTCAACTCTATTTCCCTCCCCCACATTCCTGACAGGTGGTTTTAAGTACTTTGGAAGTGCTGAAGGATCTAGCAAAGGTAAAATATTTCCAGATTTCTGATCATAGAGGGCCTTTCTTTCATTGGTTCCTGATGGATATACTCATTGAAGCCACAGTTTGGGGAAAGATCCCCAGGAAGGATAAAGTAAATTAGCCTAATGCAGAAAGAAACATTGCTAAGAGCAGTATAATAAAATGCTTTCTAGACTATGAAATCTCTGTTACATAATAAATGTCATAGGGAATGATGGGGGGCGCTTAGCTGACAAACTGCTTTCTCTACAAGCACAAGGACTTGTTTTCGATCTCAAGAAACCACATTTAAAAACTAGTTCATATTGGTATCTCAGCTCTGTAGAGGCAGAGGCAGGATGATCTATTAGGCTTACTGACCAGCCAGACTAGCCCACTTGATAAGTTCCAGGCCAGTAATAGACCCTAATCTCAAAAGAAAATGTGAACAGTACCTGAGGAATGATATCTGAGCTTAACTTCGGGTCCCCTTCTGAATGTATACACACTTGTACATACATGCACCTGCACATACATATGCAACCACAAAGACATAATCATTCACACACACACACACACACACACACACACACACACACACACAGAGAGAGAGAGAGAGAGAGAGAGAGAGAGAGAGAGAGAGAGAGAGAGAGAAGGAGATATGCTTATGAATACATCCCATCTGAAAGTCTTCTAAAAAGCTCTTTAATCAAATAGCCCTTCTTATTTAGCATGTGGATTCCACTACAAGTCACTGGAATCAACACTGGAGCTTTGAAGTACAAAACAGACTACTTCAGTGCATAAAAACATGAAGAGGTTGAAAAGCCTGAATAGACTCAACAGAGATTGCCTTTGTTGTATTCTTGTAAGAAAATCCTAATCCTCGTAAATCTTATTCTACACTTATAACAGTAGTTGAACACAGTATTATTTAACTGGTTTTCTTGCAATATATGACTAATAATTTTAAAGGAGTCTTTAGTGATACCTAGAAATCTAGTTTCATTTACCTAAGGTACTCATTATCTTTTCTACCTAGGAGATTTTTCAATACTTTGTTAATCTCATCTGGTCACTTTTTAAAAAACACTATGTGTTCCCATCATGATTTGCTGCCTTTCACAAACCCAAAGCAGTATAACCAATTAGTCATGCACTAAAGCCTCCAAAATTATAACTCAAAAATGAACATTTTGGGACATAGGAAGATGGCTCATTCTATAAAACCTCAAACCATGAACACCTGAGTTTACATCACCAGAACATGAGTTTTATAAAAAAAAAAAAAAAAAAAAAACCCCAGATATGATGCCCTGTGCCTTAAACCCCAGCTTTGGAGCAGAGCAAACACAGGTGGATTCTTGAAGCCCATTGGCCATAAAGCTTAACCTAATTGATGAATTTCAAGTACAGTGAGAACAATTTAGACAAGATATCTGATTTAGGACTGGAGAGATTGCTTAGAGGTTAAGAGCACCGTCTGCTCTTCCAGAGGTCCCGAGTTCAATTCCCAGCAGCCACGTGGTGGGTTACAACCACCTGTAATGAGATATGGTGCCTTCTTGTGGTGGGCAGGCACACGTGTGGGCAGAATACTGTGTAAATAATAAATAAATCTTTTTTTAAAAGATATCTAATTTATACCCTAAGCTGCCATGTGAAAATACGTGTGTGCATATCTGCACATACATGTGTACATAATCCGAATAGATAACACCACAGAGAGAGAGAGAGAGAGAGAGAGAGAGAGATGCACACAATGAATGCTTTCTTTTTTTTTTTTTTTTTTTTTATGTGTATCTTTTATTTTATTTTATTTTATTTTATTTATTTTTTTTTTTTATTAATTTATTCTTGTTACATCTCAATGTTTATCCCATCCCTTGTATCCTCCCATTCCTCCCCCCCCATCCCCCCCCATTTTCCCATTATTCCCCTCCCCTATGACTGTTCCTGAGGGGGATTACGTCCCCCTATATATTCTCATAGGGTATCAAGTCTCTTCTTGGCTACTTGCTGTCCTTCCTCTGAGTGCCACCAGGTCTACCCCTCCAGGGGACATGGTCAAATGTGAGGCACCAGAGTATGTGAGAAAGTCGTATCACACTCTCCACTCAACTGTGGAGAATATTCTGACCATTGGCTAGATCTGGGAAGGGGTTTAAAGTTTACCTCCTGTATTGTCCTTGGCTGGTGCCTTAGTTTGAGCGGGACCCCTGGGCCCAAATCTGCCTATCATATTGTTCTACTTGTAGATTTCTAGGACCCTCTGGATCCTTTTATTTTGCTGTTCTCCCATGCGTCTCTCATTTAGAGTCCCAATAGGATGCCTTCCCCTCTGTCCCAGTTTCCTGGTAAGTGAAGGCTTTCGTGGGACATGCCCCTTGGGCTAGTATGCAGATATAAGTGAGTATATACCATTTGATTCTTTCTGCTTCTGGGTTAACTCACTCATTATGATCATTTCTAGCTCAATCCATTTATCCACAAATTTCGGGAATTCCTTGTTTTTAATAGCTGAGTAGTATTCCATAGTGTATATGTACCACAGTTTCTTTATCCACTCTTCTACTGAGGGACACTTAGGCTGTTTCCATGTTCTGGCTATTATGAATAAGGCTGCTATGAACATGGTTGAGCAAATTTTCTTGTTGTGTGCTGGAGCATCTTCTGGGTATATTCCAAGGAGTGGAATAGCTGGGTCTTGAGGAAGCCCTATTCCCATTTTTCTGAGATAGCACCAGATAGATTTCCAAAGTGGCTGTACTAGTTTGCATTCCCACCAGCAATGAAGGAGTGTTCCTCTCTCCCCACATCCTCGCCAGCATGTGGTGTCGCTTGAATTTTTGATCTTAGCCATTCTGATGGGTGTAAGATGGAATCTCAGAGTTGTTTTGATTTGCATTTCCCTGATGACTAAGGAGGTTGAGCATTTCTTTAAGTGTTTCTCAGCCATTTGATACTCCTCTGTTGAGAATTCTCTGTTTAGTTCCAAGCCCCATTTCTCAATTGGGTTATTCGGTTTGGTGGTGTTTAATTTCTTGAGTTCTTTATATATTTTGGATATTAGACCTTTGTCAGATGTAGGGTTGGTGAAGATTTTTTCCCAGTCTGTAGGCTGTCGCTTTGTTCTCTTGACAGTGTCTCCTGCCTTACAGAAGCTTCTCAGCCTCATGAGGTCCCATTTATTAATGGTTGACATTAAGGCCTGGGCCGTTGGTGTTCTGTTCAGGAAGTTGTCTCCTGTGCCAATATGTTCCAGGCTCTTTCCCACTTTTTCTTCTAAGTGAGTTAGTGTCTCTGGTTTTATGTTGAGGTCTTTAATCCACTTGGATTTGAGTTTTGTGCAAGGTGACAAATATGGGTCCAGTTTCATTTTTTTACACATAGACCTCCAGTTAGACCAGCACCATTTGTTGAAGATGCTATCCTTTTTCCATTGAATGGATTTGGCTTCTTTGTCAAAAATCAAGTGACCATATGTGTGTGGATTCATATCTGGGTCTTCGATTCGATTCCACTGATCAACCAGCCTGTTGCTGTGCCAGTACCATGCTGTTTTAAGTACTATTGCTTTATAGTACAGTTTGAGATCAGGTATGGAGATTCCTCCGGAGCATCTTTTATTGTACAAGATTGTTTTAGCTATTCTGGGTTTTTTGTTTTTCCATATGAAGTTCAGAATTGAACTTTCAATGTCTTTAAAAAATTGTGTAGTTATTTTGATAGGGATTGCATTGAATCTATAGATTGCTTTTGGTAGGATGGCCATTTTTACTATGTTAATTCTCCCGATCCATGAGCAAGGAAGATCACGCCATCTTCTCAGGTCATCTTCAATCTCTTTCTTCAGAGTTTTGAAATTTTTTTCATACAAGTCCTTCACTTGCTTAGTTAGGGTAACTCCTAGATATTTTATATTGCTTGTGGCTAATGTGAAGGGTGTGGTTTTCCTAATTTCTTCCTCTGCAAGCTTGTCATTTGTGTATAGGAAGGCTACAGACTTTTTTGAGTTAATTTTGTATCCAGCCAATTTGCTGAAGGTGTTTATCAGCTTTAGGAGTTCTCTGGTGGAGTTTTGAGGGTCACTTATGTACACTATCATATCATCTGCAAAGAGGGATAATTTGACTTCCTCCTTTCCCATTTGGATCCCCTTGATCTCCTTTTGTTGTCTTATTGCTCTGGCTAGAACTTCGAGTACTATATTGAAGAGATATGGAGAGAGTGGGCAGCCTTGCCTTGTTCCCGATTTGAGAGGAATTTCCTTGAGTATCTCACCATTTACTTTGATTTTGGCTATTGGCTTGCTGTATATAGCCTTTATTATGTTGAGGAAAGTGCCTTGTATCCCCGATCTCTCTAAAACTTTAAACATGAATGGGTGTTGAATTTTATCAAATGCTTTCTCTGCATCCAAGGAGATAATCATGTGGTTTTTTATTTTCAGTTTGTTTATATGATGGATTACATTGATGGATTTCCGTATATTAAACCATCCCTGCATGCCTGGAATGAAGCCTACTTGGTCATGATGAATGATATCTTTGATGTGCTCCTGTATTCGTTTTGCAAGTATTTTATTTAGTATTTTTGCATCTATGTTCATAAGAGAAATTGGTCTGAAATTCTCTTTCTTTGTTGAGTCTTTGTGAGGTTTAGGTATCAATGAGACTATGGCCTCATAGAATGAATTTGGTAATTTTCCATCCATTTCTATCTTTTGGAGTAGCTTGAAGAGTATCGGTATTAGCTCGCCCTTAAAGGTCTGGTAGAATTCTGCACTGAAACCATCTGGCCCTGGGCTTTTTTTGGTTGGGAGACCATCGATGATTGCTTCTATTTCTGTCGGGGAAATGGGACTATTTAACTTGTTTATCTGTTCTTCACTCAACTTTGGCAAGTGAACTTGATCAAGAAAATCGTCCATTTCCCTTAGATTTTCAAATTTTGTGGCATATATGCCTTCAAAGTAGGATTTTATGATTCTTTGAATTTCTTCAGTGTCTGTTGTTATGTCTCCCTTTTCATTTCTGATTTTGTTGATTTCAATACTGTCTCTCTGCCTTTTAGTTAGTTTGGCTAATGGTCTGTCTATCTTGTTGATTTTCTCAAAGAACCAGCTCTTGGTTTTGTTGATTCTTTGGACTGTTTTCTTAGTTTCTAATTTGTTAATTTCAGCCCTGAGTTTGATAATTTCCAGGCGTCTACTCCTCTTGGGTGTTTCTGCTTCTTTTTTTTCTAGGGCTTCCAGTTGTGTTGTTAAGATGCTTATGTGCGATGTTTCCAATTTCTTTTTAAAGGCACTTAGTGCTATGAATTTTCCTCTTAGCACTGCTTTCAATGTATCCCACAAATTTGGGTATGTTGTTTCTTCATTTTCATTGAATTTCAGAAACTCCTTGATTTCTTTCTTTATTTCTTCCCTGACCCAGGTGTCATTTAGCAGAGAGTTGTTTAGTTTCCACAAACGTGTAGGCTTTTTGTTATTTCTGTTGTTGTTGAATTGCAGCCTAAGAGCATGGTGATCTGATAGGATACAAGGTATTATTTCAATCCTCTTGTATCTGTTGAGGCTTGCTTTGTGACCTACGATGTGATCAATTTTGGAGAAGGTTCCATGGGGTGCAGAGAAGAAGGTGTATTCTTTCTTGTTTGGGTGAAAGGTTCTATAGATATCTGTTAGATCCATTTGACCCATGGCATTGGTTAATGATGTTATTTCTCGGCTTAGTTTCTGTTTCAATGACTTATCCTTCAGTGAGAGTGGGGTGTTGAAGTCTCCCACTATTATTGTGTGGGGATCGATGTGTGGTTTAAGCTTTTTTAGGAGATCTTTTACATATGTGGGTGCCCTTGTATTGGGAGCATAGATGTTCAGAATTGTGATGTCATCTTGGTTGACTTTACCTTTGAGAAGTATGAAGTGTCCTTCCTCATCCCTTTTGATTAATTTTGGTTGAAAGTCTATTTTGTTCGATACTAAAATGGCTACACCTGCTTGCTTCTTGTGACCATTTGCTTGGAATATTTTTTTCCAACCTTTTACCCTGAGGTAATGCCTTTCATTATGGGTGAGATGTGTTTCTTGGATGCAGAAGAATGTTGGGTCTTGTTTATGTACCCATTCGGTTAGTCTGTGTCTTTTTATTGGAGAATTGAGGCCATTGATGTTGAGAGATATTAATGACCAGTGACTGTTAAGAGTCTTAATTTTGATGTTGTTTCCAGTCGAGCGTTTGTGTAGTTGTGTTTTTGCCATGGGATAGTTATCTATTTCCTGGGTAGTTTTGGTTGTAGCTTGACCCTTTGGGATGGAGTTTTCCTTCTAGTACCTTCTGTAAAGCTGGGTTTGTGGATAGGTACTGTTTGAATTTGTTTTTGTCATGGAATATTTTGTTTTCTCCATCAATGGTTATTGATAATTTTGCTGGGTAAAGTAGTCTGGCCTGGCATCTGTGTTCTCTTAGGGTTTGCAGGATCTCTGTCCAGGACCTTCTGGCTTTTATGGTCTCTGCTGAGAAGTCAGGTGTAATTCTGATAGGTTTACCATTAAATGTTATTTGGCCCTTTCCCTTGCAGCTTTTAATATTTTTTCTTTGTTCTGCATGTTTTGTGTTTTGATTATTATGTGGCGGGCAGTTTTTCTTTTCTGGTCAATTCTATTTGGTGTTCTGTAGGCCTCTTGTATGTTTATAGGCATCTCTTTCTTTAGATTGGGGAAATTTTCTTCTATGATTTTGTTGAGAATAGTTTCTGGGCCCTGGAGTCTGATGTCTTCTCTTTCTTCAATGCCTATTATCCGCAAATTTCTTCTTTTCATGGTGTCCTTAATTTCTTGGATGTTTTGTGTCAGGAGTTTTCCAGATTTGGTATTTTCTTTAATGGTTGATTCAATATCTGTGATTGTATCTTCTAGCCCTGAGATTCGTTCTTCCATCTCTTGGATTCTGTTAGAAAAGCTCACCTCTGTGTTGCTCGCCTTCTTCTCTGAGGTCTCACGTTCTCGTTTTTCTTCTGTCTGTGTGTTTATCATTGAATCCATTTTCATTTTCAGATCTTGAACTGATTTTTTGATTTCTTTCATCTGATTTTTTGTATATTCCTGAGTTTCTTCCATTGCCTCTTTATAGGTCTTCAGAGCTTGAACCGTTTTAGCTATTTCTTTCATCTGGTTGTTTGCATTTTCCTGCAATTTTTCCAGTTCCACTCTATGTGCTTCTTTTATGTCTCTCACCTGTTTGTCTGCGTCTTCCTGCATTTGATTACGAATTTTATTTGTTTCCTCCATTATCATCCTCATTACTAAGGATTTGAGGTCATTTTCTTGTATTTCCGTTGTATTTGAGTTCTCTGGGTGGTTTTCTTTGGGATAGCTGGAAACTGGAGACGCCATGTTGTTTTGGGGTTTTTTGCGTATGCTTTTTCGTTGTCCTTTAGACATCTTGCCGTCTTTGTTTTTGTTGGGTAGCTTCCAGAGTTGAATGGAGGGTGTCTGATGATAGATTCACTTGTTTTCTTACGATTTCCCTAGGCTGCGAGCTCAAAGCTTCACTGGTGTGGATGTTAGGAGGTTGGCCCTGTTGTTCTGGTCTCTCACAGCCAGTGATCCTCAGTCCCTCTCTGCTGTGGATCCTGCAATTGTTCTGGGTCTCTGAATGAGCGTTGGGTCAGGCCAAGGTATCCACAGCCTTCTGTGTTCCCTGCCAAGTCCAGCCAGGAGCACTGGGACCGAACCACGGGCAGAACTCAGCTAGATTCTCAGGGCCAGAACCGTCTGCCAAGCTCAGCTAGGGATTTTGGGCCCAAAATGCACACAGGGCCCAGCCAGAATTTTTGGGCTGGGACTACGCACCAAGCTCCACTAGGGCCTTTTGGCCCAAAGTGCGTGCTGTGGTCAGTTATTGACTCAGGGCCCGAACTGACCACCAATCTCAGCCAGGAATTCTGGATTCAAACTGTACACTGTGTCCAACCAGAGTCTTAGAGCTGGTGGAACCGAGAGCTCTGTCCAGCCTGTGCCACAGCAGGAGAACTGCGGCTGCTCTGAGTTAGCGCCAGTAGTGGAACAAGTGCTCCACCCGGACTGTGTCACCGCAGGGGAGCTGCCGCTGAGCTGAGGTGGTGCCTAGGATGGAACCGAGCACGTCACCAAGCCTGCGCCACAGCAGGAGAACTGTGGCTGCTCTGAGTTAGCGCCAGTGCTGGAACAAGTGCTCCGCCCGGACTGTGTCCCCGCAGGGGAGCTGCCGCTGAGCTGAGGTGGTGCCTAGGATGGAACCGAGCACGTCACCAAGCCTGCGCCACAGCAGGAGAACTGCGGCTGCTCTGAGTTAGCGCCAGTGGTGGAAACAAGTGCTCCGCCCGGACTGTGTCCCCGCAGGGGAGCTGCCGCTGAGCTGAGGTGGTGCCTAGGATGGAAACCGAGCACGTCACCAAGCCTGCGCCACAGCAGGAGAACTGCGGCTGCTCTGAGTTAGCGCCAGTGGTGGGACAAGTGCTCCGCCCAGACTGTGTCCCCGCAGGGGAGCTGCCGCTGAGCTGAGGTAGTGCCTAGTGTGGAGCAGCGTGCTCAACTACGCCTGCGCCACAGCAGGGGAGCTATGGCCACGCTGAGTTAGTGCCTCAGGCAGAATTGTTTGCTGGGCCGGGCCAATACCCGGGACTCTGGGGCCGAACTGTCCGCCGAGTCCAATCTGGGTCCAAAGGCTCCACGCGACCCAAATCCTGCCCCGAGTCCCCTCTCCCGCAGCAATTCCACCAGCCACCACACAATCGCCTCCACCGGAAGGCTATGAGCTGCAAACCTCAGCCGCCGCTGCTGGTGCCGCTGGTGCTGCCGCCTCTACCGCTGCCGCTCCGATCAGAGAAAAACCACGCTCCTCCCGTGTGCAGGGGCACGCAGGTCCTCCGCACCCTGGTCCCTCCGAACCGTGGAGCACTCCCGCTGCCGTGATGTTCGGACCTCGGTGTTCCTGGCTCAGAAATCTGTGCAATTCCCTGAATTGTTCACTGGAGCCTCCAAACGCGGTCCACACTGCTCGCCGCCATCTTGGATCCTAATGAATGCTTTCTTTTGACAATTCATTATCACTGTATTTAGTTACAGTGATAAAAAACCTAACCAAGTAAACTCTAAATGCATTACATTGCATAATAAGGTCCTCAACAATCTTATCACCAGATCACTTTATAGGCAAACTCAAACTATGCCACCTTCTCAATATGTAATACTTTTGTATACTTCAGTAACTTTGGGTCATTAGCATACCTAAAATATCCTGCCCCACCCCATCTTCCCCTCACAGGGCTAGCTCAAATGTCATTTTTGTCTTTATTGATCTCTTGTATCTCTTGTGGAACTAATTGCTCTCTTGTTTTTGTCCCTATATATATTCCTCTTTTACAATACTTGTCATATAAAATTGCAGTTTCTTTTTAAAGTGTCCACCCATCTCAAAATGAATGAACTGCTCAAAGCAGATATTTCTTACTCATCTCAGAAAGAAGAATAATAGCACCTCAATACAAGCTGCTGACTGAATGTTGAACAATTTTACATAAATGTTTTAAATAGATGATCAGTATTAAAGAGCAATGAGGGCCTTTAGGATGAGCTAAATGAATACCTTGCCAGTACACCCACACAAGGTTACATTCTTCAGCTAAGCTATGTAGTTATCATCAAGATAATTAAACTTGCAAAAAATTCACATTATTTCCAAAAAGTAAAGAATATAATGCTGATCAAGGACCAGAAAAAATAACTGTAGAGAAGGATGGCACTCTGTATAAATTTAAAAGAGATAATTTAGTTCAAACTGCTTCTCATTTGTAAGGGGGGAGGGGTAGACGATATGACTTCCCAGAACAGACTTAATCCCAAAATATTTCATTGTATGACTTTCCACATAGACAAGACACTTATTTACATAACCCCATGTTTTTAATTTTACAGCTATGATCTTCTGAAGAAATCATTAACACTAAAGAAATGGCTAACTGGAAATAATTTGTTTGTAAAACCCCAGTGAAGTACTTGATTATGCAGCTGTCTACTTGGGCTGCCTCGCAGGACCTAACAAGACAGCAAATGACATGAGTGAGGTTCAATGAAGGCATTTGCCTGGCATGCTTAAATATCAGCCAGGCTGATGAATTAGGTGCAAAGCAAAAACAACCATAAGATTTCCAATGCAAATCCAAAGAATGGGTTAAAAACAAAAAAAGTAAGTTGAGTTGTCTGGCTTTAGCAACAGAAAGAAAAATCATATCCATACAGTTGACCCAAATTTAAATAAATCTAGTTTAGAACCTTGATTGCACTATCAAGTTAATTGCTAATTGCTTATATACTTCAAATTAATGGTATAGACCAAAGTAAAGTACATTTTAATAGCAAAACTATCATCTAAGTTCTCTTTAAACAAGTTACTAAGAACTAAAACAGGGTCAGTGAGAAGGCTCAACTGTAAAACTGCTTGCCATGCAATCCTGATGACATGAATTTGATCCCCAGAATCAATGCAGAAATGCCAGATGGGGTGACTGGCTCTCCTCTGCAATCCCAGCCTCAGCGTTCTTGGGCCAGATGGGAGGCAGAGACAGAGGCGGGGAGGAAATCACCTGGAAGTTTGCCTATGCAGCACAGCAACAGAAATAACAAGAGACCTTGCTTCAAAATACAAGGAGTAAGGACGGAAGTGACTCCTGACAAGTTGTCCTTTGACCCTCCTCATGAATACTTTGGCATGTGCATGTCCCTTACCCTGAATAAATATATGTTCTTGTGAAAAAAAAAAAAAACAGAATCATAGAATTACGGCATGAGGAGAACCTCAGTGGTCATATGCATTTTATAGATGAGGAAATTGAAATCTGAAGAGGTTTACCTGCTTCACCTGTAAATGTGCTATATACTACTTAACATTTTGCAAATAGGTTCTAGACATGGCAGATCTTCAAATTAGATATATTAATGTAAAAAAAATCACGCAAATGTTTCTCTGTCAACATCCTACAAACAAGCTTAAGTGTCTATCACTAATTCCTGGCTGTTCATAACTAAAATGTATCCTTTTGAACTTAGCATACAAGGCCAGGTCTGACTTCTCATCCTCATACATCTGTGCAACATTCATGTCTACTCCTACCTGAATGGAAGTTGTCACCAAAAAAACTCACTGCTCTTTTACAAAAATATGTATTTGTGCTATTTTTAATTTGTGCATGTCTATGTGGGGCTGTCATGTGAATGTGGGATCTTGAAGAGGACAGAGAGGGCATTAGACTCTCTGAAGCTGGAGCTACAGGCAGTTCTGTGTTGCCCAACCTGGCTGCTGAGAACAAAATCTTGTTTCTGTGCTAGAGCAGTATTCTTAAATACCATGACATTTCACCATCCCCACCCTTTGTTATCTGTCATAATTGTAATGCCATCTTTCTTTTTGTGCTAGCCTTCATTCTGTGACTGCTGTCTGTAATAAATGCTTTGGTTAAGCTTCATTTAATTTTATATACCCTGATATTTAAAACCTGCTTCAAAATTTTTTCTAGAAAATTCATTTCAGATACAATCTCTGTTCTTACTTGCAACGCTCTTTGCAAAATCTTGATTCCATCAGTTTTTGCAGGTAGAGGTCATATTCTCATATATGTTTTCATTTGATTGCAAGTTTTGGAACCACTGAAATTGCTAATATGGAATTTAATGCACAGTAAATGCTCATGAAAGTTTGTTCCTAAACTTCAACATGTCTTAGGGAGTTCACAAAAGATCATTTTTTGAAAAAATTAAACAAAAATATAAATCAAGCATTATAGGTTTATACTACCTTTTGCTTCAGTGTGTTATCTATGAGGTCAAATATGTCATGATGGGAAATCTAATTCTTATTCATGTACTCTGTGCATTCCAAAAATTACCTTTTCCCTGTTATTACTTCAAATGCAGTACAAACCCCTATGTCTCAATGTATTGGCTATTACTTCAGCATTTAGAATGAGATAATTTACTCTCAGGAAGTTCTTTCATGATTTTATGGGTAAAAAGACATCCTTTGCAGCAGGAAAATGGTGCAGTCAGAAAGTGCTTTAAAGTAAACAGGAGGACAGGAATTCAGATAATTAACACCCATAAAAAGGCCAACTGCAGTAGTATGCATCTGTAATCTCAGTGCTTGGGAGATGAGGACAGGTATGTCCCTGGAGCTCACTGCTCAGCCAGCCTTGTTGAATATGTGACTTCAGAGTTCAATGAAAGATTCTGCTTGGATGGTAAGGAAGAAAATGATTAAGAAAAATATTCAAAATTCATTTATGGCATTCACATCCATGTGTGCCTGCATTCATATGTATGTGCATGCATGCGCGCGCGCACACACACACACACACACACACACACACACCATTGAAGCAAATAAAATAAAGACTTTTGCTTAAATCTACCTAAAGCTAAGTAATATTTCATCAAAATCAAGGATTCAGAGTTCCACTGAACAGCACATTAATTGCTAATTAACTTCATTTGTTTTACCAAATGCATGACTAATATTGATCATTTTAGATTTAATCAGGATATGTTAATCAGAATATGACAACATTCAGTAATCTTGCTGAACTCTTCTTGATATTCTAGGAGGAGATATTCAATGGTAAATAGCAAAACTATGGGTTCTTGGATTTATATTTGCCTGCACCAAAGAGTTTCCGTTTGAGACTTCTAGGAATCAGTAACTAAGATAGAGGATAGAGTTTGAGGTACAAAAGATTTATTGTAGAAACTTACTTTGGCAGATAAAGGGGATAAGAGTTTAAGAATAGGCAATAGAATCTGCATTTAACATAATCTGTGCAGTGTTCATTCATATTACTCCATGAACTCCATATCCTAGCATATTTAATTACTACATATGGCCAAATGATGTCCAGTTGTATCAATATATTTTTCTCTGAATGCTTTAGGCATTAGGTCATGGACATCATTGCTTCTACTTTCTATTACTTTGTATAATAGGACTATAAGGTTATATTAACTTCAAAGTTTTTTGTTTAAACAGTTCAAATTGTCTTGTTTATATGTATAGAAATGTCATTTCTGGGTAAGAAAACTCCAAGGTCAAATGTTTGTATACTAGGAACTTATAGTATCTGAACTTGTCAGTTTTACTAAGAACAACTTTTCCACATTAGTATAAAGAAGTAAGCCACACAATAGCGCTATTTGTAATAACTAAGGTCTCATATATGACCCTAACTCTTCAGTTTTCCTCAGGAACACACTGCTATTTATCAATGATCTATCCTATAGCAAAACATGTGAAATGTGTCTCCTAATACATCACATAGAAGCAAAGAAAATGTTAATACACCCAGTAATACAGTCATCTAATAAAAGCATCATAAGAAAAACATGACATATGGAGATTTAGAAACCCAAACCTCCCAAAGGGAACAATGGCATCCCTTTCATTTTTATGAGTATATTACATGAAAAACACCAAATCCCTAGTTAAATAAAATCAATCAAGTGTTTCTTATTCATCTGACACTCTGATTAAAGGAATTACATTGCTACTTGACAGCTCATTTGGACATATTTTAAATATGCTTTATTTTTATCATCCAACAGAGAAGGAATACTAAAATTTATTGAAATTACATTTTATTTGGCCTACTATGGGACTATACAAATGTGTATACGACATATACATAAATAAAATTGGGAACAAGAAAATATTATCGAGTGCTATTTATTCAGTACAGTCTCTGTGCTAAATACAACACTACTACATCTTGAATACTTTTTGACATTTAGTCTACCAACAATTTTACATGGTAAGGACAGATTTTTATAGATGAAAATCAGATGTTCAGACACGCTAGACAACTTGCTTCAGACCAATGAAGTAGTGGGTAGCAGAGAGAGCTTTTACTCCATGGTAAAAAGCTGAGTGAGATTTGAAAGTACTCAAGACAAACAAAAGGAACAACTTTCAATTACTTAGTTCCAGTGTGATGAGATACCTTGCATGATGGTGAGTCCCTCATTAACAGATTCTTTAATGACAAATATTTGACAAAATATTTAATAATTCCCATGTTACTACCAATAACTAAAGCCTAACTAAGTGAAGGGCATTAAAAGGAAGAGAGGAGTTAAATATTATAAGAATCATGGGATCAATGAAGTTGGTGTGAGTCCATGTTGCCTAGTAATGTCAGAATCCACAGAACATCACCAATATGGCTGCCTACATATGCACTGAACAAGGACAACAACAATGAATGTGCTGGCATGGGTGGGGAAAAGATCATGAGTCCTCAGTCCTAAGCAAATAACTACAGGCAAGTAAGAAATGATAAGAGAGGGAGAATTGGTCCTCTCCAGGGAGAAGCATACATATTGATTATCTAATGCCAAGTGGTCAACCCAGAAAATATGTATAAAGGTAGTATTGTACAGACTGAGCAAGTTATGCTTAGAAAAATATATGTATATACACAGGTGTATGAAACAACAACTGGTGAAAGAGAAGGCCATGAATTATACTTAAAACAAAGAAAGGTAAGGTTTAGATGGAGTAAAAGAAAGGGAGAAGTGATATAATTATAATCTCAAAAGAAAGAAAAATGAAAATGGAGGTATACAATTTTTTCCATTTACTTATTGAGTAACTATTAGGTTAAATAGTATTAAGTAGTATGGAGGAAAATAAGTAAAGGGACAGAAGAGTGAATCACTCAGTGAAATCTACTTCATGTTTGTTGAAAAGACAATTTTTTAGCTTAAGCAAGGGTAGAACAAAGTGAGACACATGACAAAATTTAGAATGAAGTGAATGTTTCAAGGTAGAGAAAACAACAAGTGAATACATTATTCAATAAAAGACTATATACTTCTGGAAGGACATGAAGAAGGCCAATGAGGTAAGGACTGGATGAAAAAGAAGAAAAAATAGACAAAGACGACTGGAGGAGTGATAAATCTGTCAGAAACATGCAATACCTTCTAAGTCCTAACAAATTTATGTACCACTAATATTTTTTATTTTTAATTTAAATTTTTACTTTTACATATATATGTAATATATATATGTGTAATATACAATAAACTATGTACAGCAAGAAAGAACATGAAATAATTAAGAATTACATGAATGTTACATTCATTGTGCTTTGCATATTTGTATTTGGCAACCTTGAAGAAAGCATCTTTCCGATCTTGGTGAGTCTGACTCTGAATGTAAATCAATATCTATCATACCTTATTTCTATCAATCTAAAAACTTCTATCTAGACCTAAAAATATCTTAACCCCTAAAGAACTAAGTTTAATTGTAAAACTAAACTGTATGGTTTTCAACCGCATCAAAAACTTGAGAGTGAATAAAAATAATTATCTGAGTAAACAGGAAATGCAAAATGAGAAAAATGAGAGACAGTTTGCTGCCTAGACAGTCTCTCAAAACTTTATAACATTGGAGCATCCGAATCCAATTAGAGTTTCAAATATATAAAAAGCATGATCTGATTCTCTGGAATTTGATCTACTGTAGAACTCAGTGCTTACTCCCCTATGGTGACAATAGATTGCTAGGTGCAAGAAACATGAAGTGAAGCATTATACAAGTGTTTTTTATAAGTTATAATTTATTCATATTACATCCAGATTGTTATCATCTTGCTTGTATCTTCCCATTCTTACCCTCCCTTCCTCTTCCTCCCTATTTCCCTCCCCTAGACCTCTGACAGGGTGGGCTTTCCTCCCCTACCATCTGACCATAACCTATCAGGTTGAATCCAGATACCCTGTTTCTCCTTCCTCTGAGTGCCCACATAGTCTCCCTTCCAAGGGGAAATGATAAAATCAGGAGTACCAGATTGCGTGTCAGAGACAGTCCTCCCAGACAAGCATGGAGAATGAGCTGTCCATTGGCTACCTATGAACAGGGGACCTAGGTTCTCTGCATGCATAGCCCTTGGTTGGTGCAACAGTTTGTACATCCCTCCCTGGTCTCATTTCATCCAATCTTGATGCTCTCATTGTAGCACTATTCCCAATTTTCTGAGAAAGTGAAAGAGTGATTTCCAAAGTAGTTGTATAAGTTTGCATTCCCATCAGAAATGAAGGAGTGTTTCCCTTTCTCCACATCCTCACCAGCATGAATTTTGATCTTAGCCATTTTAACAGTTGTAAGGTGGAATCTCAGAGTCATTTTGATTTGCATTTTTCTGATGACTAAGGACGTTGAGCATTTCTTAAGTGTTTCTCAGCCATTCAGTGTTTCTCTGTTGGGAATTCTCTGTTTAGCTTTATACATAATTTTTAAATGGATAATTTGGTTTGTTGTTATTTAATTTATTCAATTTTTAAATATATTTTGAATATTAGCCTTTTGTCAAATGTAGGGTTGAAGAAGACCTTGTCCCAATCTGTAGGCTGTCACTTTGTTCTGTTGACAGTGTCCTTTGCTTTACAGAATCTTTTCAGTTTCAAGATGTCCTATTTATTAATTATTGATCTTAGAGCCTGAGCTGTTGGTGTTCTGCTCAGAAATTTGTCTCCTGTGCCAATGAGTTCAAGGATCTTCCCCACTTTTTCTCCTAATAGATTCAGTGTGACTGCTTTCATGTTGAGGTCTTTAAGTCACTTGGACTTTAGTTTTGTGCAGGGCAATAAATATGGATCTACTTGCATTTTCTACACTTAGACATCCAGTTAGTACAGCACCATTTGTTAAAGATGGTGCTTTTTTTCCATTGTATGATTTTAGCTTCTTTGTCAAATATTAAATGTTCATAGGTATGTGAGTTTCTTTTGTGGGTCTTCAAATTCAATTTCATTGGTCAGCAAGCCTATTTCTATGTACTATGCTATTTTTATTACTTTTGCTCTATAGTACAGCTTGAGACCAGGGATGGTGATTCCTCCAGAAGATATTTTACTGTACAGGATTATTTTAGCTAATCTGTTTTGTTGTTGTTTGTTTGTTTGTTTGTTTGTTTGTTTTTTGATATGAAATTGAAATATGATCTTTCAAGGTTGGTAAAGAATTGTGCAGGTATTTTGATAGAGATGTCATTGAATCTTTAGATTACTTTTGGGAAGATGGCCCCTTTTACTATTTGATCCTCCTGATCAATGAGCACATGAGATCTTTACATCTTCTGATATCTTCTTCAATTTATTTCTTTAAAGACTTGAAGATTTTTTTTCCTGTAAGTCTTTCACTTGCTTGGTTAAACTTACACCAAGATACTTTATATTATTTGTGGCTATTGTGACGGGTGTAGTTTCCCTAATTTCTTTCTTAAACCATTTGTCATTTTGATACAGGAGGGCCACTGATTTATTTGAGTTGATTTTATACCCAGATTCTTTGATTAAGGTTTTTATCAGCTGTTAAGAGTTCTCTGATCAATTTTCAGGCTCAATTATGTAAACTATCATATCATCTGTGAATAATGATAGTTCTTCTTGTGGATCCCTGTGATCTTCATTAGTTGTCTTATTGTTCAAGCTAGAATTTCAAGTACTATATTAAAGAGATAAGGAGAGAGTGGGCAACCTTGTCTAGTCCCTGAATTTTGTGGAATTTCTTTGGGTATCTCTCCATTTAATTCAATGTTGGCTATTGGCTTGCTGTATATAGCCTTTATTATGTTTAGGCATGTGCCTTGTATCCCTGATATCGCCAAGATTTAAACATGAAGGGGTGTTGAATTTTGTCAGAAATCATGTTTTTTTTTTCTTTCAGTTTGTTTATGTGGTGAATTACATTGACGACCACTCTTGCATACCTTGGATGAAACCTATTTGTCATGGTGGATGATATGTTTTATGTGTTCTTGGATTTGTTTTGTGAGACTGTTTTATTGAGCATTTTTGCATTAATGTTCAGAAGAGAATTCTATTTCTTTTTTGAGCCTTTGTGTGTTTTAGATATCAAGGTGACTGTGGCCTCATAGAATGTTCCTTCCGTTTATATTTTGTGGAATAGTTTGAAGAGTATTGGTGTTAGCTCTTCTTTGAAAGTTTGGTAGAATTCTGGACTGTATCCATCTGGCCTGTATCTATCTGGCCCTAGGTTTGCCTTTTTATTATTTTTTTTATTTTTTGCCTGGGATACTTTTGATGACTGCTTCTATTTCACATGAGATATAGGATTATTTAATTTGTTTACCTGATCTTGATTCAGTTTTGGTAAAAGGAATCTATCAAGAAAATTGTCCATTTCATTTAGATTTCAAATGTTGAGATGTATAAGACCTGATGATTCTTTGGATTTCCTCGGTGTCTGTTGTTATGTCTCCTTTTTCATTTATATTTCTGTTTATTTGATTCTTCTCACTCAGCCTTTTACTTAGTTTGGCTAAGGGTTTGCCTATCTTGTTGATTTTCTCAATGAACCAGCTCTTGGTTTTCTTGATTCTTTGAATTGTTTTCTTTGTTTCTAATTTATTGATTTCAGCCCTGAGTTTTATTCTTTCTAGCTGTCTACTCTTCATGGGTATTTCTGCTTTTTTTCCCTAGGGCTTCCAAATGTGCAGTTAAGTTGCTTGTATGAGATGTTTCCAATCTCTTTATGATGGCACTTGGTGCTATGAACTTTCCTCTTTGCATTGCTTTCATTTTGTCCGATAAGTTTGGGTATGCTGTTTGAGAAGTTGAACCCAGGGTGAAAGTAGTGCTACAATAGAAAAGTGGTTACATTCACATAAAATTGAGGGCATTGCTGAGTTTACATGCTACTAGGTTGGATTCAGAATATGAAAAAAGATAAGAATAAAAATAACTGATTTTTCTGACCAATGGCTAAGCAAATTGAAGTAACCTTTATGAAGATGGAGACAGGAAATTGCTATATAGTTTGTCAAATATTCTATTAAATTTGATAGTCTATGCTACCTTTTAGCCCCAAACTGACTTTTATTTATTTATTTATTTATTTATTTATTTATTTATTTATTTATTTATTTTTTTGCTTGCTTTCTGAAAATTAAAATGGACCGTTTAAATATTTTTTAATCAGTTGGCCTAGGCTATGGTTGGCCAATAGAGGGAGCTGGAAAGACAGAATTGGAGTAAGGAATTTTCATCTTGGTTTTGTGTGCCTTCTCTTCAAGCTCATGCAGGGTAGACAGCTTCTTTTCAGATCCTACAATGTGAGCACTTTCTTGAGTACTCAGCTACCATGGTGGATGTAAGTTCTTATTTCCTGCAATATGTGCATTTGCTCCTCTACCTCTGTTCTGGGTGAATAATTTCCCTGATGTCCAGTTCCTACACACAACTATTAGACTGTTTCTCTTTGTGTAACTGAAGTGACAGCCTATCAACAAATTTTGTCATGTTATTGCAATAAGTTAAAAATGAAATGTTATATGTAAATGTTGTGGAGTATGACATTATTCACTTTGCTTAACTTAAAAATTCAAATTTACATTTCAGATCTTTGATATGTTTTGATGAATGAATAATATTTCTTTGACTACAGTCCACTGAAAATTGTGTACTATGAGATTTAAGAAGGCTTGGCAAACAAATGGAATAAATAGGAGAAAAGCTCATGATCTGTTAAATTGAGGACACAGTTGACATGATTTTTTTTTCCTTTAGCTGCCAGTTTCTTCCTTCTGTAACTAAAGTAGTTCAAAGTAAAGCTCATGGGGTAATACAAAGAAGAATCAACTTGAGAAAAATAGAGTTCCATTTAGCACCATTCTAGCTAGATTCACTTCTATATCTGGATATAATTGTGCTCATTTATTATGAGTTTTATAATATCTGTAGTATTCCACAAACAACATATCAAAAGTGTATTAGTACATACCAGATATCTGAGGACAAAGTGAGTAAAGTCACAAAATTGTCTTAGGAATACACCCTTAAGTCTTCCTAGAAACCTATTATCTATCTTCTATACCTATCATCTATCTATTACTATCTGTATAATAAATATCATTTATATTAGAAGATAGAATTAGGAAAAGAGAGAAAGGGCAAGATAAATTGAGGAAGGGGCAACTTTTAATGAAGAAGACTCTTTTGGAGAACAGGGCAAATAAGTAAGGAACTCTACTCACTCCATACTTCCAGAGAAAGAATAATTTACCCTGGTCATGAATCAATAACTTCTTACAATCATATACAAAAGTATTCAAAACCTTGATGCCTAAATTTATGAAACTAGCCTACATTGCTTTTTCCACAGCATGTCCATAATTGAAAATCCAAGGAAAATAAGATATAAACATTATTTTGTGTGTATATATGTATATATATATATATATGCTAATCTACACTTATATTGAAATACATAGGCACTTGTCACTTGTAAGGAGCTTCAAGTTCCCGGTCTCCTCTATCATTTAGTAGAACATTATCAAATCCCATCTGTATCTAAAACTTGATGTTTTGTGTATCAAGGACATATGTTAATAAAGCTAAACTTTTTCAAGAGTTGCATTGAGATATATTTTTTACTAATTGAGTTTCTGGCATGCCCCTTAAATTTTATGCCTGAATCAAGTAAAGCACTCTCATCTCCTTACAATGCTACATTCCACTAGAAGAAACTATAAAATGACTTATTGCCTCTACAAGATGTTTTTTGATGTTCAAGAAAGCTGTGGAATGAGATTTGATCATTGGATTTAACAGCCTGGAGATAATTGGTGACATTGAAAATATTAGTTACAGTGGAATGAAATAGGAAAAATGCTGAAGAAATGTGCATGAAAGAATATATTAAAATGAACCCATTGAATTTCAGTCCATGGAGGTTACTAAGTAACTTACATGGGAAGAATAATTATTTAGAGTATGTACATCCACATAGGGAGGCACTTGGTTAGGGGCAGAATGAGGAGTGAGGGGAAAGCATGCTCCAAATCCTTTATTGTGTTTACTAGGAAGGCTATGGAAACAGTTTACTGCCGGGTAGTTTTAACAACATTACTAAGCTGTGGGACATAGAAATGGTCTTAGTTGTCTGATACCTGGTCTAGGGTGATTTAAGATGGACAATATGGGCTTGCTGTATGAGAGTGATATAAAGGAGGTAATAGGTTAAAGTTGTTTAAAGAATTAGTCATGTGACTTTTCAATTCTGCAAATTTTTGATTCAGATACTAAAATGGACTTCAATATGAAAATTTCATACATATATACCATTTAATTTTGTGTTTGTTTACCTCTCACTTCCCTTTCCTTCCTTTTTTCCCTCCCTCCTTTAGCTCCTTCTCTCCCCCTCACTTGCTAGTCTCCCTTTTCCTGGAAAATAGCTCTCCATTTTGTTCTAATGGCACATATATTTCATTAATTTTTGTTCCTTCATTCTTTTTGTTAACACAAACTTTTATTCAAAAATTTGAATACACAAAAGGAAAGACAGATGAAACTGGGGAGAAAACCAGTAAGTCTACAATGGTGGTCAGCATCTCTACATTCCCATGGATAATGGAGTAAATAGACCCCAATCAGTGAAGCTATGAAAGCCCCCACAGCATCATCAACCACCAGCTTGCCCCAGCTGTCATCTGTAGACTTCTACCCTCAGGAACTTCTGGGTGAGTTCTTCACAAGCCTTCACAGCACATTCCTGTAACAGACACATCTTACGATTCATTTGCTCTTGTGGTCGAATTAAATTGGAACCAACAGCAGGGGTTGCCAGGGAAAGTCCCAGCTATTTGAAAACTAAGTAGCACATTTCTAAATAGTTAATAGGTCAAATAAAATCAAAGAGGGAAAGTTAAAAAATATTTTGACTAAAAAGGTAGCATTTCACATCTTTATGATATGCATTGAAAATAGTACTTACGAAGTATTGCTAAATTTCTGTCCTATGAAAAAGAAAATCAGTCTTAAATTGGGGGCCCCAGCTTCTACTTTTAACTACAAAAAGAGGAACTGGTCTGGGTGTGTGTGTGCCTGTCTTTATATGTGTAATGCACATGAGGCCTAAAATAAATGAAATAAAGAAACTACAGATTAAAGTGAAAATCAATGAGTCTGATAAGAGAAAGACAAAGAAACTAAGAGCTGCTTTGTTATTATTTTTAATTAGTGAATGAAATAAAACTGAGAAACTTGCCTACATAGGTGGGCATGGGGGGAGGTGGAAATTACCAATCTCATGAAGGATGGAATGGCTGTTTAAAGAATGATTAGGAAATACAAGTTTATGTCTGCAATTTAGCAACTTAGATTAAGTTGCTAGATTTCTTGAAAGACAGAATCTGCTGGAAACACAAGAAGAAAGTGATAATGGGAGCAATCCCATCTCCATTAAAGAAACTGAATTTTTAGTGAGAACCCTGTAAAGGAGTAAGGCTTGCAATCCCAAAGAAATCTAAGTGCCTGGATAAAACTCTGAGTATTACTCATGAGACACTAAAGGCATGCTCAGAAAATAGCTACTTCTTTTTAGTATTTTTTTCACATTTTTAAATTTTTTAAGTGTGAGATTTCACAACACACAAAAGTAGAGAGAAAAATACACCAAATGCCTACAGAAACATGATCATGGTTTAATCAATGCTTAGAAAAAGGACAGCAGAGAGTGTAGATCCCACTGCTTACTCTTATTTTCTCTCTGATATTTGGTAGGGCACATCACTGAAACTATCTGGGGTCAGAGCTGCCTTTACAGGGTGTCCCTTCATTCTTATCCCTCTTGTTGTTTTCTTCCTATATCATAGTAACTTCATATATTTGTGTCACATATGTGTGTGTTCACATGCAAATGTCTAAATCATGTAATATTTTTTCTGAATGAGGTTTTCATAGACTCATAAAATTTAATAGTAGGGAAGATATAAGCAAGTTTGCCACTATCTTAGGTCTGCAATTAACAGATGCCAAACAGGCAAAAACAGAATCTAAGAAAATACAGAATAAAGACAGACACGTTATTGAGGAACTTCCAAAGGTAAAAATAGTTTTAACTCTTTGTTTACGTACTTTCTGTTTACTCTTGCTGGGTTATTTTGAGACTGTAGTTAAATATGCAATATTTTCTTGCAAGCTCACTATTAAAATATCTAAATAACTCGGGAATCAACATTTTTGGAGAAATATTCAATCTAATGTTGTTTTCTTTCTTTTTTTGTTTTTTACTATTTATAAATTTTAAATTTATTTATTTATATTTTAATCTATCTATCTATCATCTATCTACCTTAAAAAATTAATTGATTAAAAACTTGCCAAAATTATTATATTGTCTTAGAGTACATCATTTTAATTGAAATAGGGTTTATTCATGTTTTATAGTCTGATTATAGTTTTCGCTTCCTCAATGCCTCCTAGATCCTTTCCAGTTTCTCAACCACTCAAATCTACACTCTTTCTGTCTCTCATTAGAATACAAATAGACAAATGTATTGAACTAGAAATGATCATAATGAGTGAGTTAACCCAGAAGCAGAAAGAGTCAAATGGTATATACTCACTTATATCTGGACACTAGTCCAAGGGGCATGTCCCATGAAAGTCTTCACTCACCAGGAAAGTGGGTCAGAGGGGAGGACATCTTATTAGGACTCTAGGTGAAAGAGAAGCAAGGGAGAATGGGGAAATAGAAGGATCCAGAGAGTTCTAGAAACCTACAAGAAGAACATTATGTTGGGCAGATCTGGGCCCAGGGATCCTGCTCAAACTATGACACCAGCCAAAGACAATACATGCAGGAAACTTGCAACCCCTACCCAGATCTAGCCAATGAACAGGACATTATCCACAACTGAGTGGAGAGTGGGGTCTGACTTTCACACGAACTCTGGTGCCCCATATTTGATCACGTCCCTTGGATGGGGAGACCTGGTGGCACTCAGAGGAAGGATAGCAGGCTACCAAGAAGAGACTTGATACCCTATGAGCATATACAGGGGGAGGAGGTCCCCTTCAGTCACCGTCATAAGGGAAGGGAATAAGGGGAAATAGGAGGGAGGGAGGAATGGGAGGATACAAAGGATGGGCTAACATTTGAGATGTAATATGAATAAATTAATAAAATATAAAAAATCATTTTAATACCCTTGCACTACAGACATCATATGGCACAGACACAGGGTGTGGGGATCAACTCATGCTTTTTGACTAGGTTCACCATAAAAGGATACACTTTGAGAAAACGACAAGTGTTTATGTACTGTCAATGAAAAAAATCAGCAACATCGTAAGTGAAAACAATGAAATGGTTAATAGAAGAGATTGCTACTAAATTCCTAATTATTTTATGTTGTTATTATTTTTAGATGTCTAATGTTGTTTTCTAACAAGCCAAAGATGAATAAAAATTCACCTTTAATTGAAGACAGAAATCAAATAGGCATGAGATAAAGTATTACTTCCTGTTGACATTTTGTATCATTTAATTTACCCTTAGAAATTTCAAATAGTCTTCTCTTTTAACTAGCATGTATCTGTGCTTTTACCACAAAGAACTGTTCTCTTTCCTCCTGCAATTTCTCAGTGTAATGCAGTAGCTTCTCCAATATGATGAGAGAGGCTGCAAATCATTTTACTGTGGAAAACATGTACAATCTCTCAGGATAACTGACATTAAGGGATGTAAAACATTAGTGTTTATATTCACAACAGCCCCTCTACTATAAATTTTATGTGGCATAGTAATTTTTAACTCTCCAGTTCATGGAGTCCTTTATTAAATTAAGCCTATAAAAACATAAAATGTTAAAGGCAGATAAGCTTAATGGCAAGGTACACTTTAGAGTTTTCTGTAAACATTTTGATCTGCAAGTGTGTCCTGAGGGTTCAAGTGGCAACGGTGACCAGTACAACTGCTTCAATTCTTGTTTAATGTTTGACTTTTATTCATAATATGTAACAAGTGGCTCAGCAGATAAGATAAACTCCCTCACCAGGCATCGCTATCACCTTCAGCTGACTGTAGAGTACTGAGTGTACTTAATGGAAACCATTTTTCTTATCTTAATCATGTGTCCTATCCTATTTGAAATGTGATAACAAAAAGAGCGGTTGGTTAGATTATAAACAAAAGGAATTTATTTCTCACAGTCCTGGTAGTTGGAAAGTGCTAGGTCAAGTTGCCAACATATTCAGTATCCAGCAGGCTCATTTAATCAAAGACTGTTCTTATGTGCTAGGAAGAGTAACCATGTTTTTTTCTGAACTGTTCTATTAAGTTATTAATAACTAACTAATAGTTCCATCTGTAATGCTATTACATAAAATTAAGAAAGATGCTTATTTTCAGACCATTAATGCATAATTAATTCTTACCCTTAATACACCAGTTGATGAAAAAAGACAAGTAACACTCATACTGGGATGCAATATGCAACTAAAGAGTCTATAAATGAGAACTGGAGTGATAACTCAGCATTTGGGAGAACTTACTGTTCTTCCAGAGGACCTGGGTTCAATTCCCAGCACTCACATGGCAGCTCACAATTGTCTGTAACTCCAAGATTTGACTCTCTCACACAGACCCCCATACAGGCAAAAAGAAAAAAAAAACAATGCACATAAAATTAAAACAAATTATTTTTAAAAGAGTCTAGAAATGATAAAAATTTTCCTATTTGCCTTAGGTGATCTATTACCTACTATACCAACATTCCTATGAACTATACATGAATAGTATGACTTCAAAGGTCACCCTTATATGAAGATAGATAATTACTATACTTGTTCAATTATAAGGAATAAAAACTATTGTCAGTGTTATTTGTGGAAAAATACTTTCAAATATCAGCTTGAAATACACCCTCATCCATGTCAATAGTTAGCACTTGGTATTATGAAAATTAAGCAAATTGACTAAGCATAGAGGAAATATCTATAAGACATATTAATCAATGAGTAATCTACATACTTTAAACATGTGGTGCTATTTGGGAAAACTGAAGAAGCTATAGAAGATGGTGTCTAGCTAGACAAATAAAGTTACTGGGCAGGCCCTTGATGGCTGTTTCTTGTCTTAGGCTATTTTCTGTCCATCCTCTTTGTAGCCTATCTATTACAGCCTGAGTAGCCTCTGCCATATACTCATGGCATTATGATGTACTTGCCTTACCACAGACGCAGAATCAAAACAGACAAACACCATTGGTTGAAACTCTCCAAAATATGAACTAAGACAAATATTTCTTCTCTTAAGGTTTTTATGTAAGATGCTTGTTAACTTGATAAAAGATTTAACACAAGCAAGCACTCTTTCCATGACAATTTATTTCAAAATACATACAAAGTGAAAACACATGATTTGAACATAGTTGTTTAATTTATTATCCTTTTGAGGAAACTGAATAAAGTGTTTATATGTTTTATATCAGATAAAGATAGTGATTATGTTTTTTTTTAATAATTGGGTTACTGTATTACTAACTTACTTGTGTCAGAAAAGGAAAGTTACTTGTCTAAAGTCACTCAGTCAATTAGAACAAAGGAAAGTAAAAAAAAAAAAAAAAATTGACCATTATGTTCACTAGCCCATGTAGGTCTCAGTTGTCCCTCCTTTATTCTAGGTCTTTATGAACTCTTTTTTTTTTTTTTTTTTTTTTGAGCTGCTGTTTTAAGCAATATTCTTTATAATGTCACTATGTAAACTTGATGATGTTACTGGCAGAAGCAATCCAGATTCTAGTAACTCATTTATGCCCTAGTAGTAGTACTGGGGAAAAATAAAGATAAAAACAGAACACTGAGAATGAAGAAAGGGAGTTGGTAAATAATAATCACAACTAGCTAAAAAGACTACTATGATTATCCAAATATAAAATAATAACAGACAGAAAAATAACAATGTGAATGGAAAGGAAGAAAACACTTTAAATTTGTTGGCTTTAATGATTATTCTCAAGTTCCTAAGAAAACCGTACTTAAAAATGATGGAAAGTGTGTGTGTAAAAAAGAGAGAGACACACAGAAAGACAGAGAAAGAGAGAAAGAGACATAAAGTCAGGGAGAGAAAGTCAGAGAGAGTCAGATAGAGACAGATGAAACATTGAGAAGGGAATATAATATAGCAAAGATTTCTAATCCCTAGTCCCCATAACGTCTATCTAAGGGTCTAGAGGTTTGGAAATTACATTTACCACATGTCCTTGACATTAGAATTCTATGAAATCTGAAAGGCAATATAAAATATATGAAGTAGAAATAAATGGCAATCATAAATTTTCCCTGGCTTTTAGACAATCTCTTTAACATTGTAACGTGCTAAACACATGCTCAATAGTTTTGTATATATTGTACTTCCTGGTTTCATCAACTTTCTGATCCGTGCACTGTCAATGATTATGAGACCATAAAATATACAGGATTATATGAGTCTGCTTAAATACCTATAGGGATTTTTAGATTTCTGATCAAACACTGATTGACACCAACTCTTGTTAACATCAAACTAAATGGAGAGAAACAAATGATTTCTGCTGAAATCAGGAAAAAGACAGAGCTGTCTACTCTCTCCATACCTCTTCAAGATAGCACTTGAAGTTCTAGCAAGATCAACAAAGTAAAAATGGCCATCTTACCAAATGCAATCTACAGATTCAATGCAATCCCTATCAAAATGCCTACACAAACTTTTGCATAACTTGAAAGATCAAATTTCAACTTCATATGAAAAACAAAAAAACTCAGAATAGCTAAAGCAATCCTGTACAATAAAAGATCTTTCAGAGGAATCGCCATCCCTGATCTCAAGCTGAATTTTTGAGCAACAGTAATAAAAATAACAAGGTACTGATATAGACATAGGCTGGTTGACCAATTGAATCAAATCAATGAGACAGAAATAAACCCACACCTATGGACACTTGATTTTTGACAAAGAGGCCAAAACCATACAAAGGAAAAAATGGACTCTTCCATAGTTATTACTCTGCACAAAACTCAAGTCTGAGAGAATTAAAGACTTCAACATAAAACCAGACACACTAAATTTGTTAGAAGAAAAATGGGGGAAGAGACTTGAACTCATTGGCACAGGAGATAACTTCTTGAATGGAACACCTGAACAGAGCCCAGGATCTAAGGTTAAAAATTAATTAATGGGACTTCATGAAACTGAAAAGCTTCTGTAAGGCAAAAGACTCTGTCAAAACAACAAAACAACAGCCCACAGACTGGGAAAAGATTTTCACTAACCCTACATCTGACAAAGGTCTAATATCCAAAATATATAAAGAACTCAAGAAATTAAGCACCACCAAACCAAATAATCCAATTTAAAAATGTGGTACAGAGATACAGTGATAATTCTAATATATATATATATATTGAATTACTGAGAAACACTAAAGAAATGCTTAATGTCTTTAGTCATCAGGGAAATTCAAATCAAAAGAACTCCTCCATTGCTGATGGGAGTGCAAACTTGTACAACCACTTTGGAAATCAATCTTGCACTTTCTCAGAAAATTGTGAACAGTTCTAATTCAAGATCCAGCCATACTAATCCTGGGCATACACCTGAAAGATGCTCTACCATACAGCAAGAACACTTGCAATTTTCATAGCACCTAGAATCTGGAAACAATCTAGATGTTCTTCAAGAGAAGAAAACTGTGGTACATTTATACAATGGAATACTATTCAGCTACTCAAAACAAGGCAATCTTGAAATTTTCAGGCAAATGGATGGAACTAAGAAAGATCATCCCAAGTGAGGTAACCCAGACCCAGAAATACATGCATGGTATATACTCACTTATACAGTGGATATTAGCCCAACATAGATGTCCTCTGAGAGACTCCACCCAGCAGAGGTTTGGGACAGATACTGGGACTCTCAGCTGGACTCTGGGTGAAGTTCTGAGAGTTGTAAAGAACAGTTGCAGAATGGAAGGATGGGGTAGAGGGGGTGTCAGGTCCTCCACAAGGAAATTTATCAAGGCTGGTATATGGACCCAGAGGGGCCTGCACAGACTGATGCACCAACCAATGATATTGCAAGCAAAGAATCTAGACAATGGACAGCTCATTATCCATGTGGGGATGGCTGGCAGACCAGGGAACTACACCTGACATGAACTTTGATGCCTGAGATTCGATCACTGCCCCTTTGCTGAGAGGTCCTGTGGGAACAAAAGGGAATGCAGGCTATCCAGATGAGACCTGATAGGCTGCAGTCTGAAGGTGGAGAAGGAAGAACCACCCCTGTCAGAGGTCTAAGGGAGGTGAATAGGGTAGACAAGGTAATGAGAATAGGAACAGGAACATAAGAGCTTGGGGATTACAATAGGGATGAAATGTGAATTAATAATAATAATAATAATAATAATAATAATAATAATAATAATAATAATAATAGTAATGTGGTTCCCAATCTTCTAACATAGCTCCAGAATGATTTACAAAGTGCTTGTACAAGTTTGCACTACCACCAGCAATGAAGGAGTGTTCCCCTTTCTCTACATTGCCACCAGCATGTGCTGTCACTTGAGGGTTTTGTTGTTGTTGTTGTTGTTTTGGTTTTTTTTGATTGTTTGTTTGTTTTCCAAGACAAGGTTTCTCTCTGTTGCCTTTGCTGTTCTGGACTTGCTTTGTATACCAGGCTGGCCTCAAACTCACAGATATCTGCTTGCCTCTGCCTTCAGAGTGCTGGGATTAAAGGCATGCACCACCACACCCAGCTGTCACTTGAGTTATTGATCGTTGATCCTAGCCATTCTGACAGGTGTAAGATGGAATCTCAGAGTCATTTTTATTTGCATTTCTCTGATGACTAGAGATATTGACGTTTCTTTAAGTGTTTCTCAAGCAATCTATATTCCTGTGTTGAAAATTCTCTGTTTAGTTCTGCACCTCATTTTTTGTTTGGATTGTTTGGTTTGGTGGTGTTTAATTTCTTTAATTCTTTATATATTTTGGATATTAGCCCTTTGTCAGATGTACGCTTGGTGAGGACCTTTTCCTAGTCTGTAGGCTGTTGATCTGTTCAATTGACAGTGTCCTTTGCTTTACAGAAGCTTTTAAGTTTCATGAAGTCCCATTTATTAATTGTTGTTCTTAGAGCCTGAGCTATTGGCGTTCTCTTCAGGAAGATGTCTCCTGTGCCATTGAGCTTAAGGCTCTTCCTCCTTTTTTCTTCTAACAGATTTAGTGTGTCTAAACAAAATAACCCAATTTTAAAATGGGGTACAGTGATAAAACTTAAATACCTCAGTGAACCCAGACTGCAGGTTAGCAGCTTCCAAAATGAAAAAAAAAAAAAAAACGACAGTTTGCTGCCTGAACAGGCACCCAAAAATCTCTTTAATGTCGGAGCAGCATCTTCAGGCTTCTGGTCTAATATATCTGACAGACATATTTGTGAGGCGGAAACTACTGAGAACTTTCTTACCCTGTCTTGGCAGAGTTTGGCCCTTGACTCTGCCTGCATCCAAGCTTGCCCATTTTTTAGGCAGAATTATGTCCATGGCCAAAATGAGGACATTTTGCCCAGTGGCTGATTTGCCACATTTGAAGCCATCTCCATAAGGAGGTTCTTTGATACTCATCATCTTCTTTGAGGTATTGCCAAGAGTTAACCTGTCCTATTGTCAATGAACCTTTAAAATAATAAAAACATCTTCAAATGCCATATTCTGTAGGTCTCTGAGGTTTCTGAAGACCTTATTTAAGAACTTTATCTTATTTATCTATAGAATAAGATAACCTAAGATGTATATTCTTGTAATATACCATGATTTGATCAACTAATCATTAACTTGCATAATTTATTTATCTAAACAGCCTGCAATAGCACTTTCAAAGTATTGGAAGTAAACCTTGTATTATAATTGAGTTGTATGGGTACAATACTTCATATTTCAGTAGAAAAATATATAATGTATTTGATGAATAGTCTTAAATTTGAATCTATACTAATGTATCAAAACTTATTTTGCATCAATATACAAGAATGAAAAATAAAAAAGTCCTTAAGTTGAGGAGTAGATTCAATAATCTACTTTTTGTCCTATCATATGTATATATTTCTGTATCCCCCCTTTTTCTTTTCAACCCATCTCTAAACCTAAGAAAGAAAGATAAAGGAAAAGAGAGGCGTTTCTGAGTCTGACCTTGTTTTCTCTCTGAATAAGACCAATAGTAACTTGTAACCAATTCCCAATGGAAACAAAAATCTATAGCCCAAGAAACCAAACCAAAATCTACCCAACCCTTCTTAAGGGAAATGGGAATATGATAAACCGTAATAGTGTGTTTTCAGAGGTGTAGAGGAGGGGAATATGCAGAAGAGGGAGGGTGGGAGGGAATGGTAAGATAAGAGAGAGAGAATAACAATAGAGATGTAATGTGAATAAATTATAACAAATAAAGTATTCATTTTTCTGTTTTTCTTTTCTTGAAAATAGTTTTTTTTTTTCATGTAATATATTCAGATTGATGTTTCTGCTTCTTCAACCATAAAATCCTCCCTACCTCTCCTCCCATTGGCATCCAGAACCTTTATGTCTCTCTTTAGAAAACACACAGGCATCTAAGGGATAATAATAAAATAAAATAAAACAAAAACAAAACAGAATAGGACCCAAGAAACATGTATAGAGGCAGAGACCTGTAATGTTTAAATATAAAAGCCTCAACAAGGACCCTGCAAAGATGTCACTGACTTCATTTTCTGTTGACCATCTACTGTCGTGCATGGGGCCCACTCTTGAGAGTTGTTTGTTTACTCATTAGGAAAACAGTGTAGAAAACTAATTTTTGTTTGCGATTGGTTACCAATTGGAGATAACTTCTCTGTTTGGTATGGGTCCTCTGTACACTTCTCTCAGCACTGGGACTCTTTCTCACACAGACCCCTGTAAGGTCTACGCAAGCTTCCACAGTCTCCCTGAGATATGTGTACAATGGCCCTGCTGTGTTTAGAAGGCCTTCTTTCCTTGGTTTCCTCCAGTTCCACTGGCTGTTCAAATCTTTCTACCTGCTCTTCCACAGGAGTCCCTAAGCTCTGAGGAGAGGGATTTGATTGTGTCATTCCAATTAACGGCCAAGTGTTCAAAGGTTTTTCATTCTCTGCACATTGTCCAGCTATGGGTCTCTATTTGTTATCATCTACTGTTTGCTCGTTTTGAAAACCTACTGAGCTCACTTAGTTCTGCCAGTATATACACGGGTGTAGGACAATCTGTTGGAACATGGGCAGGGTATCAGGGACCATATCCAAATAAAGCTTTATTCTTCTCCTTCAGGCAGTCATCAGTTAACAGTAGCTACTCTGCTGTGGTGCCCGCGCCACCGCGGTACCGAGTCGAGGGTGAGGGATTGAGGATTTAACTCATGCACACACACATGCACACACACACACACAATAACATAGCGGGTCATTCGTGCTAAGAGAGCAGCATCCGCAGCAGCAGCCGTGGCAGTGGTTTATTATTCTCTCCTCGTTTCCCCCAGAGTTCCAAAGAGCCTTCTTATAGGCAGCAAAACAGGAATCCCCCTCCCTGGTGAAATCCTCAAGAGGTGATTGCACACAGGAAGACAAGTCTCGAGGAAGGGAGGGGCGCGTTCTCAGAGCAGTAAACATGGCTAGCTAACCAAGATAAACACAGACATGGAAGCTGCTAGAAACAGGACATGAAACAGCAAGACAGGCAGGCAGCCCAGTCCGGCCTGGTTCCTACACTCTGCTAGAGATGACACTTCCTGTGTCCCTCCCCCATCCATTCTGTGGTTTTAACTGGCTTGGTCTTATACATATATTGTGTTTGAAGCCTAATGTACAATGTACTTGGACACTTAAAAATTTCTGGGCCACTTGTTGGAAGCTTCAGACCACATTGAGTGAGGATCTTTCCTTCTCATTCACTGCCTTACAGCTCAATCCTTTCTAAAAATGACATCCTCAGTTACAAATACAGGTGGTTTTCAATATTTCAAGATTCCTCTTGTTCAGTCAATCTGCCGACCAAGGCCAGAGAAAATGTTTTATATTTGATGTTCAATAGATTGGTAGGGGAAATAAGAAAAGAGAAAGGAGTCCATAAATAAATATTACTATTTTGAATGTTTCATCCAAAAAGTAAAAAGACCAGTCTTAAAAATAATTTCTCTTCCCTCCATTGTGTGTGATGGTGAAACAATCCAGACTGAAGCAATTGTTACATGAGTGCCATTTAAAAAAATATGTTTGCCACACTTCATTGTCAACGGCCATTATGCACTTGAAATGTAGTTAGAACACATCGTGATTGCCCAGAAGCATAAAGGCTGTGAAAGACTCAAAAATGAAATAAAAAAATAGTATATTACCTCATTTGTCTTCTATTTATGACATGGTATAATAGAATGTTGGCTGTATTGGTTTAAATAAAATGTATTTTTTATAAATTCTACTTATTATTTTACCTTTTGTAATGTGACTACTAGAAACTTAAAAGTTGGACATTTGTTGCTCTTCCAGAGGACCTGGATTCAGTTCTCAGAATCCACAAGGACTTCATAATCCTCTCTAAGTCTAGTTACAGGAGATATAGGACTCTGTTCTGGGCTCTAAGGACAGCCACACAGAATGCTCCAGCATGCAGGCAAACACTTGTACACATAATATAAAATATAAAATAATTTTAAAACAATATCTTCTAAGTGAAAAAATTCAAAACTTATTTCTACTGTTTTCCCCATATTATCAGGTCATTTAATATCTGTATGTGACTAAATGCAGTTCCTGACATACTTGGAGTGTTTTAATACTGTTGCTTCTGTCTCGTCTGTATATATGAACAGACATGCATAATAGTAGAACTGATTAAGTTACTCTCAATTTTAAGTATTTGTTTTTATCCATTTGTATTATGATGAAATTTGTGACCTAGTTTTATTGTTTTAAAAAATTACCATTAAAATATGTCAAATCAACGGGCAGTGGTGGTGCATGCCTTTAATCCTAGCAGAGGCAACTGGTAGGTGGATTGCTGTGAGTTTGAGGCCAGCATGGCCTACAAAGTGAGTCCAGGACAGCCAAGGCTACATAGAAAAACCCTGTCTCAAAAAAAAAAAAAAAAAAAAAAAGAAAGAAAGAAAGAGTAAGAATGAATGAATGAAAAATTAGTAAAATCCAGGCTAGAGAAATTGCTCAGTGTTTAAGATCACTGCTTGCTCTTCCAGAATACCAAGTATCTACATGGCAACTCAGTCATCCCTACCTCCAGTTTTAAGAGATCCCACAGTTTTGTTTTGTTTTGTTTTGTTTTGTTTTTTGGCCTCCATGGATGCCAGACATGTATGTGGTGCACAGACACATATGTGGGCCAAATGTCTATGACATAAATTTAAAATAACTACTTTGTAATTAGTAAAATCACAATTATCATTAACTTATATTTAAGATATTTGTTTTCTAAAATGTATACATGTTTCTATGTTACTTGTACTCTGAGTTACCTCTTGCTATTTTTTTTTTCATTTTATTGCCTAGCTTCCAAGTTACATAAATTAGCTCAAGGGTGAAAGATGAAATATGTTCAATAATGACTATACAATAATAAATTCTTCACACGGCCTTTCTTATTGGTAAGTCAGAGCTATCTTCAGAGCTTGGTGGAAAGAGTATTTAAACGTACTTGATGATCAATCCAGAGGTCTCAAGGTTTCCCCACTTCTCATTCTCTTCCTAAAATGGGAAAGAGCTACAGTTTGATTTCCACCTTTGACATATAGTAATTTAAACATCAAAGAGGATTTTCAGTAATGGGTTTAACACTTTTGAAGAAAAAAAAAAGGTTCCCATGGCATTGCTGGCAACAGATAAAAACAGTGAATCAAAAATAACCTAGATCAAAACCTTCAAGTCTAGGGACTTTTAAGATTTTGTTCAGATGAACATATTTCTTCAGAAAACAGTGATTCACTTTATCTGCACAGTTCACCAATAAAAATCCCATAACCTCTTTTTAAAACTTTTCCAAAGTTCTAACAATGTTAAAATATATATCTGCTTATTTACTGAATTCCTGTGCCAAATGGGCCTTTGGAATAGAAAGAATAAACTCTTCTCACCTGCTGTGTTCAACTGGCATGTGAAGGCCCCGTCAAAGATTTTTAGCTACTATCTAATTTCAGGGTGGAGACAGCTATTTTTTGTCAGTTGGCTTGACAGAAAAATACAGAAACCTTTATATTTAGACTCACTCCTTCTCTTTATAATACTTATACACCCAGAGATGCATACACACACATACAGTACATGTCCAGAACCTGATGAGGATCACAAAGAACACAATTGAATATAGTTTGAAGAAGGCATTAATTATTATTAGAAGCACCATCTTCATAGTGAATACTTTGCAGCCAATATTGATTTCATTCAAAATTTCCAAATATCTCATAACTAATGTTCCTGTTTCACTATTTGCTTCACAATAGTGTCTTCTTTCTCAGAGTAAAAGTCAGAGTTTCCTTTCTCGACAGTCATTGGTTCCTTATAGTTCTTTGTCTAATGTTGAGACCCCTCATAAGATTTTTTCCTTCCACATTATTTTATCTGCTGATGCTATCACTGTCCAGGTCTTGTTTAGACTGCCATATTGTTTAGGTATAATATTTGTATCATCCACGTCGTTTCTAAAAGATGCAACCTCACAGCATCATATGGCTTTTTACTGTTTTTCTGCTTCCTCTTACAAGACATTTTCCGAGATTTAAGTTAGGACTCGCATTATAGATATATCCAGGGCTAGATTCTACACAGCCTCTTGATCCTTGCATTTTGTCCAGTTCTAGTGTTAGGATTCTGCTTTAGTCTGCCTACCTGTGATGTCACTGCTTACCTGTCATAGGGGCGTAGCCTTGCCCTGGACCATATAAAAGACACCCTCCTCATGGCTCTCTCTCTCTGTCTCTCTCTACCTCTCTAGCTCTCTAGCTCTCTCTCTCTCTATCTCTCACTACTTCTTTATCTCTCTCTACTTCTCTCTCTGTGTCTCTCTCTCTCTGCCTCTTTCTGTCTCTGTCTCTCTCTCCGATTCTTTGTGTCTGTCTGTCTGTCTGTCTGTCTGTCTGTCTGTCTCTCTCTCTCTCTCTCTCTCTCTCTCTCTCTCTCTCTTTCTCTGTGTGTGTGTGTGTGTGTGTGTGTGTTATACCTGTTTCTCAGGGACCGCCCAAATTACTAGGAGATGAAACCAATGTAAGCACAAGATCATTATTTGCTGCTAGAGCTGGGCTCCGACCACCACCAACACACAACACAGTGGTATCCAGAAAAAAAGAGTAGTGAGCTCTGAGCTGAGCACACTTTTTAGGTTCCTTTCCCTCCTAGCTCACCAAAAGCAGGGGAGTTCCAGCCTGGCAAAAGCCTATTGGTTGAGATGCGAAAGAGGATATTGTGTTTTCAAATGATTGGTTGTGAGAGGGCACCAAAATCACAAATGGTTCTTGTTTTCTCCTCTCTCTCTCTCTCTCTCTCTCTCTCTCTCTCTCTCTCTCTCTCTCTCTCTCTCTCTCTCTCTCAGTTTCCTGGAAACCCTTTCTCCTGGGGGCAGAAAAGAATGCAGCCCTGTGACTTCAGTAAGGAAAGGAATGCAGCAATACTGGTTCCTCCATGTAGCTGGCCAGATTTGCCTTATCATACCTTGTCTCTCCTGTAGGCCTATTTCTTAACCCTTGCCTCAATGACCCTGAAATCCAATTTTAGTTCTTCTCTTCTCTCAGTCACAAAAAGAAATTGGGAGAATTCTAGTTACATATATAATTATTTCTAACATCAAGAGAAATTTTGGTAAGTTTGAACAATGATATTTTGCTTAAATTTATCCCTTTTTTTTTAAGCTGTGGATCAAGCCTAGAAACACAGTGAACTGAAACAATAAAAGCGTATATCATGGGAAAAAAAGAAATTGGAAGAGAGAGAATGGAAGGCATACAAGGGGATGGAGGGAGGAAAAGGAAGGTTGGAAGTAATGTAATTACATTTTCATCAAAATTTCTTTTAATTGCAAAAGAAAACATATGATCTTCATGACTGTACATGGCCTATTCTGGAACCTTTGTTTTTAATGGACTTTGTCACTTGTTTTGTTCAAGGGTTTTGAATCTTTCTGTCCTTTCAAAGCTACCATCATAGTCATGCTTTAGTCTTTGAATTTAAGTGATCCTTCTGTTTACATTTGTCCTCCAAATGTCTATATAACTTAATCTCCCAACTATTTTATGTCTCCAGTCAATCACCACTTTATTAGATAGTCATTCCATAACATACAAAATTGTAGGAGGAATGAGACATGCCTTAAGCAGGAACACGGCCCTCCTGGAAGCATGCATGTACAGAAAGGGGCCTTCATGGAGAGTTGGGAACCAAGAAGGAGGAGCCACAGCAATAGCTCGCAGTTTAGGAGCCAATGGTACACTAGTATGGGGATAAAAGACATGCCCTATTTCAGCAATAAATGAGTCTACTTTTGCCACTTGCATGACTCTCAGTCTGTGTTGTTGACTCTGAGTCAGCTCATCCCTACCCCCAAGGATCCTGGGCATGGGTCCCAGCAACACAAAATAGCAACACTAGTTCAGCAGACCCTAAAACCCTTTGTCATATTAGCTTTTCAAACCATTTATCATTTTCCGTACTATATCATTTACTTATTGATTATTATATTGCTTTCTAGTGGAACATAAATTCCATGAACACAAGCGTCTTTGACTGATATACCACAGACACATAAAATATAGAAAACACTCACCAAATATTTCTTTAATCACTGAATTCATATTGAATGAATATATATATATTTCTTAAAGACTTATTTTAACTCATTATATTACCATAGAATAACCAATGAAACTGAATTAAGATGAAAATTAATTATCAGGAACTCAGAAACAGAACAAGCTTGATGACATTTTTTCCTATACATTTCCCCTTGCAAAAGATATAGGTCAAACTGAGAACCAGAAATCAAGACGAAGATTACAGTTTGAAAGAAAAAAATTATAAAGATAATATGAGTAATAAGGAGCTATAAAAGGAAGTTGCTATATAAATTACTGAAGAGGTATTCTGAAACAAGAGACTAGAAAGAATATCTGGATCTTTGGGGGGCACAATGTTTCAACGGACAAAGTATTGGTACTTGGGAATTGAAAAATCAAATTTTTGTCATGAGATCTAAGTGAATAAATCTTTATAACCCAGCAAGTGTCAGAAGAATTCTGTTCTTAGGTTGTTATTTATGTATTTATGAATACAGAGTCACATGCACACATAACACCACCACCACCACCTACAACAACAACAATGACTAAACAGAAAACGACATTGAATTTGAAAAAGTATGCTAGGTAGATGGAAGAGTTTGGAAAGAAGACAAGGAAAAAAGGAAGATAAAAATGATGTAATCATATTATCTCAAAAAGCAGCTAAGAAAATAAAGCTAATATTTCCCCTTTTATTGAAAATAAATTCTCTTCTCACATAATATAATACTGATCACAGTTTCCCCTCCCTCGACTCCTAGCAATTTCCCCCAACCCCTCACCTGCACCAGGATCCACACTGCCTTTCTGTCTCTCGCTAGAAAAGAACAGGCTTTATAGAGAGTTGTGGGTGACTGTTCAGGCAACAAACTGTCTCTGTCATCTTCTCAGTTTGGAAGCTGCTGACCAGCACTCCTTGTGTATTCAGGGAATTAATTTTATTCCTTTTTAAGTCTCTGATGGAGTTGAAGACCAGATAGCTTGGTGTTTACGTTTCCCTTTTAATAACCTGCAGAGTGCCATCCTTTACTAAAGACACTAGAACACAGGGGTGAAGGTTTTATGTTGGCACCAGTTCAACATCTCCAAGTTCAGTGAGTTGTGCTGGTCTTCTGCATTGGGGCCCTGGAGTCAATTTGTGCAGAGTGACCTATTGTCTTGGTAACATCTTGGAGTGTTTAGGGATTTCTATGGCACCTCTTGAAGCAACAATTCAATTGGACATAACCCAGTTCCAGTACCAAAAGCTTCCTTTGGTGACAACAGATAGCAAATTGGAATTTGGTCTCCCTCATGAGACTTCATTAGGTTCACCTTCATATATTTTAAGAAGTTTCCACTGTGTTAGGTTTCGATACCTCTTTCTCAATCTCATTTCCCCATCCCCGCCCCACCATCCACCACATCTCAGAAAGATCTATGTGTCCCCTCTCGCCTCTTCCCCTATACTTAATCTCTTTGGTCTCTGAGCTGCAGATTGTTCATCATTTATTTAATAGCTAATATCTGCATATAAGCAAATATATACCATATTTATCTTTCTAGTTCTGTGTTACTTCACTCAGGATGATTTTTTTTTGTAGCTTAATACATTTGCCTGCAAATTTTATGATGTCATTTTTTAAAGAGCTAAGTAATAATCCATTGTGTAAATGTACCAGATTATCTTTATCCACGTTTCTATTAAGGGACTTTGGGGGTTGTTTCCAATCATAGCAACACTGAACATGATTAAACAAATGTCCTTGTGGTAGGATGAGGTGCTGATTGCATACATACCCAAGAGTGGTATATCTGAATCTTGATGTAGATCAATTTCCATATTTCTGAAGCTCCACCATACTGATTTCCATAGCGGCTGTACATTCAAGTTTGCATCACAGCAACAGTAGAGGAGTGTTTTCCTCACTTCATTCACATCCTTGCCAGCAAAAGCTGTTACTTCTGTTACTGATCTTAGCCATTCTGGCAGGTATATCTTTATTTGCATTTCCCTGATGGCTAAGGATGTTGAACATTTGTTTCTCAGCCATCTGAGTTTCCTTTCCTCTCCAGAAGTTCTTTTATTTTGCAGAATTATTTTATCTTATTCTTTTGTTTTGTTTTGTTTTGTTTTGTTTTAGTTTTTCCATATGAAGATGAGAATTTTCCTTTCAAGACCTGTAAAGAATTATGTTGACATTTTGGTGGGAATTGTGCTGAATAATATTTTATATTATTTGAGGCTATTGTGAAAGTTGTGTCCCTGATGTTTTTCAGTATATCATTTTTATATAGGAGGGTTACTGATATTTGTGAGTAAAATTCATATCCAAGCTGTATTATGCATGTGTTTATCAGCTGTCAGAGTTTCTTGGTGGTACTTTTAGGATCATTTCTCTATACTATCAGATCATCTGCAAATAGATACTTTGAAATCTTCCTTTCCAATTTGTATCCCCTTAATCTCCTTCTGTCTCATTCTTCTACCTAAAGGCCAATAAATACATATATGTATATGTGTGTAATTATATATAATTATTATATTATACGTAATCTATATAAATGTAGAAAAATATATTTAATCATGCTACCTGGTATAGTGGAAAACCAGAGAATATTCATTGTCATTGTGAATTCAGTTTATGTTGAACGGATGAAATTTTTGCAAGAATTAAAAACCCACAAAAGCATGTACTTGAAGCCATCAATATTTCCATGCTCTGAGCTTTCCCATTTAAACTGTTGTTAATCTAAACTATTAATTGGTTCTCAGCCTTCCTAATCCTGTGACTCTTTAATATAGATCCTCATGTTCTGGTGACTCTCAACCATAAAATTATTATTTTTGTTACTTCATATCTGTAATTTTGCTACTCTAAATATTTTTGGAGATAGAAGTTTGCCAGTGGGGTAATGACTCACACAACAGCCTACAGAATGGGAAAAGATCTTCACCAACCCTTCACCTGACAAAGGTTTAATATCCAAAATATATAAAGAACTCAAGAAATTAAACACCACAAAACCAAACAACCCAGTTGCGAAATGGGGCTTGGAACTTAACAGAGAATTCTCAACAGAGGAATATCAAATGGCTGAGAAACATTTAAAGAAATGCTCGTCCTCGTTAGTCATCAGAGAAATGCAAATCAAAACGACACTGAGATTCCATCTTACACCCATCAGAATGGCTAAGATCAAAAACTCAAATGACACCACATGTTGGCGAGGATGTGGAGAGAGAGGAACACTCCTTCATTGCTGGTGGGAATGCAAACTAGTACAACCACTTTGGAAAGCTATCTGGCGCTTTCTCAGAAAAATGGGAATAGGGCTTCCTCAAGACCCAGCTATCCCACTCCTTGGAATATACCCAGAAACAACAGGGACATATGCTCAACCATGTTCATAGCTGCTCTATACATAATAGCCAGAACATGGAAACAGCCTAAGTGTCCCTCAGTAGAAGAATGGACTAAGAAACTGTGGTATATTTACACGATGGAATACTACTCAGCTATTAAAAACGATGAATTCCCGAAATTTGTGGACAAATGGATTGATCTAGAAATTATCATAATGAGTGAGTACACCCAGAAGCAAAAAGAGACAAACGGTATATACTCACTTATATCAAAACACTAGTCCAAGGGATACGTACCATGAAAATCTTTACTTACCAAGAAAGTGGGTCAGAGGAGAGGATATCCGATTGAGACTTTAGGCAAGAGTAGCATGGAAGAAAGAGGAAATTGTAGGACTCACAGGGTCCTGGAAACCTACAAGAAGAACTTTATGACAGGCAGATCTGGATCCTGGGGTCCTCCTCAAACTAAGGCACCAGCCAAGGAGAATATAGGCAGTAAACTTCGAACCCCTATCAAGACCTAGCCGACGAACATGATACTCTCCACCATTGAGTGGAGAGTGAGATCTGACTCTCACACGAACTCTGGTGCCCCTTTTCTGACCATGTCCCCCGGATGGGGAGGCCTGGTGGCACTCAGAGGAAGGATAGCTAGTTACCAAGAAGAGACTTGATATTCTGAGAGCATATATAGAGGGAGGAGGTCTCCCTCAATCACAGACATAGGGGAAGAAGGGGGGTGGGAGGGAGGGAAGAATGGGGGGAAGGGCTAACAATCGAGATGTAATATGAATAAATTAATGAAAAAAATCTAAAAAAAGAAAAAAAAAAAAAGAAATGTTGGCCTAAACTGAGGTATGGTATTACTATAAGATACAGAGTAGAACTCAATAACTTTGTTTCATTCTTCTTCCAGTTTCTAGCAACATCTTCCTCAGTTTCCTCTGAGTTCTCTCTTTAACATTCGCAGCTACCAGATTTCTACTAATATATGTTCAAAGTAGTCTAAGTATTCCTTTTCTTTCTATGAACATTTACTCTAACACTTTCCATTGTTTAGTTTGCAGATTTGTTATAACAGTATCCTATTTCTAAACACCAAAATCTGTGTGAGTTTTCTGTTGATAGTGACAAACACAACACAGAAAAAAAAAAGCACGAATATGTTATCGTTTCTATGAATCGTATGTGACAATATGTGTTTGATACATTCTTTATTCCTGATTTCAACAAGTTTACATAAAAATATTATCCTTGAATTTTAATTCCCTCTGTTTTCAAGGGATTACTGGTGGATTTCGCTTCTGAACAGTTGTAGGAATTAGATGTATAGTTTTTTTATTTCTTTTTATTTATTCTTTCATATATTACCCCTACTGCAGTTTCCCCTTCCTCACCTTCCTCCAGTCTCCCCCACCCTCATAGATTCCATGGAGTTTCTATTGCATTAGAAAACATGTGCCCAGGTTGGTTGGCCATCATCCAGTGCCAGCTTCTAAAAGCCTTTCTTATATACTACCTTCTGGACTTTTGTCTGGTTTGAACCCATGCAAGTCTTGTGTGTTTGCTGTAACAATTACTGTGAGTTCATGTGTGTATTATTCCTATTGTGTCTGGAAAATTCTCTTTCCTTGGAGTCATGCACCATCTTTGTTCTCTTATGGTTTTTCTACCTCCTCTTAAAAAAAATCCCTCAGTCTTGAGGGAAAGAGTTTGATGAAGACATTCCATTAAGTATTGAGTACCCCATAATATTGCTATTCTACAGTCATGGATCAGAGCATGGGCCAACCCTCATCAGAGAATCTTTTTGCCATAGGAAAAAAAATGACAGAAGTAAATAAATCAGTTTTCTCCATTAGTATTTCTTCTCTCTCTCTCTCTCTCTCTCTCTCTCTCTCTCTCTCTCTCTCTCTCTCACTCTCTCTCTCTCTCTCTCTCTCTCTCTCTCTCTCTCTCTCTCACTCTCTCTCTCTCTCTGTCTCTCTCTCTATTAGTTCTTTTTTAAACTAAGTTTTTGAGAGAGTTAAACCATATAAAGTAGAGTGGGTAGATAGGGAGGATCTGGGATTGAGAGGAGAAAATAATATCAAATAATATATGTAAAAAATTTTAATAAAAATGAATAAAAAGGTGAGGGGAGTAGGGTCAAAGCGGGAGGGAGGGAGGAACAGGAGAATACAAGTTGTGGGCTAACAATTGAGATGTAATCTGAATAAATTAATAATAAAAAGAAAAAAGTTGTTAATACATTTTTATCAATTAAATTGGATCTTTGAAAATTTCATATATGTATATAATTCACTTTAATGAGCTCACACCCTACCTCTCCTACCTCTACCAAAGCTCTCCTCCCTAGAAATCTTTTTTCCATATTTATGTAGTTGTGTGTGTGTGTGTGTGTGTGTGTGTGTGTGTGTACATGTATGTGTGTGTGTTCCACTGAATTTGACAAAGACTGTGTTCATGCCTGTAACTTTAGAACTATCAGCTGGAGCATAGTGGGTTGATATATACACAAACAACTGAAGACAATGACAGTCCCTTCCCCAGAATGCATTAGTAGATAATAGTCTAGAGCCAAGAGAAGAGCTATGTATATGAAAAAATTCTCAGGAAGAGTTTTAAATTCTCATATACATGTTAGATAAAACATAAGAGCATAAGAAGCCATTTCAATTTTTCTCTGTTTTTATACTTGTGTTTTTTCTTTATACATGGTAGATTTTGGAGAAAATTCCATGGGCTGCTGAGAAGTGGAGTGTTCTGTAGATGTGTTAGTTCCATTTGTTTCCAATGCTTTTCTACTTATTGTTTTCTTACATGGTCAGTGGGATATTAGAAATGAGGTACTGAAGTCATCCACTATCACTCTTTATGAAATGATAGATACAGCTTTAGATCTAACAGTATTTCTTTGGTAAAGTGGATTCACTCTTGCCGAGAACTCCCCTTTTCATCCATTTACCCTAAAGCAGTGTTTCTCAACTTGTAAGTCACAACCACTTTGTGGAGTCAAATGATCCTTTCGAAGAGTTCACATATTATGTATCCTGAATATCAGACATTTACATTACTATTTATAAGAGTAGCAAAATTATAGTCATGAAGTAGCAACCAAAATAAATTTATGCTTGGGATCCCCACAACATGAGGAACTATAGTAAAGGGTCTCATCATTAGGAAGGTTGAGAACCACTAATCTAAAGTCATGTATATTGGTGATAGTGATATAGGCTTCATGGAAATAGCAAAAAAGATGAATTGTGTTTCCTAATCCAATGTATTAATCAGTGTCTTCTCATTGAAGAATTGAGACCATAGAGATTCAGAGTTAATGAATTTTTTATTATTTCCTTTAATTTTGTTTATTTTACACAATTTTGACTACCTATCCTGGCATTATTTTTCACCTGTGAACTCTTGGATGTGTTTATCTTTTATACCAATCTGGAGTGTTTCTTCCAGTATCTTCTGTTAAGCGGGATTAGTGGCCATAAATTCTTATATTCTGTTTTTAGCACTGACATTTTTATAGCTCCTTCATTTTTTAGTAACTCATTGGTGGTCTTTCATAGCTTGTGATGTATTTTTCAATCCATTCTGAATTTAATAGTTTCTGTCAGTTATTCTGATGGACCTGTCAGTATATGGGACTTGCCCCTTTCTTCTTGCACCTTTCCATACCCTTTCTTTGTTCTGTGTTTTCAGTGTTTTGATGATAACATTTCACAAGGGGTTAATTTTTTAAAAATATTTATTTACTTACTTAATTTATTTATTTAGTAACACAGGCCAGAAGAGGTCACCAGATTTTATTGTAGATGGTTGTGAGCCATCATGTGGTTGCTGTGAATTGAACTCAAGACCTTTGGAAGAGCAGGCAATGGTCTTAACCTCTGAGCTGTCTCTGCAGCTGCAAGGAGTTAATTCTGTGGCCCTGTTTATTTGGTATTTGTTGGGCATCTCTTTCCCTACAGAGGAATTTCTTCTATGGTTTTATTGAAATTGTTTTCTTTACATTTGACATGGTATTATCTTTCCTATTCTATGCCAGTATTTTATAAATTTGGTCTTATGGGCACTCTAAAGCACTTGCATGTTCCATTTATATTTTATATGTTTATGATTGGCCTTTACTCTCCTCTTCTAGCTTCCACTCCCCCATGTCAACTTGTTCTGGGATTCTTGGCAGTAAAGCATCCTGCCCTCAACTAATTCAAGTTCCCAATTCAGTCCCACAGAATCTTCAATGTGTTCTGACACTCTTTCCATATCAAATGTCATTTTTAAAAAATGTTCATGTGTGTATGAAAGACTGTATGTACATGTATGTATTATGTGGTTGTGAGCCACTTGATGTGTGTTTTGAAAACTGAATCAATGTCCTCTGGAAGAGCAGGCAGTGCTCTTAACCCCTGAGCCATTTCCCAGTCCTCTATCAATCTTTTAACATAGGTGCTTAACATAGCCTCAAACTTCAGCACCACTCCTCATCAAATTATGAGAGATATTTTACTATAGCTCAAAACTCTTGTTTTTTTCTTTTGCTTTCTTTTAATTTTTGCACTCTACATGATGGCAGAAATTAGCGAAGAGAATGGGAATTTCATCCATCTTCTGCCTGCTACAATCAATCAAACCGTTTCTTTTAAGCTAAAAAGAATGTTGACTTTTCTGACTTGAATTAAACCTCTCTGAGTATCAGTTCTCTTATTAAGAAACAGATGAAAAAAAAAGAAAAAAGAAGAAAAAAAAAAGAAAAAAAGAAAAATAAAAAAGAAAGATGTTGGAATAATTAAAAATAATATATACAACCAATATTGTATCTAACTATTTTTATTTTGCTCATAGTTGATTTTTTGTACTAGGGTAGATATACTATATAAAACTAGCATAGTTTACATAAGAAATAAATATCCATATTTAAATAAGGCTATAGTCAGGGACTGTGATGAGGAATAGTAGCTCTTCTGAAAATGTTTACAAATGTGTTGTAAGATGTATTTAGCAGAGATGGGTGCAGTGGTACACGCCTGTAATCCCAGCATTCAGGGAGGCAGAGACAGGTGTATCTCTGTGAGTTTGAGGTCAGCCTGGTCCCCAAAGAGAGTCCAGGACAGCCAAGAATACACAGAGAAACCCTGTCTTGACAAAATAAACAAAAACAATAACTACAAAACTATGTATGTGGCATCGATAATTACACAATATATTAAAGTAGGTCACAGATAAGATTTGTAATTTGAGTAGTGTACCTAAGGAGCAAAATTTAAAGAGGGACTTATTTTCAGATGCCACTTCTGCACTTGTACAACACTGAGAATGGGGACTTCCTTAGATTTTATATCCTATTTTACTTGCCTTACCCTCATGGAGGTCTTGTTATGTTCTGACTTATTGTCTTTGGTAAAACGAAAAATAAAGGTACATATAATTTGGTATATCATACGAAAAGACCTAAGAAATAAGATCAGCCTAGAAGAGAATTTGCTGATGAGTTACTTTTCTGTTGCTAAGATAAAATACCATAACCAAAAATACCTAGAGTCTATCAAGGCAATTAAAACTTGGCATGTTGTCAGGAGCAAGAAACTGGATGATTCCATTTTTATCTGCAAATAGGAAGCAACGAACAGGAAGTGGTATGATGATAGAAACCCTCAAAAGTGGTTTCAGTGACGTACTTTCTGTACCAAGGCCCTACATTTCAAAAGTTCCATAACCTTTTGTGGTGGTTTGAGTGAGAATGGCTCCAATGGCTCATATTTTTTAGGTCTTCATCCCCAATTGGGAAGGATTAGAAAGTGTGGAGGAAATGAGTCCCTGGATTCAGGCTTTGAGGTTTAGAAGCCAACACCATTTCCCTCTGCCTCACGATTATCTCTCAAGATGAGATACCTCAACTACTGTTCCAGCACCATGAGTGATTGCCTGTTACCATGCCCCCTGCCATGATGGTCATGGACTCTAACCTCTGAAATTGTAAGTTCCAAATTATACACTTTATTGTATAAGTTGTTTTGGTCATTGTGTTTTGTCATGCCAATAGAAAAAAAATAACTAAGACAACTCCCCAAGCATCAGCTAGCACCAAATGTTCAAATAAATGTATATGCCTATGAGAGACATTTCTATTAAATCACTACATCTTGCTTAAATTATAAGTAATTCACAAGGGGCTGTGGAGATGGCTCAGTCTCAGGTGTTTGCAATCCAAGTATGAAGACCTATATTCAGATTCCTACAAGCCCCGAAAAATGTCAAGTGTATCGTAATCACATGACTGGAGATGCAAAGATTGGCCAACCAGTCTAGTTATATTGGTAAAATTCATGGTTAGCGAGAGATCTTGCCTCAAAAAATAAGGTGGAGCATCACCGAGAAGGACAACCTATGCTGATCTCTGGCCCCTTGCAGGTGCACATATGTGTGCACACTCCCATAGGCACACATACACACACATGTACATATACACAAGTATAAATCACACACACACACACACACACACACACACACACACATAAATGTAAGGTCACAGAAAAAGAGGAGTAAGGAAAAGATTAAGATACAACCTCCAAACACAATGACTCACTTCAGTTCTAACTTTATTTTAGTAACACACAACAGAGTGTTCCCATATAAAAAGAATACTTGGGCTAAGGAAGTGGGTTAAGCACTGTGTTTTATTTGGCTCTGGCATAAAGGGTATAAAAGCATTATCCTAAATGAGGTTAATAATTAAAGATATTAAAAGGAACACAGTTCTTCTGAGATCCCTCATCTATATCTACTTCCCAACTCAGGTAAGTGGCAGCCTAGGTTGGAACTCAGGGACATAGTTTGACATGCCTTTGCTTCATGCTTCCTTATTTGTATAATCTGCAATACAAGATATTTAGTGTATCAGTTTGTCCTACATATTGAAGAAAAATCAAGATCATAGCACCCAGAAACACATCTATAGTATAGTAAGTCCTCCACAGACATTATGCTCTTTTCCTTTGTGGATTCAATATTGTACTGATTCCTGAACTCCCTGGCCCTGATTTTTGTCAGAAACATTTTCCTGGACTACTTCCCATCTGAGTGCAGGGGTCAGAGTCTCCAGCTGGAAGATGCATAACAAAGAAGGCTTGTCTGTTCATCAAACAAATCCTTTTACATAGCTAAATCTGAAGGGGATAAGAGTGGTGCAGAGCTGCAAGGGAAAAAAAAAGAGGTAGGCCTGCATTTTCATTGGAAATAAATCAATTCATGAATCAGTGCAGTGCAGCTCAGGGACCAGAGTGGCAAGCATTTTTAGAACTGTCACTTTAAAAATATGTTCCCTCCTGCCTCGAGGCTCTCTCAGTGGGCAGATTTTAAAATAGAAACAAGTAACTTTAATTAGGCTCTAATTAGCCCCACAAGTTTTGGTGAGCTAGGATAGTTTATTTTAGAAAAAGTATAATAACAGACGGAGGATTTTCCAGGCATCGCAACTTTAATTACAATCCCAAACAACTCAAGCATGCTTACTGGGTCAATTAAATCAGCAGGGCAATGGCAAAGCTAATGTGCTACCTTAGACCCAAGCTATGATGATGCTTTCTATTTGAGTTTCCCTCTAAAGCAATTTGAAAAGCAGATAACTTATACTGCTTACTTAAACAGAAGCAGGAGGCCTTTAAACTGTTGGTAATGCACAATTAGCCAGGATCTCAAAGTTGTGAATTCTCTAGATCAGTATCTGCAACATGAGCATATTTCCATCTTCTTTCTTTGCTTGCGTGCCACATCTTCAATGATATAATCCCTTAGTGTTTTCTTTCCAGCAGCTCCCCCATGTAACTGGGGGAAATTCAAATACTTACCCAGTCCTTGAAAACAGACAAAAATGACATATTGTCCTCAACAAACGTCAGGAATCTTCTAAAGTGTCGAAGAAGTGAGCCCATAGTGGATTTCCTGACCTTAAAGAGGCAGGAAGCAGTTCAAAGAGAAGCCCATACAGATAGAAATGTACTCTCCATTCCCTTATAAAAATGCACATTCATACACATGGAAGAACTAGAACATTTGTAGCTAAAGAGTGGCAGGTGGTCACTGTCCACATTCCAAGATCTTATGAATAGTTTTTCAGTGCCAGTCTATAACTTAGGAAAGTATTCTGGGTCTTTTCTTTTGTTTCTTCATAGTTAGGTTGAAAAATTTGTACTGCAGCAAGTTAATGTTCTCCTATCAAATGACTAATCTGGTGGGCATAATGTAGTAGTCAATGTGTGTAGGTGTCTCAGTTTGTACCTGCTACTGCATGCCAAAAACACTGAATGGCTCATTTATTTTACATGGCATCCTTCATTGATATAAATCTAGTACTCTGTATAATTCATCCATTCATTTAATAGCGAATTAAGTGCCAAACATGTATATGACACTGAGCTAGCTTCTGAAGGGACAAAAAGGATATGAAACTATTACTCCATTTCAAAGGCACAGTGCCTACCAAGCATGAAATGGAGAAATTCCAGAAAATGTAGGAAAAATCTACCCAGGAATAATAAGAAGGCTGTCTATTTCCACAAATTCTGTACCAAGAGTCACCTCCAAAACAACATCTACAATTTAAACTAAGCTAGGATTCCTTTCCTAAGTTAGGATTCTGAAAGGAAAAGCCAAAAAGCCAGCATTGCTGATCTAATGCATGTATTATGACACTTCTGCATTGCTGCAGCAATTTTCTGAACTGGATTTCAAGAGAAAAGGGGTGTTTTATATGTGTGCAGCCATTGAAAGATCAAAGTATGGCCTTTATATGAATCCTTAAAGAAATTGGGCTTATGCCAAGGCTAGTTTATTTTAGTGCTTTGAGCAACAACTTAAACATCTTGATTTCTAACTGGAGATGTTCAAGGCACACATTAGATTCAAATTTGGAGGATAAAACGTTGAATCTGGATAAGCAATCAAGGCACTAGGTTATTCTAGGTCTAGATTCAGCAAGGGAGTGGGAAACTGAAACATACTACAAAGTTCTAACAATAAGCACTTCCATTTAGAGAAGAAGAAAGAGGAAAAGGAGGGGAAGGAAGAGGAGGTGGAGGAGGAGAAGAAGGAGGAGAAAGAAGGAAGAAGGGGAGGAAGAGGAAGAGGAGAAGGAGAAGAAGGAGGAGGAACAAAACCATTCTGGTACCAAAACATGTTAGATTACATTTGAAAACAACTAAAAAAAAAACTCTGAATAAACAGACAAAAAGACAAACTAATCCAACTTTCTGTTTTAGGATCATCTTTCCTTCTTTCATAATTAGTCACAAGAGGCCCCAGAAACAAATCCCTACTCAAACATACTTTGTTTTTTTTATTAATTTATTCATATTACATCTCAATTGTTATCCCATCCCTTGTATCCTCCCATTCCTCCATCCCTCCCATTTTCCCCTTATTCCCCTCCCCTATGACTGTTCCTGAGGGGGATTACCTCCCCCTGTATATGCTCATAGGGTATCAAGTCTCTTCTTGGTACTCACATCTCTTGCTTATGAAGTGGCTTTGGCAATAATAATGAAACTACTAATAATACCTAACTTATGAAAAGCATGTACCATGTGTCAAGCACTGTGCTAATTGGAAGTAAATGTAGATCTGATTCCACCCTTTAAATAGCTTTCTAAACTAGATATCATTTGGTTCAACTTTTTCTGTATAAAACAACTGAGACTGTCAGAAGTAATTTCATCTGAATTAGAAAGTGGTAGAAAAAAAGATGCTAATTTAGACAGTATAAATCAAAGGTAATGTATTCTCACTGGACTTCTTATTCTAAAAAGATACGGGTGGTTTTCATTGTAAGAAACATGAACAATAGCCATAGCAAGAATGAACCCTCATGTAAACTACAGAATTTAGCTTGATAATGATGTGTTAGCATCAGTTCCTCAGTTATAACTAGCTTGAGTTGAAATCTAGGTATGTAAAGACACAGAGTATATGGCAGAAATTTGGATCTTCTGCTCAGTATAATTTTTTACTCTAAAACCACTGCAAAAACTGAAACGTGACCAGATTTCTGGGCCCTCCTCATAGAGTTTCTCATTCAGTAGGTCCAAAATTGGGCTTCAGTATCATCTCTGAACATTTGTCTCAAGGGGCACATTATACTGAAAGTCGTTTGTTGCTTTATTGGCTTTATTGAATGCTCTCTAGGGAAGTCAAATAGTTAAGTTGATGGAATTCCAAACACAAAACTTTAAAATCCTCTTTCAACATTTTTCTCTCTCCTCAAAATGCTCTTCTTTATACTCTACATTAAACCCTGGGACTTTTCTCACTCACTCATGGTATTCAAGTTCCAGAGCACTCCCCCACAGAATCTGACATTCATACTTATCCCTCTTCAAGTAAAATCATGCTGCCCTGGAAAATTCTTCCTAGCTCATCATACACACAGCAATGAACAATTCTCTCAGGAAGAATGCTCCTTGCAAAATACACAAGAGATAAAAGTTTATAGCAGCAATGTCTTAATAATATTTTCCTTTGTGTGGAATATTGCCTTTAGGATAGTTTACTCAATAACATATTAAGAAAAAAGAGACTATTTCAAACAATCAAATAATCAAATGAATAACCACAATTTTTCCTTTTCTATATTCAAAATTAACACATACTTTAATTAGAATCCTCCTAGAACAGCATCTGTTTGTATTTTATTTTTTTTTACTTTCTGGGGACTTACTTTCAGATATTTCTTCTTCTTTTGGTTTTTTATTCCTCTCTTTCTTTCTTTCTTTAACTTTTGAGAATATGTTACATGAGAATCGTGTTTCCATCATTTTCATCCTTCTTTCTCTCTAGCTCCTCCAACTTCCACATCCTGTCAAATTCATGACCTCTTCTTTATCATTGTTACACATATATGTATATACATATATACAATTTACTGAGCCTATTTAGCATTGCCCATATGCTGAGAATTCAAGGACATGATATACAAAAAAAGTTCCATTTTCTCTGAAACCTTTCCTTCCCGGGTAGCTCATTTTCTTGATTCTATCTTCACTTATTTCTATGAAGGTCTACTATGGATCTCAAAATCTAAACTTTTTAAAATTCTTTTTTAAGATGAGTCATTGTTTTTGGTGTATCTATATTCCTCTTGATTTACCTTCTTAGTAAATTACTAATATGGTAAGTTACTATGTTAAATTCAAAAGCGGAAGTAACTTTTTGGTCCTTAAATATCAGAGAAATAGCTATTTTTTGTTGTTGTTTTCACAGGTAAAACCTTGGTTAGGTGATAATGATTAATAATAGTCTGTTAGTGTCTATTTTGCTTTCTACCATAGTCATGAAGTATTTAACTGGTCACTGTGGTATCTAGAAGAAAGACATTGTATAGGGCCTCATGTAAGCATATTTTGCCAATGGAATATGAGAAGCACTATAATGTGGTGACTTTTAAAATTGTCTAGAAGTTGCACTTCACAGGAATAATTTGTCCCTTTTGGTCATTAGTTCTTGAATCTTGCAACTTGGAACAAGAATTTGGTCATCTTACAAGATACAGTCACAGTCAAACTCTGAAGGACAATGGAATAGACTTATCCCAGGTCTCTGACATGTTCCAGAGATGCCTCCCATCTCCAATTTCTATTCTCTCAAACTGCACCCTCTCCTCTGATCGCCCTACTCCTAATGACTACCCCTTCACCCGTCCCCATCCCCTCTCCTACACAGTTCTCTCCATCCATCCACCTCCAATGTCTGTTTTATTTCCCCTTCTTAGTGAGATTCAAGGATCCCCAATTGGATCATCCTTGTTAATTAGCTTCTTTACAGGTCTATGGATTGTAGCATAGTTATCCTGTACTATATATACCTAATATCCACTTAAGTGAGTACATACCATGTGTATCTTTCTGGGTCTGGATTGCCTCAGTCAGGATGATCTTTCTTAGTTCTAACCATTTACCTACACATTTCATGAATAATTGTTTTTAACAGCTCAGTAATACTCCATTGTGTAAATGTGCCACAGTTTCTGCATCCATTCTTTGGTTAAGGAGCATCAAGTTTATTTCCACATTCTGGCTATTACAAATAAAGCTGTTATGAACACAACTGGGCAAGTGTCCTTGTTGTATGGTAGAGCATCTTTTGAGTATATGCCCAAGAGTGGTATAGCTGGGTCTTGAGGTAGAGCTGTTCCAAATTTTCTGAGAAAACACCAGACTGATTTCCAAAGTAGTCCCACAAGTTTGCACTCCCACTAGCAATAGAGGAGTGTTCCTCTTTCTCTACATCCTTGCCAGCATGAGCTGCCACACGAGATTTTGGTATTAGCCATCAGAGTTGTTTTGATTTGCATTTCCCTTATAGCTAAGGATACTGAACATTTCTTTAAGTGTTTCCAAGCCATTAGAGATTCCTCTGTTGAGAATTCTGTTTAGTTCTGTACCCCATTTTTAATTGTGTTATTTGGTTTGGTGGTGTTCAATTTCTTTTTTTTTTTTTTTTTTTTTTTTTTTTTTTTTTTTATTTATTTATTTTTTTATTTTTTTTTTAATTTTAATGAGTGCTTTATTTTTTTTATTAATTTATTCTTGTTACATCTCAATGTTTATCCCATCCCTTGTATCCTCCCATTCCTCCCCCCCCCCCATTTTCCCATTATTCCCCTCCCCTATGACTGTTCCTGAGGGGGATTACGTCCCCCTATATATTCTCATAGGGTATCAAGTCTCTTCTTGGCTACTTGCTGTCCTTCCTCTGAGTGCCACCAGGTCTCCCCCTCCAGGGGACATGGTCAAAAGTGAGGCACCAGAGTACGTGAGAAAGTCGTATCACACTCTCCACTCAACTGTGGAGAATATTCTGACCATTGGCTAGATCTGGGAAGGGGTTTAAAGTTTACCTCCTGTATTGTCCTTGGCTGGTGCCTTAGTTTGAGCGGGACCCCTGGGCCCAAATCTGCCTATCATATTGTTCTACTTGTAGATTTCTAGGACCCTCTGGATCCTTTTATTTTGCTGTTCTCCCATGCGTCTCTCATTTAGAGTCCCAATAGGATGCCTTCCCCTCTGTCCCAGTTTCCTGGTAAGTGAAGGCTTTCGTGGGACATGCCCCTTGGCTAGTATGCAGATATAAGTGAGTATATACCATTTGATTCTTTCTGCTTCTGGGTTAACTCACTCATTATGATCATTTCTAGCTCAATCCATTTATCCACAAATTTCGGGAATTCCTTGTTTTTAATAGCTGAGTAGTATTCCATAGTGTATATGTACCACAGTTTCTTTATCCACTCTTCTACTGAGGGACACTTAGGCTGTTTCCATGTTCTGGCTATTATGAATAAGGCTGCTATGAACATGGTTGAGCGAATTTTCTTGTTGTGTGCTGGAGCATCTTCTGGGTATATTCCAAGGAGTGGAATAGCTGGGTCTTGAGGAAGCCCTATTCCCATTTTTCTGAGATAGCACCAGATAGATTTCCAAAGTGGCTGTACTAGTTTGCATTCCCACCAGCAATGAAGGAGTGTTCCCCTCTCCCCACATCCTCGCCAGCATGTGGTGTCGCTTGAATTTTTGATCTTAGCCATTCTGATGGGTGTAAGATGGAATCTCAGAGTTGTTTTGATTTGCATTTCCCTGATGACTAAGGAGGTTGAGCATTTCTTTAAGTGTTTCTCAGCCATTTGATACTCCTCTGTTGAGAATTCTCTGTTTAGTTCCAAGCCCCATTTCTCAATTGGGTTATTCGGTTTGGTGGTGTTTAATTTCTTGAGTCCATTCAATGGAAAAAGGATAGCATCTTCAACAAATGGTGCTGGTCTAACTGGAGGTCTATGTGTAAAAAAATGAAACTGGACCCATATTTGTCACCTTGCACAAAACTCAAATCCAAGTGGATTAAAGACCTCAACATAAAACCAGAGACACTAAGCCACTTAGAAGAAAAAGTGGGAAAGAGCCTGGAACATATTGGCACAGGAGACAACTTCCTGAACAGAACACCAACGGCCCAGGCCTTAATGTCAACCATTAATAAATGGGACCTCATGAGGCTGAGAAGCTTCTGTAAGGCAGGAGACACTGTCAAGAGAACAAAGCGACAGCCTACAGACTGGGAAAAAATCTTCACCAACCCTACATCTGACAAAGGTGTTCAATTTCTTGAGTTCTTTATATATTTTGGATATTAGACCTTTGTCAGATGTAAGGTTAGTGAAGATATTTTCCCAGTCTGTCGGCTGTCGATTTGTTCTGTTGACAGTATCCTTTGCTTTACAGAAGCTTTTCAGTTTCATGAAGTCCCATTTACTAATTATGGATCTTAGACCTGAGCTGTTGCAGTTCTGTTCAAGAAGTTGTCTCTTGTGCCAATGAGCTCAAGGCTTTTCCCCATTTTTCTTCTAACAAACTTAGTGTTTCTAGATTTCTGTTGAGGTCTTTAAACCACTTGGACTTGAGTTTTCTACAGGCTGATAAATATGGATATATTTGCATTTTCTAGATGTAGACATCCAGTTAGACTAGCACCATTTGTTAAAGATGCTATTTTTCCATGGTATGTTTTGGCTTCTGGCATAGAAATAGGCTGGTTGAGCAATGGAATTGACCCCAAGACCTAGAAATAAACCCACACACCTATGTACACTTGATTTTTGACAAAGAAACTGGCTTATTTCACTTAACATAATTTCCAGTTCTATTTGAAAATAATGTAATAATATTCTTCCTTATATTAGAATTGAACTCCATTGCATATGCTCATATGATATGTGTGAATGAATGCTCTCATTTGCATGTGTGTGTATGTATGTGTGTATGTGTGTGCATGTACACTATTCATTATTTTCTTTACCCATATATGTATTGATGAACATATACTACTGGCACAGAAACAGACACATACACTAAAGTAATAGAGTTTAGGACCCAAAAATAAATTCAAAATCAGGAACAAAAGGCAATCTGAATCTTTTTGATAAGTGATTGATTTGGGGAAATGTGATGTTCATGTGCCCATTGATACTTGTCTGCCTCTTACCCCATAAAACACAATGCAAAATAAACCAAAGAACTTGATGTAAGCTCTGAGATTCTGAAATAGATAGAGAAAAAAGTAGAGAAAATGCCTGAAGATGTGTTCATGGGCAATAACTTTGTAAGAAGAGTCTTAATAGCTCATAAAATAATGGAAATATTTCATAAATAGAATTGCACCAAATTAAAAAGCATCAGCACATCAAAGGACATATTCAGGAGAATGATAGCATGCAAAGTTGAACAAAATCTTTACCATATAGTAATCTCATGGAAGATTATTAGCCATAACAAAATACAGAATTAAAAATGCTAAATACCAAAGGGAAAAAGTAATTCAGTCAATACATTTGTAAATAAACTGAATACACTTTTCAAATGAAGAAAAATACATGGCCAATAAATATGAGAAAATGTTCTACGTCTATAGCTATTAAAGAAATGCAAATTAAAATTACCTTTAAATTCCATCACACTCCAGGCTGAATGACTTTCATCAAGACAATAGAAAAACAGCAAAGGTTAGCAAAGATGCACAGGGAAAAGGAAGCCTTATACACTGATAGTAGAAATACAAATTGGTTCTAACCACTAAAAATTAGTATTATGGTTCCTCAAAAATGATTAAAATTAACTTTGTTTTACACCAATGTCCGTACCATTATTTTATTTTATGAGTATAACATAGCTACATTTAAAAATAAATGGAAGGTAGTAGGGTCAATGGAGAATCAGGGAAATGTACAAGGATATATATTTAACTTGGCTAAAATGAACCACTTGAGAATAATAGAGATGTTAAGATGTACCTATTGACACAAAGTATTTTCATAACTTGGGAATGATCACTATGAATGGATAGATATACTTTTATTATACACAGCATTTAATTTAGTCTAAAATCTACATAGAACAGTTTATTATATGGTTTTTTCCATCATCTCTGTGATCGCAGAACCTGACAAAAGCAATTTAGAGAACATACTTCTTTTAGGTTACATTTTCATTATGAAATGGAAGGTATAGTGGACATATTCAAATTATGGCCTCAAAAGCATGTGGTAGAGGCGGTTCATGTTACTGTGCACCAAGAAGAATGTGACACAGGAAGTGAAAATGGGCATGACCTTCAAAGACTGCAGCAAATGACCTATATAAGCCTATTCTCTCAAACAGTACCACTTCTTAAAATAGCACCTGGAGTTGAAGGCCAACCATTTAAAACATGAGGCTGTAAAGTGGAGGCTTAGGTAGATCATTTGCTGCAGGCTTTGAAGGTCAAACCCATTTTCATACTAAAGGAATACAAACATAAGACTAAATCTTGTGACATGGCCTTTTGTGTTCTCCACCACTATCCTCTTGTGGAGACTGTGAACCCCTAAATTGTGAGTAAATTACTTTTACCTTGATGAAACATATTTCCTTAAAAGCTTTATATATTGGCTCTCATTTTGCCTTTTAGAGGTGTATAATACCTCTTTCCCACATGAAATGTGTATATAACATTAATATTTCCTCTTATTTTGTTATTATTCTCTGGTGTAAAAAGCCTTGTCCATTTATATGGACTTTATGTCTCTTTGGCCATTGTGTCCACTCTTCTCAACATGCTATAACTTACTATAGTCTTCTTCAAAAGAGAAGATCTTAAGGCAGCATTAGTTTTGTGATGGTCTCACTCCAGTGATAGATAGGAACGGAAGGCAACACATATTAGTTATAAATATGGAATGTGTGAGAGCTCTGAAAATTATTTGTCAACTCTGGAAGTAATATAAAAAATATGCCATCCCTTTGTTCATTCATTCAGAAAACATTTTACTGATGCTTCACACTGTGTAAATGGGGCCTCAAAAATGAAATAGTTTCATAGATAAAATCTATCATTTTATTTTAACATGACAGAAAATACATTTGTTGAAGGTATTGCCAGATGCATAACACCTTGTTAAACTGAAGAAAAAAAAAAAGACCAATCATTTCCAATTTTTCTGATTTTTTTTTATAACATTTCCACTATTTGGTACAAATATATTTTTGGAAGAATTTTTAAGAAGGTAAATAAGTGGGAGGGGGATCAAAAAAAAAAAAAAAAAGAAGGTAAATAAATTTAAGTGTTACAACCCTGAGAACTGTATCATTAAAATAATCTTGGAGGAGAAAAACAGGAGAATTGGTATATGTTTTGGCACTAACATCAACTGACTATGATATTTTGGATATATCACTTTATCTCCCTGGGAATCAGATTCCCTAGTTACAAATGTTAATTCCTATTACTTATTTAAACAAAGTACTTGAACCACACAAACTTTTAAAATTCAGCCTTACTAGAAGATAAGGCTATCTTTTACACCAATTAAAAAAGAAGTCGGTCCTGAGTTTTCAAATGCACCTTTCCCTGAGGAATATTCTTTTTCTGTCACTAGACTTCTTCTGAGATTTAAAGGATTCACAAGAGAGAGAGGTATGGAAAAAGTCAAGAAATATAGGCAAAATAAAAAGAAAAGTCTCCTAACCATTAAAGCACACTAGTGCATTAATTCAGAATAGACAGGGGAAGAGGAATATCAAACACCTTCTGGGTAAGGCAGCTTGCTTCCTGAGGAGAATGAAAAAGGAAGCATTTATGGGTATAGCCTAGTGATATAAAGAAGAAAGAGGGACTTATAGGGAGAGTGATTTGACTGAGGAAAGTTGGGATAGGAGGACAGAGGAGGTGGAAAGGAAAGGGCTAACTAGTTCTAAGGTTTGAAAAAGCCATATAGAAACTTACTATTTTATGGCTTCCTAAACACACACACACACACACACACACACACACACACACACACACAGACACACACACACCGAGATGGGGAGGTGGGGAGCCAGGGGGAGGAAAGAGAAAGAGGTCATGAATGGCTTTTATTGGAATTACTCCATAGAGGGCAAAATAATCCTCCTAGAAGCCATATAAAAATATTAATGCCAGTTATAGGATACCTGCCCTCAAAATATTTGTCAGAGGTGTCCTAGAGACCCACAAAACAATGAGGGTATTGCTATTGTTTTTTGTTAACTTCCAGAACTTGATGAAAAGACCCTATTACTGAAAATACCTTACAACTTGATTATGGGACATAGAGAAATCAAGTTGATACTTGCCAGGGATCTCCTTGCCTGGCGGCTAACTTTCAGAGCACTGGAAGTTGTTATAGTGATTACTGGAATGAAATGTTATCAGCAGTGTTATTCAGCTCTGAACTTTATAAACCTCAATAACAATGTTTATGAGGAGATTTGCTCATGGATACAGTAGTGGTACAAAAGTTATGGGGGCACCAACTTCTTTTTGACTGGATTTAAGGTTCACTCCACAGAAGGAAATGAATACTTGCTACTGCAAATTTGGCCCAAACTCCATGGTTTGGAAATTCATAGGCCCCAGAAGTGGTCTCTTACTAAACTCACATCTATCTATATATAGATTAGTGTAGTTCTCAGACATCATCAAAGAAGATTCTCTGGCCAGTGGAAGGAAGTTAACACAAAAACTCACAACTGATCAAAGTGAAGGAATATGTGTCTGTGTGGTGTTCAGCAACAAATGTGTTATCTATACAATTTCTTGTCTCTCAAGTCTCAGGAATCATCACAAAAGAGACAGAAAGACTGTAAGAGCCAGCAGAGGTTGTGAAGACCAGGAAAAACAGTGACGTCTGGATACAATAGCATCATTGTATTTATAAACTCGTAGCAGCTATGGTTTGCTTCAACATGGCCTACAAAAATCAAGCTAGTCAACATTCTATCACAGAAAGGTTAGAGACTCACAAGTCCATACTCATAACTGGAGAGCTATTTACAGGTGATAGTTTCTAGGGGAGAGACAGTCAGTTTTCTTTAAGAGTGTAACTTTTAAATGATTGATCACTGATCTAGTGGTTGGCTCTATACCCATGAGTTTATGGGCAGCACTAACTGGACTTAGTAGGTTACAGAACAAATAAAAAGATGACATAAAGTTGAGAGAAATGAGTATTTGGGGTCAGATGTTGGGGTAAATGGGATCAAAATGCATTGTGTAATGAATGAGATTATCAATGAATTTGTAAATTATCACATTGAAAATATAAAAGCCTTATACAAGAGATAAAAACAATCATCAGTAAAGAGTTGATAGGTTACTTAAAATTTCAGTGGCAAAACACCATCCCAAATTTGGATTAAAAAAACTGAAGCAAACAAAACAAAAATAAAATAGTCTAATTGTATACAATGTGAAATGGTTAGTCAAGCCAATAAAAACACTCATCACCTTTCATTTTATGCTGATATATTTAAATTTTATTCTTAGTTATTTTAACATATACAAAAGAATATTATTGAATATTGTCTACCTGCTATACATTGTATACATATATTAAAATATCACAGTTCAACCCACAAATGTGTAGTTTTTGTGTATAAACTAACATAATGTTAATTACAATTTTAAAGTATAAATTTCCACTGCCAAACACATATACAAACACACAGATTATAAATTCCCAATAAATATATTCTTCTGTCTGCATAACTTGTGAACACCCACTGAGCCCTGAAGGCCTAGCTTAAATTCGATTTCCCTTCTGTGATTTTTGTCTAACTATCTCACACAGAATTAATTGCATTTAATTTGTGTCACTCAAACATTTTTGCATACTGCCATTACAGTCCTGGTCACAGAAGCATATAGTCATTTGTACATAATTTCCCTTTTAATTTCTTCCTTATCTCTGAGGTTATGATTTTCTAAAGAAGTATTTCATTTTAGACTACCCTTTACTGAAATTTGTGCCTTGTAATGACCCTAGGTTCAGGGTGACTAATTTCCACTTTGACTTTAGGCAAGAGTTATATATTTATTTACAAAGTTCTAAGAACTTTCCATAACAATCAATTCATCTTCAACTTTAGTTAAAAATGAATGATCTGTTTGTACGTGATTAGGTATAGTCAAGAAGTTTGTGTTCCCTGCTAGAAATAGTTTCAAACTGACACCAGTTACTCAGGTAATCATTTATTTCATATAAGTCTCTGAGAGTTCAAGTACACAGAGATCAGATCTCATGTTTGAGAACCTTTGTGTCTTCCCTATGTTGGCCTTCTGAACTGAGGTAAATCACACTACCTTGAGTAGAAAGTAGTATCTACCTTTACTCTAGGGTTGCCTGTCCACTTCTCTTGCTAAGAGATTGATGAACAACTTAGAAATACAGGCATAAGATTTAACCATATAATCTATAAAAGAAGATCCAAGAAACGCTCAGTCATACACAAGGTTACATGCTATATGATTGAAAACACATTTTTGTTGTACAGTTTGGCCAGATACACCAACTTACTGAGCACATGTTACCCCTCTATAGGAAATCAAATATATTCCTACATCTCTGTGATCACTAAAGAGTGTTTATTTCAAAAGACCCTGAGTGTCTTAGTCCACTTAGGTTACATAAGAGAATACCATAAACCTGTAGCTTCACATTCACTTTATTTAACCCACTTCTGGAGGCTGAGAGGTACATGGTCAAGACACAGAAATCTTATAACATTAAAACTTTGTCCTGCTTTTCAGATGGCTGAATACTTATGATATCCTTTGATGGTAAGGTATTTTAAGAAAAAGGAAGCTGTCTAATGACTAATCTTAAAAATGCATGAAACACGTCACTGCAAAGCCAGCCTCAGCAAATTAGTGAAACTCTAAGTCAAAAGAAAGAGTGAAAAGAGAGCTGGTGAAAGAGTGCTTGCCTAGCATGCATGAAATCCTATTTTCAAATACAGTATGAAAAATGCATGGAATAAATTATGAATGCTTTAGCATTATAGTTTAATTGTAAGGTCTTAACTCCAATGCAATGATATATTAGGAACGAGAATTATACCATAGTAACTGAGGATATATCATGCATTAAGACTACAACAACAGAGAAAATAAACATGATAGTTATTTACAAAATCTTTTTTGACATTGTCTACCATGATCAATTAATACTTCAAAGGCATGTAATTTACAGTGAGGACTTAAAAACAGATACAGATGTTCAGACACAATATAGTTGTCTATTTCCTGAAACTTTTGTGGTTTTCTTTATGAACCCCTACTTATCGACTGAGTGTCAGGATATAAGGAGTAAATGTTATTCATTCCTGTAACCCCAGACACACTACCTAATTTAATTGAACTATTTCCTTATGTGCTCTCTTTTGAACATGTATTTCATTGACTTCTAGGGAGAAGATAGTCCATGAGGAAAGTGCTGACAAAGTTGTTCGTTGTTTTTTATTCTTTTAAAAATTATTAATCTCTTATTCTTGAAGAATCTTATGTATTTACACAGTGAAATAGATAGATACACTCCCTTCAACTCTCCTATTTTCTCAGTATCATCCTACCTGTTTTTCTTAAGCCACTAAGTCCAATAAGTGTTGTTCATATATGCTGGGAGCAAGGGAACCTACCAGTCACCACAACCTCAAAGAATAATGACTCTCCCTCCCCCAGCAGGTATCAATTGCCAATATTCCTTAGTAAGATGTGAGGCTTATAGGTTATATACCTCATTTATGTCAGTATTTCGGTTAGCATGATCTTGTGTAGGTTTTGTGTGGGTAAATACATCTGATTTGAGTTCATGAGTGCAATAGCCCTGTTGTGTCCAGAATAGGGATCGATCATTTAACATTCTCGCTCCATGTCGTCATGCTATTTTATTATTCCAACTCTATCTTTGGTATTCCTGGAACAGTGGTTTGAGGTGAATGGGCTGATAAAGATGTCCTATCTAGGGCCAAGCACTCAGTCTTTTATTCACAGGTCTTTCACCAATTTTGCATCACTTTATTATTTTCTACCCACTGCAATAAGAAACATCTCTGACCAAAATAGAGAGTAGCAGAGGTCTATGGATGTAAGCATAAGTATTTATAAGGAAAGCTGACAGCAGGATCATTTAGCAAAATAAAAATTTCAGGTTCCATTCTAAGCATATAGCCTCCCAAGCTATAGATTTTTGATTAGGCTTAAAGTACCAAACATGAAATTTGCTTCAGTATCAAATCCAGTCAGAACTTGAATTAACACATAACAATTATACCACTATGGCACCATTGGGCTTATCTTTCCTAAGAGGTCAGTTTTATATCATGTAGGATACAGTGTTGGATAAGATCATTAATATATATTCATCATTGATGTCTTTTGTCTCCTCCCAGGAGCCTAAACATCACTTTCTGGCACTATGAACACTACCCCACAGGGAGGAAGTTACACAGTTTGTTTCCTGCATCTAAAGTATATGGTGTCTTCACGAATAGAATATTAACATGTAATTATGGTGGAGAAACAAGGATAATGCCAATAGCCTATGTTGTTTAATTACCACGGTGAGTTCCCAGTCACACAACTCTTAAAGAAGTAGCCCATAATATTATCTGAGTTTTTCATTTAATAACTTACATCTTCTGGAAAAAAGCTTTGTATCAAATAGTAGGATACCTCCATATGAGCTTATTTCCTTAAAATTTATATTTTGAATTTAGATTAATAACTAATAGATTTTCACGCATCCTTTAAAATGAATTTTCATATATCCTTAGTTTAAGTTAGTCCACCATAATAGCTCCTATCCTTCTTTAATCCTTTATGATGCATCTTTGTTCCTCTATTTTCAAATCTCTTCTTCATACATCCTTCCTTTTGTTATGCTTCTCTCAACGCCTGATTTTCCCCATACTCTTATACCCCTCCTCCCTCCATAGGCTTCTACCCTCCTTAAACCTTTTCACCAGCATCTCATTAGTTCTTTCTGGCAGCCCATGGCAACTTTTCTTTCTATCCCATCACCAGTCCACTGTGATTCTAGCTGTCATGAGAAATAACTGTCAGGAACCCCACAACAGCCATAATTTGTTGGGACTCAGAGATTCTACTGTTACCACACTTAGCTAGGACCTAGGACCAAAAATGGACAACAGCAAAAAACAAACAAACAAACAAATTAACAAAACTCTACCCTCTCAACAAAGATAAGACCAGATATCTACTAAAACAAATGCTTCAAACATCATAATTCCAGATGCTTAGATTCTAAGGCCAAACCACAAACATGAACAACCAAGACAAGATGGCTCTTCTAGAATGCAGAAACCATATTGTGTTATGTCTCAAAAAAGCAATTTAGTTGAAGCATATGACAAGTGTTTAAAATAACAATTATGAATATGTTCAAGGATTTTAAAGGGTATATGGATAAAAGCTTTAATAAATACCATGAAATCACAAAAAGTTGAATGAAATAATGAAAATAATTCAAGACATGAAAATATAACATAGCAAAGAAATAGGATCACTAAAGAAAACCCAAGCTGAAATAAAAATGGAAATAAACTCTCAGGGTGTCAAACAAAAAAATCTCAAGTATGAGCTCACCAGAATATTAAAAGTCATGGAAGAAAGAAATTCAGGTCTTGAAGATGAGGTAGAAGAAGTGGATAGCAATATTCAGTTGTGTATATATTCCACGTTTTATCCACTCATCTATTAATGACATCTCAGTTTGTTTTATCATGAATCAAATGGATGAAAATGGATCTGAAACTGTCCCTATAGTATAATATAAAATCTTTTGGATATGAGCCCAGGGATTTTATAGCTGTATTGTATGGCATTCTAGGGCTAAGTTTCATTTTTGTTGTTTTGTTTTGCTTCTGAGAAACCTCCAGAGTGGTTTTCAGATTGAATTTACTAGTTTACAATTACACCAATGGTGAATAAAAATCCCCCTTTTCCATATACATATTTGTCTGCCAAAACTTAACTTGAGATTTTATTTTCTTGTTGTGAAATTCTTGATAATAGGAAACTTCTATAAAGAGCCACAGCCATATATCACATGTGCATACAATATAGTGCATGCATGAATGCATGCATTTATATGGAGAGAGAGAGAGAGAGAGAGAGAGAGAGAGAGAGAGAGAGAGAGAGAGAGAGAGACATTGGAACATGCAACTCTAAATGGAAGTCTCCATCAAATTCCTCTCCTCTAAGAATCACAGGGAATTGAAGATGCCAGGAAAATAAGGTACTCTAAGTCAACTGAGTAAAGTTCGTATGAACTCACAAAGACTAAAGCAGCAAGCACAGGGTCTGCATGGTTCTGCAGCAGGTCCTATGCATTGTATTGTATATAATAGCATTCAGTTTCATATTTTTACATGACTCCAGAGTATGAGAATAAGTGGTTATCTGGTTGTTGTGCCTACTTTTGGTCTCTTCCTCTTGATGTGTTGCCTTGTCTAGCTTCAGTGTGCAGGGTTTTATTTTATCTTATTATATTTTGTTATGGTTTGTTGTTAACCCTTAAAGCCTGTTTTGTTTTAATGAGATACAAAAAGGGAGTGGATCTAGATGGAATGAGAGGGGAGGAACTGGGAGCCTAGAGGGAGGTAAAATATAATTAGGATATATTTTATGAAAATAATCTATCTTCAATATAAGGATAAATATTAAAACACCAAAAAAAGAACAGTATATGAACTTTCTGCTTGAGAGCAAGCCAGGAAACTGTGTTCTTCAGTGGTCTCTGCTTTAGTTCCTTCCTCAATTTCCAGTCTTGAGTTCTTTCCCCCCCCTCCTCTCTCTCTCTCTCTCTTTCTCTCTCTCTCTCTTCAATGTTGGATTGTAACTTACAAACTGGACTAAATTATTTTCTCAAACCAAAACAAAAACACAAACCAATAACAATAATAAAATTTCCTGACATTCCAGAGTGATGTAAAGCAAAGAGTTCTTATATGTACCCAAAGATACAAGTGTGAAGAACAGGTTAATCATAGCCATTTTCTGCACAATTACTGAAGCTGTAAATAGTTCAGAGGTAGAGTGGCTATATAAATTGTAACTTAATATGTACAAAGCATAGAAATACTACATACCAATGAAAAAAACCTACTTTTACAGGACAGCAATTAGATGGACCTCATAAATAGAGAAGCAAATGGGTATATGTTTACTGATTGTGTTTATATTAAATTCAAGATTATTATTAAACTATTGATATCCTTGTCAGACTAATGTACACCTCTATCAAAGAGATAATGGAGGGTAGAGCTAAGGTGGCACTTGATTCTGACCCCAAAATAGGTACAAAGGAAATGTAGAACTGATTGTGGTGTTCTATATCTTTATCTGGGTAGTGATAATCCTGACACTTTCATTTTGTAAATATTCGTTAGGAGCTTTGGCATACCTTCATACCTCACTCTCAGTGTCCCATTGGCTCCCAAACTGCAAGCTGCTGCAGTAGCTCCTCCTCCTTGGTTCCCATCATGACATCACCAGTTTCTAGGACGTCAGTCTCTGGGCACACCTGGGTGTGTCCAGGCAGGTCTCGGGCCAACTCTACATGAAGTCTCCCTTCTGAGCATGCATGTCACAAGACAGATCATGTTCATGCTCAAGGCAGATCTCTCTTGTTCCTCCTACACATCATGAGCCAGTACATGCAACAGAGAGCACTTAGCCTGACTGAAGTCAAAGTGTAGGGAGCTTTGTCTATAACATCCAAGGGTGAATTTAATAAATTCAGCTACTCCTCTTCATCATTCAGATAAGGAATCTAATTTAAAGGGAGGGACTATTCATCAAAAGAGAAAAATTATAAAGCCAGGAGGAAAAGGAAAAGGAATCCAACACTAGTGACTAACTTTAGAAATCCATTATATATAAAATGAAAAAAAAATTCTTTGTTGTTGTCACTGTAACATAAAAGAAAGCAAAATGGAAGCAATGAAGATCAAATCAAGATGTTTGCTTCTTATTGTGTTTTCATTAATTAGATGAACTTTGTCCTCTTAATTCCATTTACACTGTAAAAGAGCTTAATCGGTACAGTCTTTACTAATTGGAAATTGACAGCAATTTAATAGTTACCTGGAACTCTCTAAAGCCTTTCTTTAAAGGCCTGGTAAATAAGCAGAAGAAACACAGTTAGATGTGCTACACTTGTAATTCTTAAAAGAAGCAACACCAAGTCCCTTTAAAAAGCTTTTAAAAATCTAATCATTATTTAATGACAGGAATGTGGCTTTCACTGACATATCAGACATAATTGACAACTATTCTAACTCTATTCCTCAGAAATTGAATCCTATCTCTTCTGAAAAATTTTACTAATTTTGTAACTATTTATTTAAATCTTGATTTTCTACGTTATATTTTTATTTCTTGGAATCCCTTGCTCTGGTCAGTGAATGAGGAATAATTAGGAATGACTAGATCTTGCCTGGAAGCAGAAAGCATCTAGAAAGGAATTTGAAATAACAGGTAATGCTATACTCTAAATATGCAACCCAAATCAAAGCTTTTATAAGTAGTGGGATATTACAAAATCAGAAAATATCAAGTACATCTTTATGCCTAGATTATGGGGCAAGGAAGAGCAGAATAGGAAAGTTGAAGTGTTAAAGTAGTTTATGACCAGAAAGAACCCTGTCAGAAGACCTGCTGTTTAGCAAATGAAAGTTTACTGAAACATTTTGAAGGAGAGAAGTGAGAGAATTTTATTCTGTTTACAATGTTAGCATTCACTCTTTTATAGATTGTGACTTGAGGGCAAGCATAATGAATACAGAAAGACCAGGAAAGGCTACTGATAGTCTAAAAATTAGGGTGCAAGGGATGGAGATAAGAAGCAGGAAGGTAGATTCCAAGGACAGTTTAGGAGGTAGAACAAATAAAACTAGGTTTCTGGACAGCAGGACTTTCTTTTTTGCATATGTGTAAATGATAACTCCTTACATTGCACGTGTACAGGACAAATGCTAGTTTAATAAAAATTTGAGCTTATATGACTCATATTTATTGTTGCTATGGGTTCTCTATATAATTTCAATCCTTTTAATCCAAGAGAAGACCCCTTGTCCATGAGACATGCTCAGAATGTTAGATCCTAACATTTACATCCTTGCATAAGATCAAATAGTAGACTATCAGAATTTGAAATTGCACTCAGTCCCTTTGTGCTTCATGTTGGATATATAATGATTCTCTCAAGAGGATTGGACGATATTGAGGGCAAGAAAAATATATAAACTGAAAATGTGTGATATGTGTGAAGGTAGTATTTATCAGATATTCCATTCAACCAATCCACAAATATATGTTCAGTGTCAACATGTATTAATTACTGTGTTATGTGTTGAGTGAAAACGTAAAGCATTATATAGTTAAGGCACTGTATTGAAAGGTTCTCAACTCCCGGTTATTTTGATGTTGCTCTAGGTTTCCTTCCCTTCCAATATTTACATAAAAAATTCTCAACAAATTTTTGTGTCTAAACTATTCTAAAGCATAGCCTGCACAATTAAGAGCCTTTATTTGTGACATCAAATTCATAATGTTATATCTCACTAATAAGGCTTTAAGCAAGAAATGGCATAGGGGTATGGGGAAATCACAAGATGAAAAGCAAAGCTAACACAAAAGAAGGGACTGTGAAAAGCTGTATGTACTTCTGCTATCTCACAACCCAGATTTTCAAAAAGTAGATAGTAGAAGGCATGCAAAATAAAAGAACAAGGTAAAATACTGAAGATTAAAGGATTAAGTGGGAATGTTATCAGGGGGTTAGGAGAGAAGGGAGTGATTGGTAGTTTAACCAAAACTAAGGCTGTATGGAGGAGAGTTATACAGACTGAGTGGTTAATAAGCAAATTTTAAAGTACAATTTACAAAGAGATTGAATATAATTACCTTGCATAAGTGAACAATGTCACTCTCAGAAGTGACATGAACAAAAGTCACAGTAGATAACATTTGATACCTCCATTCATCTTACCAGTCAAAGAGAACTCAGAAATCTACAAAATACCACAGGTTATTTCTATTGCTGTTGGTTAATAACAATGTTTATAATATAAGAGTCTATTGCTGAATATAACATATACTTTGGATAAAGGACATAGAGAAATCAATCTTAAATTGACCACAAAACTCCCTCTAATGACATTTTTAGGCTATTTATTTGGGTTCTTATATCTACCACCCTTTCTTACCTCAGTCTTTTCCAACAACAGGTAAAGGGAGAGATTCTGTCTCGAAAGATGGGGTAGAGAATAAAAAAGAAATATATATGATACTAAACTCTGGTGTCCACATATATTCATGCACTTGTGCATGTGAATCTTCATATCCATCTTCACTTATGTATACTATACACATATACATTATATGTATACTATTACATATCTGCTTTATTTAATGTATGAAGTAACTGAATCATAGATGATATTAGATAAATTGCTGAAAGAGGTCTAATCTTTCATTATTATTTAAATGGTTTATATGACTATGGAGGCTAAGATGTGCAGGGTTTACTGTTTTCACTCTGAAGAGATAGCTAGGCATAGTTTAAACCTATTTACCATGATATGGAATACAGAACTAAGAGTGTATGTGCCACTTCTAATTTAAATCTGAAGGCAGAAGCCCAATGTCCCTGCTCTAAGGCACTGAAGCAGAGTGTGAATTTTCCCTTACTCAGCCTTTTATTCTCTTCAAACCTTCAGTGTACTGTTACAGTAGTGATGACTATCTAATTTACTCAGTTCATTAATTCAAGTGTTAATCTCATTTAGATGAATTAGTGAGCTAGCACATAAGCATGCACATGCACACATACACCACACACACGCACACGCACACGCACATGCACATGTACACACACTGATTCTTGAACAAATATGTGGGCATCCCATGTCCCAATGAAGTTGACACCTAAGATTTATTATCACATAGAACTTCATATTCACTCAGTTCTAATATAACTTGCTGTATTTCTAAGCATCCTTAACTAAAGATTGGCTATTAGCTCATGGAACCTGATTTTAAAAGACATATAAAAACCTTAGGCAAATTCTTCCTTCAGCACATATACTGTGATTGAGAACATGTACAGTGAACACATAAATAAACACCGAGCTGGGAGACATCCTGGGCAAGACACCACCAATTAATAACAACAGTTGTTACGCATCTAATACATTCCATATGCTAAGCATATTTTAGTTAATCCTCCTAATAATTTTCAAGTAATATTATTATTACTTATCCACATTTGATATGGAATAAGCCTGATGCTCATTTAGTTGCAGTAACTTCTTCCAGATAACATAAGTGACAGAACTGTGATTTCTTTCTTTGTCTGGGTTACCCCAGAGCTCTCTTAGACATTATAATAATTACTATCTTAAAAGAAAATGTACTGGAAAACTTTAATTTTTAAGAAATAAAACTCATAAATCTCTGAACAGAAGACAATTCAAAAGAAGACAATAATACATTAGAGGAGTCATATTATCATATTATAGTTAGATGATGTTCTGTAACTAACATAATAATGGAAAGAGATAATGGACACTCAAGACAAAACAAAAAAATTGTTGTAATTGTGCCTGATATAGTCAAAATGTCTTCCCACGCACCCAGCCCAGCCAAGTGACCTGGCACAAGGTATCTTTCCTGCCCCATCTCAGTTCCTGTGTCCAGCTGCATCTGCTGGCCTCCCAGGATCAATCTTGTTTTGACCTTGAAGAAAAGTGGTGTGGGCAGCAAGCAAGGGTTTGACCACCCCCTGGCTTTCTCTGAGCCAGAGCACGGGGCTAGTAGCTGGGCCTAGTGACAAATAAGTCTGCTTTCTTCTGTAGAAGGTATGCAGTGACAGCTCAAAATTTCTGGATCTGGTAATACGGCAAAAGATGCCAGTCTAGTTGAAGCCAACAGAGGCATAAATGTCATTATAGACCAGAATCTTAGTCCTAGGCAAGTTGTAGTGTCTATTGTAGCTGTATACTCATCTACAGTGAACATACATGGAAAGCAGCTTTTGCCAAAAACCTTCAGAGAATCCAATGCCAATATCACACAGCAAGTGGTGATAGGCACACCTCAGAGACCTGCAGCATCAAACACTATTGTGGTAGGAAGCCCATATACTTCCAGCACTCACTTTTTGTCCTAGAACATGTCATCTGATTCCTCACCTTGGTCTTCTGGGAAACAACAGGAAAAGTAAGAAGAATGGCAAGAGCCTACAGAATTTCTCTGTGAAGGTGTGTGAAAAGGTGCAGAGGTAAGGGACCACCTCTACAATGAGGTGGCTAATGAACTAGTTGCAGAGTTGAGTGCTGCTGACAACCACAGTCTAGCAAATTGATCAGTTTATGACCAGAAGAATACCCGCTGGCATGTCTACAATGCCTGAAATATGCTACTGGGCATGAACATCAGCTCCAAAGGGGAGATCAAGTAAATCAGCCCATCAACTTAGCTTAGAAAGGCCAGAACATAGAGGTAGAGAGACAGTAGAGGCTGGAGCAGATCAAACAAAAGCAATCACAGCCCCAGGAGTTCATCCTGCACTAAATTGTCTTCAAGAACTTGGTATAGAGGAATTGCCAAGCCAGGCAACGGGCTCACAGAGCACTTCCTCCCAGCTCTGTCATTCACTTGCCTTTCATAATTGTCAACACCAGAAGGAAGACTGTCATTGACTACAGCATCTCCAATGACAAATTTGAGTATTTGTTTAACTTTGACAACATGTTTGAAATCCATGATGATATTGACATGCTCAAGCATGTGGAAATGAAGTGTGTAGCTGGAATCTAGCAATTGCTCTGCTGAAGACCTTATGGTGGCAAGAAGTTTGGTATCAAAACTCTAGAACCACATGTGACAGAAATGGCTCAGGGATCCATTGGCAGAATATTTATCATAACAACAGTTTCTACATCCAAAGGCACAAGGCTTTCTGCCAGTGATCTGAAGAATGATGCAGATGGGATGTTGGACATAAGTTCCTATGGGTCTCAGTACAGTGGCTCCAGGGTAGAGACCCCTATTTCCTCCTTTGGGGAGGATGATGACAACAGTGATGACTTTGATGAGACAGATGAGAATGATTGATTCCTCAAGCTGTGGAACCTGTAGACTTTTCTTCCATTCAAATTCAGCTTCAGGAAAAAACATACCCAAAGAAGAGAATTTTTAAGTATATAATTTTTTCTTTTTAAAAAAATTTTACATTTACATATATTAAATAGATTACTTAAAGCAAGAAGAACCATGACACAATGAGGAATTATATAAATGTTACATTCTTAGTGTTTTGGCTATTTATATTTGACAGCCTTGAAGAAAACATCTTTCCTATCTTGGAGCATCTAAATTTCTGAATTTAAATCAATCTCCATCACATATTGTCATTATCAAGAAGAAAAATTTTAAAGTGGAGCTTTCTGTTCTTTTTGGCTCCCAAAAGCATAACCACGAATTGTAGAGATCTATGTTCAGGTCTAGTAATGATGGTTCCCATGGTTTGAGCCACATTGTGCATGTGTTTGTGGGCCAGTGTGCTGACACAGAGCCTATATTTACTTTTTAGGATTTTGCATTACCTGCCTGTCTTTGACTCTGTCTCTGTCTCTGCTTCTGTCTCTTCTCTCTCTCTCTCTCTCTCTCTCTCTCTCTCTCTCTCTCTCTCTCTCTCTCTCTCTCTCTCTCTCTCTCTCTCTGTCTCTTTAAACTTGAAATTTGTTTTGCCCCTCAACAATTGTTGCTGGGTTTGCTGAGGAAACTTCACTATACCTACACCAGTAGCAGTAGCAATAATAAAATGCTACCCTGCCTCAGATGTTGAGCACCCAGTTAGTGAATATCCAGGATTTGGGAGAATTTTTCCTTTTGTTAATCATGCAGTCCCAAAGAACCAAGACAATAGCAAAGTTCTACTTTTTATATGTTAAGTTCCATATGTCTTATTATGACTTTATTTTTTGCTAAATTATACTGACTGTCTTGACTTAGGTCTCCAACTTGTCATAGGCCTCTGGGAGTATATGTGGTAGACTCTAACTGAAACTCTTAGTAACAGGGGTCATTGAAACTGAAGAGGATACCCTCTAACTAGGTAAGACTCTTAGTGGAGGGAGGAGAATACCAACCCACCCACAAAAACTTTAATCCAAAACTTATCCTACCTACAGGATGAGCAGAGATAAAGATAAAGCAGATAGAACAGAGATTGAAGGACTGTCGAACCAATGCCTGGACCAACCTGAGACTCACCTCATAGAACAGAGCCAGCCCCTGACACTATTAATGATACTCTGCTATTCTTGCAGATGGGAGCCTAGAAGAGTTGTCCTATGAGAGGCTCCACCAAGCAGTGGTTCAAAACAGATGCTGAGACTCACAGCCAAACATCTGGCGATGCATTGTGAGTCTAGTGGAAAAATGAGAAGGATAAAAGGACCTAGACATTACAGGAGGTCCACAAGAAGACCAACAAAGCCAACTAACCATGGCCCAGGGGCCTGGCTGAGACAGAAGCACCAACTAAAGACCGTGTATGGACTGGACTTAGGCCCCTACACCGATGGGCATCTCAGGCTTCATGTGGGTCCATTAGTAAGGGAAGAAGGAACTGTCTCTGATATGGACTCTGATGCCAGCTTTTTGATCACTTCCTCCTTCCTGGGCTAACTTACCAGGCCACAGAGGAAGATTAAGTGCTCAGTCCTGATGAGACTTGATGTTCTGGGATGGATGGGTAGCGGGTTCCCCTTTTCTGAGGAATAGGGAGGACGGATGGGGGAAGGAATGTGGAACTAGGTGGACAGAGGGAGGAGCTACTACTAGCATATAAAGTGATTCAATTAATTAATTAATAAAAAGAATTTAAAAATTATGCTGACCATTGTAATTCTATCAAGTTTGTATACTTTTTCTCTATTGTAGCAACAAATTACAAGATAGTTTTTCTTGTGTGTTCTAGTTTTTGTTTGGAAGAAATTTACTGCTATGTTAATGAAACTATGGAAATTATCTAGGAAGTTTGCTTATGGGAGATTTGCCTGATTTCTTACAGTCTACATTTGGGAACTTTTTATTATATAGTTGTTTACATACTTAGAAGTCTATCATTTAAAGACGTGCATTGAAACAAATGTTGTAATCTATTATGAAGTTGAAATTAAACACAAAAAAATATTCTAACAGTTTTTATCTCAAAATTTGTCAGTCATTTTAATAGTTTTTTTTTTCACAAAAAGAACAATTAATTTAAGGACAGGCAATAGTCTCTTAAAATTTATTCACAGGAACCCGTTATCTGCACAGTTGCCCTTAATTGCCTGTTTTGAAATGATGGTCCTTTTATTGAAACACAAATAAACATTTCTGTATATTTTATATAATATAAAGAGACCTTAATTGTTTGATTTGTTTAACTTAGCACTCTTACTTTTTATTAATAAAAATGTATGTGGGCATTTAAAGAAATTACATTCTAGATAAGTGCTCTCAATATCCAGGTTCCATGACTTTGACTTTAGATAGACTGGATCATTTGTTCTCATGTACACAGAGTATTTCAATCAGGATAACTTCTTTGTGTTTGTTTTATACATATCATACAATAAAAGTGTTCATTTCTTACAAAAGTTTAAAAAAAAATATGCCTTGCTTGGTTCCAGAAAAGAGAAGCCTGTTAGCATGGGAAAAAGGTAATGTCAGGGTGCAAACATCAAACAGAACCAATGTCTTCGAAATCTCTTATTCTGCAGGTTCAAACTCCTGAATCAGTACTTTTGTAGTTCAAAACAATGCTTAAAAATACATGCCAAAAAACTACTTCAAACATGGATTTCACTTGCTTCGATAAGGTTATGAAATAGTAATTAGACCCTTCTTTCCCCATTAGGCCTCCAAAAAAACCAAGTCCAAAACCATATATTATGGTATTCTGACATTTGGGTACCAAAACTATTTGTGTTTCAATATCCCAAAAGATAAAGCCTGCTTATAGTCAAGGGATAAGATACTTCTGGAAATCTGTGTGTTTTAAAAATAAGCACATTTTAGAAATATGTTTCATAAAAAACATGAAATTATTCATAACTAAAAAAATACAACTCATAAAATATTATAGTTGTATTCTGTTGCTGATGACTATCATGCTAACTCTGAAGTATTGTTGCATTATCCATGCAGAAAATAAGGCCATAGAGGTTGACATAACCTTCTTTAGAATTCAGTTAGCAGCAGAACCATGACATACAGTCATCAGTGCTAGAAGCAACCACCTCAAAAGCAATCAAAGAAACAAAAACCAACCAACCAAACAAACAAACAAAATCTCAGATAATGTCACTTGATCTTTTCTATCTTGCTGAAAATTTCAATTGTTTTTCCAGTAGTATTTTGGTTTCTTTTGACATCAGGATCATAAAATAGCAGAGGGAACTAATATGTTCACAGTTAGCATAACATAAATCAGACTGTGTAATTGCTGTTTCTATTTCCTCAATTGATGGGATGAGATGAAATCCACACCCAAGATTGATGAATACATGGCTTGGGCTTAGCCCAGAAATTTTCTATATCAGTTCTATTTATCCCTAGGCCTAGGCCTGGAAGCTTCTAGCCTCAATATAATCCAATTTTCTGCAAGCCAAGACCATGAAGTCTTGAGCTTCTAGCCTCCATCTGCTATCCCAGGCCTAGAATATTTTCAGCCTCTGAGACTTATTGCTTTCTAGTTCTTTCTGAACTCTGACTGGTTGGCTCAACTCAGCTATTCTGGCACAAAGCTCTTCTCCAATCTGAGCGAATCAAATATGCTTCTCTCAGCTTCTGACTGAATTGCTCTGCTTGGGAAAACTGCCCCTGAGCTCCACAAACTGAACTGCACTGACTGCAAGAACTGAAAAGAACTGAATGGAAATCAACTAACTCAACTACCTTCAATTGAACTGCACTGAACTCAGCTCTCATCTCTCTCCCTGCACTGATCTTAAATACCCTACTCCTTTCCTTTCTGTTCTCCTGAAAGCTGGCTATACCCTATCTCTGACTCATTCTCTCAAATCTTTCTCTGATTTGTCACTTTGTCTGCCCTTAAATTACTTGCTTTGTTTTGGATAAAAGTATGTACTAAATGTGTGTGTATATTCCAGACAGAGGTATTAATAGTGTGTGTTTCATCCAGTGAGATTAAAGGAATGTACTAAGGGTAGGCATGTCTGTATTCAAGCCAGATCACAGAGTCCTATGTCTTTGGCTGTTACCTCTTGCCCTAATAGCCATGTTGCTGGATTAAAATTACTCTACAAGACTTGGAAGAAGTAAACAATTCCCTAATATGCCCTTTTTCATTTGGAACTGATTTAACTAGTTTTAGGGAAAATAAAAATTAATTAATAGAATTAGAAATTATCAAAGAAGGCAACAGAGCTGGGTGATTGATCTTGTCTAGTATGTTCAAGGTTTTTGTTCAGCTTTTATATGATTCCCAACAGGCTATAGGCTGGCAAGCATTTCTATAATACGTCCACATGTACTTAAACTGATATTTCAGTCTCAGTTTCTGAATGGGCATTTTAACACAGAGAAATCAGACTGTATCTGCTCTCCTCAACTATTTGTCATGGGAACTACTGCCTCATTCTCTGTACTGATCTCAGTACAGTGCTCTATATTGAGATTCACAATTATTACTCACTCAGTAAATGATAATCATCAGACCCCTAATAATCCCAATTTTTTAGGACAGGATTTATTTCTCTCCCTGGTGCACTGTGCCAGTCTAACTGGTATACTACAGACTGATGTTGATGCTATGCACTAACTCCTGATCAAGGATGGAAATGATAGAGTTCATAAACATCTTAAATATTTATATGTTTTACTACTAGTTTTCTTGCTGCTATGTAATACTTGCCTACCATAACCAAAGTTGCCTCATCTTGCAGTGCCAACCATTAGTGATTACATTTCACATGATATCTGAGATACATCATTTCTCTGACCTTAGTCTTTTTATAAAGGACACATCTATTAAGTCCTTAAAGGACGCATATATTATAGCCCTTATCCTTTTACATGTGCTTGGTAAATTGCTTCTTCAAGAATTCATGGGGCTGGAGAGATAGATTAATGACTCAGAGAAGATTACTGCTCTTCTAGAAGACCAGAGTTTGATTCCCAGAATCCATGTAAGGCAGCTTACAACCTCCTATAAGTACATCTCTAAAGAGATTCAACATCTTTTTCTGGCCTCAGTTGTCATGCACACACATATGGTATATACACAGACACACACAAACATACAGAAATAAAACTTAAAACTAATCTCTAAATTTCTTATTACATTTATTTGTTGTGGGGAGCAGAAGACAACTTGAAGCAGTTAGTTCTCTTCTTTCACCATGTGGATCCTAGGGATAGAATTCAGTTTGTCAGCCTTTATGGCAAATTCCTTTAACTACTAAAGCATATTGCCCTTAGGGGACTTTTTATTATTTTTATTTTTTACAATGGTAATATATTTTAATTGTCTTTGAAAGCTCCATAAATGTGTGCAGTGTGTCATGATGACATCTACCTCCCATTCCTTCATCCCAACTCCATTTATCCTTACCAATACATCTCTCTTCCAACTTCATTCCCAATTAGTACTTGTTCTTTAGGTATAATAAAATAAAAGAAGTAAAATGCATAGCAATGATTAAAAGATTTTCACACTGGAAATATTTCAAGTACTGTTACATTCAAGCTAGACATTATTACACGTAGTTCAACTGAAGTACAAAAAGTATGACAGGGAAAAATACTACTATAATAAGACACCATGACTAAGACAACTTATAGAAGAAAGAACTTATTGGGGGCTTACAATTTCAGAGGCTGGATCATATGGCATGTGTTTCTATTCCATGACTATCATGATGGGAAGCATGCAGAAAGACTGAAAAGCAGGTAGGCACTGCACTGAAATGGCAACTAAATGAGACAAATAACATGAGGCAGAGAGAACAAACTGAATGGTGTGGGAATGGGCCACATTCCCTTATTCTCCCCAAACAGTCTCACTATCTGGGACCAAGCATTTAAATATATGAGCCTATGTTGCTCTTTTACATTCAAACCACATTTATCTATCTTGTGGTATGTGGACTATGCTAAGGGAATTTTCTGATTAAGGCAGTGTCACTCTTCTTCACTGAACAAATGGATTTGACTCTCAAAGCTGAGACACTTGGAGTATTTTGTTTATATCTGTTCCTCCAGTAATGAACCTTGATGACATCAGTACTTGAGGATACCATGTAGATAAGATAACAACAAAGATGATAATAAGACAGAGTCTGTCTCAGAAGCCAAACCTCAGATTCATTCTACCTTCCTCAGGGCAACACCTGAATTCCGGGTCCAGGTGTCACACAGAGTAGTGGTCTCATGCAGAGTCCTGGTCTCAAGAAAAGTCCTGGACTTGAAGCACCCAATACAGGCTGACTTTACAAGCACAGGTCCCTAGATCCAGGGATTCTCAGCTCTAGCAATCAGACATCAGATCCTTTCCTTTCTCCGAAGGCAGCTACTAGATAGCCAGAGTCAGCATGCCGCCAACACCAATCTATGGCTCTATTGGTTCCCCTGCTGAGACCAACTGGACAATATAAGCATACAGGCCATCTCTAAGATGGCAGAGCCTAGCTAAATCTGAGTGCCAGGAACACAGTACCTGCTTGGATACCAAAGGACTATGTGGCTAAATTGTATTCTGCAAAGCTAGGGCCTGTTTGCTACCTAGCCAACTTAACACAAAAGTCCTCTTGTGATTATCTCCCTGATCTATCCTTCCCATTTGAAAAACATGGCAGAGAGGTGAGCTATAGGCAGAGTCAAACCCCTATTGTCCACAATCTTGAGAAGAACCAACCTCTGACGTTATTAATTATACTCTGCTATGCTTACAGAAAGGAGTTGAGTAAAGTTGTCCTCTGAGAGGCTCTATCCATCAGTACCTCAAAAAAGATGCTGAGACTCACAGCCAAACATTCAGCAATGTGTAGGGAGCTTTCTGGGAAAGTGGAAGGAAGGAGAAAAGAATCTGGAGGTGACAGAAGCTTCACAAGAAGACCAACAGAGCCAACTAACCAGGGCCCAGAGGGGCTTGCTGAGACTTAAGTACCAGCCAAAGATTTTGCATAGACTAAACCCAGGCCCTCTATAAACATATAGCTGATGGGCACCTCAGGATTCATGTGTGTCCCCTAGTAAGGGAAGCAGGGGTTGTCTCTGACATGGACTCTCTTCCCATATTTTCAATTACTTCTACCTGGTTGGACTACCCTGCCAGGCCACAGGGGAAGAGAGCAAGCTCAGTCTTGAGAAGACATGATTAACTGGGGTAGATGGGAAGAGGGTTCCCATAGTTAATTAATTAACTAATTAATAATATAGGACAGTTTGCCTAGATTAAGTGAAGTAATAATATTCATTGTTATATATTGTTTAGTAAGGATCTCACTGAAAGTTAGGCATCATGAGGATAGTAATGGGATCTGTCCAAAACTAACCTGAAAGTATCAAAATTTCTTTGCTGGCACTGGTAGATTAATAGGTACTTTGGGTCAACACACCATCAAAGATGGCAACAAGTAGACTACTACATAAAAGCTCACTCATGTCTTTCTTTGTATGTCTATATAATGTATAATTTATAATGTAGTTATTTCACACTAATTTTATTTTTTGTGTTATGATAGAGCTTAAACTTTGTATCATTAAGGGAAGTCCATATACTTGAAAGCTTTGGAGTCAGGGGATCCAAGGTCACCTTCAGTCAGTCAGAGTCAAATATTTCTTTGGTTGCTGCTTGGTATATAGTAAACAACCTCCAACAAGTGTCTCATTTCCTCATTTGGAAAGTGGAATAGAAAACATATTGACTTCTGGAAAGCTTCATATTTATAAGGGAACCATGGTAAATATCAAGAGCTTCCTTCTCAGAAGCAACTTCCAAAGGTCAAAAAGGCAGTAACTTTGCCCCAATCAATTATTTTATCATTTTCAGCTGAAATGTTAGTAGTCACTCTAACTTGTCTATCTAAATTTTTTCCACACTTTAACCAATAATTATAGTCAAAAGAAAAGTATGTGCAGGATTGATTGTAGGCTCAATGCATTAAGAGTAGATCAGCAAAGAAAATGTTTTTTTCTGGGAGTGAAAATTGATAATCGGCAAACATTATGTATTAGAGTACTCAAGCTTGAAAATGTAGAGACATGAATAAAGAATGGCTTTCCCAAACATGTTTACATCGTAATATCTAGACACTATACCTATGTTACTTACATGACATAAGTTATTGTGCAGATATAATTAAGTTAAAGATCAGAGTTCTTGAGGTGGAAAATTGACTTGTATTGTCCATATGGCTCCAGTGTAATTCCAGTGTAATTAAAATAATCAGTGAATGTGAAAAACATAGAAATAAGATAAAATTATAGAAAGGGAAAGTGAGAAAGTTTTGACTATTGAGAACATTGAACATAGCTCAATAATTCAGGGAATACATGTAGCCTAGCTATTAGGATGCTAGGTGGAAAATCTTATCCTAGACCTTTCAGAGAGACTGTGACCATGCCAATACCTTGATTTTAGTTCAGTGAGACTCTAAAATTATGTTTTCATTTTCATGTTACAGGTACTGTGTCATAGCATTATTCAGAAACTAAATCACCAACCTACAATTTATGATATTATAGAGAAGAAACTGTTAATTACCTATAAAGCAAGAATAGCTTAAAGAGTATATTAATATGTTCACTGTCTAGCCACCACTAGTGAGGGTCAGTGTAAGATCTTAGAGTTCAACTGAGACAGGAATACAGAATATAATCTACAACATACCTAGACTCTAAGAAGACAATTTAATTCCAGCTTTACATTTCTCATGAGTTTCCAGAATAACTTAAGTGTCATGAAGGCAAGAGAATGTTTTGAAAAATTCCAAAATGAGTTTCATTTACAGGGAGAAGTTCTACACCAACCTGTACTAAACTGTGTAAAGAAGTTTCTATTCTCCATGGGAGCAGTTTATTTTTATTTTTATTTTTGAAATAATGCATGGTAAGGACCACTATTTTATTGGAAATGCAAAAATTTACATTAACTGTAGCATTTTAGGATTATGCATTTAAACAAATTTCACATTATTCATGCATTTATATACATTTATGACATAAAATGTAAATTTAAGTAGAATTGTGTCACACACATATATCCACACACATATATGTATACATATGATTTCACAAATCTTTAACACCAATTACTATTTGTTACCAAATTTCCAAAAAACAAAAATTTTATATTAAATATCTGAAATTTTGTTACTTCTCAAAAGTGTATTTTTACTATTAATACAATAATGAAATGACTGTCATTGAAAATACAAAAGCTATAATAAAAATATTTTTTAATTTTACTTTATTTTTGCTTAAGAAATACATATTTTATACATATAAAACATGTAACCAAATCAAAGTAAATTACAGAATTCATTCATGTATTCTAATTGAGAAAAAAATTTCTTCTAAGACTCAGGTATCTTTTCATTTCTATTAAATTTTATATTAAGTACTGCCTTCAGCATACACTTGATGTTTGCTGAAAAGAATATAAACATTAAAAATATGAGTGCAGCATTCTGTAAGACTTGTGTGTGTGTGTGTATGTGTGTGTGAAAGAAGAAGCTGAAAGAAATAAAAGCATATGACATGTCACAGTTAGACAAATATATAGATATATAATGCATAAAATGGCACATATCTGGGGATCATAGCAAAATGTTGTAATAGAGAACTGTAAAAATTTTGCTCCAAAGAAACAAATGTAATGAAAATAACGAATGATAAAGATATTTCATGAAAGTATCATATATTTTGTAATACATATGAAAGTCATTGATAATTATTCAGGGAGCAGTTTAATAAGATAGGTTTAAAGACCAGAAAGTTGTGAATTTTTGTGATACTCATGAGGAGGGTTCAGCTAAATTCTGCACATTTCTATATCTGTGATAGATACAAGAAGTTATGGAAGCAGATTTTTAAAAAATTACTCAGAACAATTAGAGAAAAAAATAAAAATAGAAAACATACCTAAAAGTAAATTATAGCAATGAATTGAAGCAAACAAGAGCAGAATCTAACAAGCCAATTTAAGATCTACTAAACATTTGTTCATGCTACTGTGGGAGTTGGAGGCTGATGACATAAAAATATCCCTAAGATTTGTCAGATATAAGATTTCCAAAATAATTAGAATTACATTGGCATAAATCTTATTTTCTTGGTAGATATCTTAACAACTTAAAGCATTGTTTTTCAGTGAGAGAAAAAATGTGGTCTGAGGAGGGTTGGAAAGTGGGCTACATGGCTCACTGCCCTAAAGCTTTCCAGAGAAATGGGGCTTGAGCATTGCTTTCTGACAATGCCAGCTGAACAAGTGGCAGAATGGCATGCTTGATTTCCACAGGGAAAGCAGAAACTGACTTTTCTCTCCCTGTCAGCTGTAGGTGAGGATCAGCCAACAGCATAAGTAGCACTGCCTCCTAATATCATAGAGAGAGTTCAGTTTTGGTGCAGGAAATCTACGCAGAACATACTAGATCTGGGACGTTCACAGTGCACTGTTATTGGTATTTTAGGTCAGTTATTCACTCCCACATCTAGGATAGCCCCACTCGAGCAACACCAATGCCTTGCAGTGTGTATATATTGAGGAACTGAAATGTGCTTGAGACAAAGGTTTAAGTGGTAGAAACTGTAGTATGAGCTGAAGAGATCTCACTGTCAGGAAAAAAGAGAAAGAGAATAAAGAGTCAAGAAATTTGGCATTTACTGTATCGCTGACCATAAAGTTGCATGTGAAGTGATCTAGTCCTTTAAAGCATGGTTGCTAAATTACCAGTGTTTTGATCATTTGAAAGGCTCATAGGATTCTGAAACCAGAGGACTTCCCAGACCTGGTGTATGCACGTTTACATTTTAACAAGTTACTTGGGTAATTCGTACATGCATTAAAGCTGGAAAAAAGGTGTATATGTGTATTCCTTTTTTAATATAGACAGAGAACTGATGATCAGAAAAGGATCTCATAATTATAAAAGGATAGCTTTTAAAACAAAGGAATAAAATTTAGACTTCACAATCTCTAGATTGGCACTGCTTTTTATTATTTCTGTTTTTCCATGTGTTCTTTCACAGTCCGTAATTATTATTATTATTAGCTATATTAGGCACACATTACCTTAGTAAGTGAAACATTTTTTAACATCACATTTCCTGATGATTCAACAGTTCATTACCATTCACCTCTGCAAAGTGTATAAGCACCTTTCCCTTTGTGTCTCCAGCTTCCGTTTGTGCTAATTGTAAGTCATGCTACTTTGATAAGTCACTTACCTGTCTATAACAAGCTTTTTAAAAAATATTTTATTATTACACATGAGTGAAATAAACTACATGCAGCAGGAAGAACCACGAGACAATCAGGAATTATCTAAATGTTACATTCAGTGATTTGGCTCTTTGTATCTGGACAATTTGAAGTAAACATCTTTCTTATCTTGTTGGGCCTAAGTTTCTGAATGGAGAACAATATCTATCATATCTCATCTCTATTAACTTAAACATCTATATTGATCTAAAGACATCTTAACCCCTAGCCTACTAAGTTTAATTGAAAGACTAAATTATCTGGTCTTCAAACCCATGAGAGAATTTTTTAAACACATTTTTATTGAAAAATAAAATAATTCATATTATATCTCATTTTCTATCCCATCCCATGCATACTCCCATTCCTCCCTCCCTCCCACTTTCACCCCAATCCCCCTTCCCTATGACTGTGACCGAGGGGGACCTCCTCCCCCTGAATATGGTGCTAGGGTATCAAGTCTCTTCTTGGTAGTCCGCTATCCTTCCTCCGAATGCCATTGGGCCTCCCCAACAAAGGGACATGGCCAAATATGGGGCACCAGAGATCCTGTGAAAGTCAGTCCCCAGTCTCCACTTAACTGTGGAGAATGTTCTGTCCCTTGGTTAGATCTGAGTAGGGGTTTGATGATGACTGCACGCTTTGTCCTTGGTTGGTGCCTTTGATCAAGCAGAACCCCTGGGCTCAGATCCACCCATCATAATGTTCCTTTTGTAGGTTTCTAGGACCCTCTGGATCCACCTACTTCCCTATCCCCTATATTTTTCTCACCTAGAGTCTCAATAGGATGTTCATGAGAGAATTTTTTAATCTATAGGTCTAAGAAAACTTTACACACCTGAGGTAAGGAGTCTGAAATAATAAAGGCACATCACTCAGATACTGAATGTACAAACTTGCTCTCAGAATTAATGCAATAGAAGTAAGCTGCCTTGTGACATGTAGAAAGCAGCATCACATGGGACAGCCTATATACTTAAAGATTCTAAGGTTTAAGGACGTTTTCCTTACCTTTACAATCTCTAACTTTGTTCTGTATTAATGAGGTCAGCATGTTAGGACTTGGGTCATAGGTTCTTTGATAGTATGAGCCTCAATAGAAACAAAGCAAGAGGAATTTCATTTGAAATCACACAAATCTACTTCGCAATAACAGCTTTTCTTTCCTTGCCTATGAAAACTAGCATCCACCCAGTTTTCCTCAAATGGAATAACGCCAAAAACAAAAATCAGAGATATGAAGATATAATGCATATTAAAACACTAGAATCTTAGAATAACAAACATAAAAAAGCTTTCTAATAATCATTATCTTCAGCTTGTCTATTTAATCACTTACTTAGGAAACAAAGATCAAAAGAATAAATGTAGCATATTCAAGATCATATGTATAAGTACCATGTATAGATAATAGTAAAGGTGTTAAATAATTGAAACAAATTTCATGTCTACTTGTTCACTAGAAGATATGTGTTAAATTTTTTCCAGTTTTATAAAGTATTTCTCTCTCTCTCTCTCTCTCTCTCTCTCTCTCTCTCTCTCTCTCTCTCTCTCTCTCTCAAAAAAAATAAAAATAAAAAACAATAATAAAAATGGGACTTGGAACTAAACAGAGAATTCTCAACAGAGGAATATCAAATGGCTGAGAAACACTTAAAGAAATGCTCAACCTCCTTAGTCATCAGGGAAATGCAAATCAAAACAACTCTGAGATTCCATCTTACACCCATCAGAATGGCTAAGGTCAAAAATTCAAGTGACACCACATGCTGGCAAGGATGTGAGGAGAGAGGAACACTCCTTCATTGCTGGTGGGAATGCAAACTAGTACAGCCACTTTGGAAATCTATCTGGTGCTATCTCAGAAAAATGGGAATAGGGCTTCCTCAAGACCCCGCTATTCAACTACTTGGAATATACCTGGAAGATGCTCCAGCACACAACAAGAAAATTTGCTCAACCATGTTCATAGCAGCCTTATTTGTAATAGCCAGAACATGGAAACAGCCTAAGTGTCCCTCAGTAGAAGAGTGGATAAAGAAACTGTGGTACATATACACTATGGAATACTACTCAGCTATTAAAAACAAGGAATTCCCGAAATTTGTAGATAAATGGATTGAGCTAGAAATGATCATAATGAGTGAGTTAACCCAGAAGCAGAAAGAGTCAAATGGTATATACTCACGTATATCTGCATACTAGCCCAAGGGGCATGTCCCACAAAAGCCAGGAAACTGGGACAGAGGGAAGGACATCCTATTGGGACTGTAAATGAGAGAAGCATGGGACAGTAGCAAAGTAGAAGGATCCAGAGGGTCCTAGAAACCTACAAGTAGAACATTATGATAGGCAGATTTGGGCCCAGGGGTCCCGCTCAAACTAAGGCACCAGCCAAGGACAATACAGGCGGTAAACTTTAAACACCTACCCAGATCTAGCCAATGGTCAGAACATTCTCCACAGTTGAGTGGAGAGTGAGATATGACTTTCTCACGTACTCTGGTGCCTCACATTTGACCATGTCCCCTGGAGGAAGAGACCTGGTGGCACTCAAGGAAGGACATCATGTTACCAAGAAGAGACTTGATACCCTATGAGCATACACAGGGGAAGGTAATCCCCTCAGGAACAGTCATAGGGGAGGGGAATAATGGGAAAATGGGAGGGAGGGAAGAATGGGACAATACAAGGGATGGGATAAACATTGAGATGTAACAAGAATAAATTAATAAAAAAAAAAACAAAAAACAAAAAAAAACTGAAAAAAAATAAAATAAAATAAAAAAGAATTTGACCCACAGATTAAATAACTAATATAAGACAGCACTGCTAGGAAATGTCATGGTTGGTATTTAAATCCAGGCCTGACTGCCTAAAACCTGTGTGTGACCTTTGCTTTGGACCTCTATTCCCTGCCTACATACTTTGCCTGTCTACCAAAGACTCAAGTTCAAAAATATGGAAATTAGACCAAGTGAGGGCCCTATCTGCAAAACTTCACTAGTCTTTTATTTTGGCTGGGAAGGTGTATTCCAATTTTATGTTACTGGGTTTTTCTGAAAGCTAAATGCATCTCTCTACTCAGACTCAAGTGAAGAGCACTGTTTTTTAGTGGATTGAAGTGAAACTTGGTTAAGTCTAATAGCAGTTGGCTCCTAACATAATGAATTACAAGTATTTATTCCTAAGGCATCTAAGTGCCAGAAGTTCTATAGTTGTAATAAACATATTTAAATATAATTCTATAGTTACAGTCACCAGTCTACTACAAAAGAAATATGAAATCACAGTCTGAAGAATCTTCTGATGATGCAGATAATCAATGTGAACCTAATTGATGCCAAGATAACTGCCAGTACTAATCTATGAGAACTCATATGAATTGTTTTCTTCTTTGAGCCTCAATTGCTTGACCTCTTGAACTTCTTGCCCAATGCAGTATGTATAACAAGTCTTTCATCTTGGCCACATTTGATTCAACCCTAGCAAGCAACAGATTATGTTATCAATGTTCATTAACTCTTCACTCTCTTTCCATCACTGTGTAGATGTCTCTACTTTGTAGAGTCTATCATATTCATTCTTGCATCTCTGGGGCCTACCATGGTGCTCAACATATAACTGTACTAGATAATAAGCCAAAAACTTCCTCATAGAAGAAAGTATCAGGGCCAAATTTGTTGTGATTGCTTTTGTAAGTAAACAGTACCCATTGCTTAATAAGTTAAAGCTTTATGCAGCCATTTTAGTAGGGAATATTTGCTATCAGAAATACTGAACGAGTTTAAAGACTAGACCAGGGCTGAGATCAATGCATAAGGATCAAAATTAGTGATCTCTATCCATTTTATAACCATAATCTGTCCCATTTTCTTTCATTACTAAAATAAGGATAGTAGACAAAGACTAACACAATGGTATTTTCAGAAAACTGTTAGTGAAGTCTGTTATTCTTATTTCTAGCAATTCCAAAGCTCTTCAGAATTTTAAGGGCCATGCTCTTATAGTGAAGTTATTAGGATTCAGCTGGACTTTGCTGGATCTTGAAATTAAATGTTCTACATGCTACTCTTCATTCACTCAGCCACTTAGGGACAATGAGAACTCTACCTTTATCTTTATTGTCTATGCTCAGGTACATGGAATCCAAAGATGAACAAGATAAGATTTGTACTGCTGATAGATTCAGTCAGTGGGAGGCACAGTAATTCTGATATAGAAAGAAATGATTATTATACACAGTTACTGCTTATTATGGAATGAGAACTGACTGTTCTGAGAGGTGAGAGGCAGTAGTGATTAGCCTCACTCTTAAGGGTGGAGCTTGAAGGGGCAGAAAAGAGGAAGAAAAAGAAACAGAACAAAGACATGAAAGTAAATGTGAGAAGTGAACGATGTCTAAAAGCATTACCACCAAATTCTCAAGTGGAGGAAATGGATATTCAACGTTTCTTGAAAAGGAGTCACCTGTCATGGAAGGATGAGAAGACAGAGCATGCAGGTAATAAGAAAACTTTGTTATGATTAAAGAGCCTCAAGAGGCTGTGGAAGGCAAGGTGCCATAGTCCACAGACAAAGGTTGCAGTCAAACCAAAACTGCAAGGTGAATGAGAGTACAGAGATGACAGAGGAGGGGGAAAAGAAATCATAAAGGCAGGAGAGACTAAGCAAAGTTCCCAAAATTTGTGATAGGGAGCAGAGAAAGAAAACAGTTGCTCATTAATTCTTGAAATGAAATCTTTGAGGTATCTGGGTTTTATAGAGAATTAATATAGAGCAAAAGTTGAGTTTCTATTATAAACAAGTTATAATAATTGAATTCCAACTAAAAACTAGCTTGCATAGGGCAACAGAGTAGGTGATTTTTTGACCTAGAATTAAAGCAATGCGTAAAAATGTTCCATTTACATTGTGTATCTTGTGTAGTAAATACCAAATTCCTCTCATGTGCACATTTACTCAACCATGATCTATTTCTACTATAATAGCAAACCACGTTCCTAAGTGGAGTACAAATGAAGTCTCTGTATACTCTCTGGAATTTAAGTGTTTTGGTTTTCTGTTGATGACTAAAATATAACCACAGCACAGTAGTTTAATTTAGTTTTTATAAGTTAAAAATCCTATTGGCACAATTTAGCTAGGACAGCTGCTACTGGGTTTGATGAGTTTGCAATCAAGGTAGTAGCAATGCTGTGATCTCATTAGGAGCTCAACTTGGATATGTTATGCTGTTACTACAGAATGAACTTTCCCACTATCTTCCTGTCTGTTGGCCAAAAGTGATCATGGTGCAGACTCTAGTTAGCTTTAAAAGACATCTGAACTACCTTTTCCCCCATGACTCTCAGCCTTTAGCAACTTGGAAGCTTGTTTCTTCAGTCCTAAAAGGAGTTTTTCTGCCTCAGGGAAATTTTAATTCCTTCTTTAAAAGACTTCATCTGATTAATTCCTGACAACCTGAGTTAATCTCCCCTTTTATTAAGTCTAAGCGATTAAGGGCAATAATTTTATGTATAAGATCCCTTAATCTTGCTATAAACTGTGAGCTAGATATTAGTCCCAGAACCTGCCCACACTTGAGGGATATAATTATGATGGTATAAAGAGCAGAGAGCAGAAGTCATTATATAGCACCTTATGGTTCATCCACCACTATAACAGATTCCGTTCTTATTCATATTTGATAACTTCTAGAAATAAATATATCAAATATTTGAATAAATCAAACTGTATGAAATGCATAGCTCTTTCTTTCTTTTTTAAAATTTTTCACTTTACGGCCCGATTGTAGCCCCCTCCCTCATTTCCTCCTGGTAACCTCTCCCTCCCTCAGCCCCCCTCACCTCCTCCCCTACTCCTCAGAAAGAGGGAGTCCTCCTCCCCTACTGTGTGAGCCCAGCTTATCAAGACTCATGTGTACTGCTGTGTCCTCTTCCTCTGTGTTCTGGTAAGGCTGTCCAGCCAGAAGGAAGTGATCAAGGAGTGGGCACCAGAGCCCATGTCAGAGGTAGCCACATATTATGGGACTCATAAGGAGACTGTGCTGCCTACTGACTATATCTAAGCAGGGGGTCTACATTCATTACCATACCTGGTCCTTGGTTTGTGCATCAGTCTCTGCATCATATCCCCACCACCAGCCAAGATTTGTTGGCTACGTTGATGTCTTTGTGGAATTCCTGTCCCCTCCAGGTCCTTCTATCACCCAACTCTTCTATAAGGCTCTCTACACTCCACCGCAAGTTTGGCTGTGAGTCTTAGCATCTACTTTAATCCCTCACTGGATGGAGTCTTTCAGAAGACCTCTATGCTAGGCTTCCATACTATTACTTCTCTTCAACCCTTCTAGTGTCTATTCAATTTGGCCTTCTGAGTGAGAATTAAACATTCTCCTTAGGATCTTTTTTGTTATTTATTGTCTTTAAATCTGTGCATTGTAGTATCGTTATCCTTCATTATATGGCTAATATGTGCTTATAAGTGACCCCAAATTTCTAGAGTTGCTAACTTAACCTTTTCCATGGTTAATTATAAATGGTGGCCATTTGTGTTTATCTAAACAAATCTTCTACTTCAACCTCAGTCACTTTTTCCATTTATTCTTTCAAAAACCCTGTTGTTCCAGAGGGCTGAAGTCCTTCTCAAATATCCGTAAACTTTGTTAAACTGAACAAATATACATGTTTACCTTAAAGGGCTCCATAACACTATCTTAAGTTACATATTACTGACTTTCTCTAACAATTATAAATACAACCGCAAAACAAAATAAATAACGGAGTGATACTATGATCAAGTGGCCTGTAAACTTTTTGAAGTATTCAAAAGAAAGAAAATGATGCTTTGAAACTGTTATCCTCTCCTTCTCCTCCTCCTCCTCCTTCTCCTCCTCCTCCTACTCCTCTTCCTCCTCCTCCACTTCTGCCACTTTTTCTTTTTTGGTTCTTTGAGAAGAAAATAAACTTGCTCTGTGCCTCTGAAGAAAAAACATCAAGGACAGTATTTTTTGTACATAACAATTTTATAAGGGGGTCATAAGAATGGAGCCTATCTACCAGTAGTTGCTTACATTTTGTGAAAAATGCTTATCAAGAATACATGTACACATAGAAATTTCATCCTACCCCAGTTAGATTGTCTAAGCTCAAGAAATCAAAGTGAAAACAATTGTTGATGAGGCTGTGAAGAGAGGAGAATGTTCATTCCTTGCCATTAGTATTATAAATTGGTGCACCATTATAAAAATCAGCCTGGAGAATTCTTAAAAAAAAAGCTAAAAATAAATGTATCATATGACCCAGCTATACCATTTTTTAGCATATAGCCAAAGGACTGCACATCCTACTCCACAGATATTTGTTCAGCCATAATAGCTAGGAAATGTAAACAGCTTAAATGTTGTTTAAACTGTAATGGATAATAGAAACATGGTGCATATATTCTACATATTACTATTTAGCCATAAAGAATGAAATTCCACAATTGGCAGGTAAATTAATGGAACATGAAAATATTATAGTGAGTTGAGATAATCTTGACCCAGAAAGATAAATGCAGCACGTTTGCTATTATGTTTTTGGATACTAGGTTCAAAATTTTAGTTAGACAAGTATGTATAACCTGGAGCTACTCTAGGTATCAGGGAAGTGAAAGGGACCATGGGGAATAGAGTTCTACAATGAGAGTAGAAAGATACAGATGCTATGAAGGCAAAAATAGTGAAGGAAACAAATAAGAAGGCAGGAGAGGCCAACTGATAGGTAGAGGGGAGGAATAATAACTAACACTAAGGCTATTTGAAAGGCAGATGTGTGAGCACATACACACACACACAGAAAGAGAAAGAGAGTGACAGAGGCTGAGAGAGTCAGAATACTTGGCCAAAAATAGTTCTTGGCCTTAACATCCTGGAGCTAATGATAATTCTACAAATGTAGCCAGGGATGTTTATCTAAAAACAGAAAGTATGCACTGTGCCTAAGTTAGAACCTAGCATATTCTAGACATCATTTGACTATTATTTGACTTTGTAAATGAAGTAATGATGAGATAAAATTGCTCTGAAGTTAAGGAAAAATTAGATTCCAGTTTAAACCTGGTCTTTACATATTGGATGACATTAGTAAATTATTAAATTCAGAATATTAATTTTCATACGTGTATATCTAAAATACTGATACTTCCCTCACAAGAGGAAGAATGGAGTGGGTATGAGGTAAACTATTGCAACAGACCTTAAAGTTTATATGTAGATTCCACACCCACAGCTTTTATGTTTGTCTACTTGAGCCTCATCAGATTGTAGTGAAAATGATTCAAGATGCTACTTATAAAGATTTAAAGGTAGAGTGTGGCAATGGCCTTAAAACATTAGTTGTTATTGTTTTTATTTACATTGCTATAATATAATAATGATAATAGCAAGCAGTTATTGTGATTTCCAATATGTACTATTTATTATACTTAGTGCAGAACACATTCTATTTTCCTGTGTCTTCTAAGCATATGAAAGAGTTTCTTGTTGTCTCTCACCCCATACATCTTCTTATTTGAAGCAGTAAGTGGTGAATGTTAGAGAAAAAATTATTAGTTCTCAAATTATATTCCCTCAAGATAAGTCCCCCCATAGATTTTCTCTTCTTTTCCATGTTCTTGCATGCACATACACACACACACACACACACACACACAGAGAGAGAGAGAGAGAGAGAGAGAGAGAGAGAGAGAGAGAGAGAGAGAGAGAGAGAAAGAGAGAGAGATTTGTAATTCTTTCAATATGAATATGAATGCTTCTTTCTGCCACAACTCCTCATGCTTTGCCCTTGAATTTGTTATTAGTTTATTGAGAATTTCATACAATGTATTTCTTATATTCACACCTCTCCTTCCAGATTTTCCTCTGTCATTCTTTGTTACCCAAATTTATCAAGGCTTTGGAGTTTCTTCTCCCCATCAAGAACAGTTGCTATACTCTTATATGTGTGGCCTTCTACTGGGGTGTGGTCAAGCTGCTAAGGGCCACACTGCTAGGTAAACTTGATTTTCTCTTTCTCAGAATCTGTTGTCAGCAGCTCCCTTACCTAGGGGTGGGACTTCTTTCCTAACTCCTTCTTCCATGTTGTGATTTTTGTCAAGCTTTAACTTACACATGTCTAGTGCGTGATCTCTCAACTACTGTAAATTTATATGTGAAACTGTCCTGCTGCGTCCAGAAAATGGTTTTCTTGTAGCTATATAGGACCCCTGGATGTTAGACTCCCTCTGTCCCTCCTTCACAATGATCCCTGAGCCAGGGAAGGGAGGAAATATGATAGAGATGTCTACTTAGGGCTGATCATACCGTCCTCTAATTCTCTGTACTTTGAACAGTTGTGAGTTTCTGTATTAATCGCCATCTACTGCAAAAAGAAACTTCCTGATGAGGATTGAGAGAAGTATTGATCTATATGTAGAACAATAATTCTTTAGGAATCAGCTTAATACTATACCATTTAGCAGACTAATGGTAGTAGGTTCTCCCCTAGGCCCCACAACCTATCTAGCTACAAGTTCTTGGTCCTGACATCAGTTGCATTACAATAATACTGATATTGCACCAATGATGATATCTTGCCAGGACACCCATTGTTATAACTCACAGGTTTCACAGCTGGCTAAGATTGATGATCACTTTGCTCCTCAGGTAGCATGGCATAGCACCTTCTAGCAATATGAAAGGTAGCCAGTAAGGATGAAGTTTCCAATTGAATTCCAGCTGGATTTCTTCATGCTTTTTCATATAGGTATGTGTTGTCTAAAACAATATGATCTTACTATCAAATAGTGGGGGCTGGGGGAGCAAGCATTTTTAGTAACTTGCACTGTTTGGGAGTCTATGAAACATCACTAGACAAAAACTCCAAAAGAAGTAACTCATTCCTGGCTCTGGACTTTTTATTTGGTAGTCTGTATTGTCTGCAAAAGGCAATGCCTTCCTGTTATAAAGTCCATTTCACCTCTTTTTATATGTGCTTATATATACATTCTAGAACGCTTCTGTAGTAATAGGTTTATATATATCTTTAGTGTTAATTTTACCTCTCCATAATCCCTCCTCTATACTCTTCTCCCATTTGCCACCCCCATGTAACTATTTCTGTTCCATTTCTCTTTATCTTTTTATTCCACTACTGCTTTAAATCTTCAGATTTGTTTATTCTATTTGGAACACCCATAACAGTCAAGAAAATTAGTATATAACTCATGGTTTGAATGCTTATTCTCTAGATGGTGGTGGTGGTGGTTGTGGTTAGGAGAACGCTGGAGCCTTTAGATTAGAAGGTAGAGCCAGGCTTGCAGAAGTAGAAGACTTGGGGTTGGGCTTTAAAGGTCCTAGCCTAGCCCCTAGGTTTTACTGGTTTTTCTTTCTTTCTGGCCTCCATGTGAGCAGACCCTCTCTTTTCTCCCACCACAATGAATACTGCCATGCCTTTTCCACCAGAATGAACTAAAACTGTCTGAAATCATGAACTATATATGTCTTTCTCCCATAAGTTGTTTCTGTCATGTATTTTGTCATAGGAATGTGAAACTATGACGTCTAAATTACTAGTTCCTCCTAAATTTGACAGAAAATTAAAATTAAGTATAGACACCTGGCACCTGTGTTAGTGATGTCTCCTGTAATGATATTCAGTTCCAAAGAACACTGTGACCTATTCTTGTTATCAATTAGATTAATATTGAGAATTTGAGGTAATTCTACTGATAAGTTTGTTATGGGATTTCTTGTAAAGATTCTTCCAGTAATAAAATAAATACTAAGGAAAATGCTCTTCCTCCTCTTACTTGACTTGTGTTTGATATATATAAAATGGCAGGCAACTTGTAGCTGTGAGAAGAATTAAACAAAGGTAAAAATCACTGTACAGTAAGTGCCCAAATGAAAGAGGGAATGTATCTGTGCCCTCAGGGGCATAGCGGAACCAAGATTAGCAGGAAGTTTCTTGTCCTTGAGATATCTCATTTTGTGAGATAATTATTCTCACTGTTTAAAGCCAATATTTCTCCAAGAGAAACATTGTTAGAAATGTGAATTCTTGAGCCCCACTCCTAACCACTGAATCTAATCTTCAGTGTTGGAATACAGTGAATAATAGCAAACACTGCATAAATCCTCATGTATGCCTAAGTCTGAGAACCAGGCCATGTTTCACTAATTTTTATGTACTATTTACAGACAAACATCTGAACTGATATTAAAATCTTTATAAAATCTTCAAAGCCAAAAGTTATTCATTTATTTCATAGAAACCTTTGCCAATGAATCAGATCTCAATTCATGGAGTTGGTTCAGAGACAGTCTGAATGTTAGGCTATGAATGCTGCCCTCAGATTTCTTATTTTCCTTCTACAGGCTCATGATCATTCATCAACTATATTACATCTTATTCTTGTTCCATCTCTTCTGATTTTCATTCTACCACCCCAGGTAGGTTTCTTTAGAAGTCTCTTAGTCATTATTGCACAGTAATTCATAGTGGTTCAGAGCCCATCTGCAGCATGATTGTCTAGAATATGGTTCATAAATGTCACTTCAATTAGTACCCCTTTTAAACATGTGCTGGTGAAGATGCTCTTCCATTATGGAAAGTCTAGGAAGATAAGAGCTAGAAAAGCCAGGGCGCTAAAGGGACAGAGACAGACTTATAGGTTATTTTCATTGGATATTCCACAGATCATAAGCTATGTATGTAGATATTTGAAGCCTCACATAGGCTACACATAATAGTTACTTCAACTGTGATTAAGACCTATGAAAATCATTCATTTATTTAATATCTACTTGCCATATTTGGGATGAATTTTAAATAAAGTCCAATTCTTTCAATAAAAAACTTATATTCAGATAAAGGATATTGGATTGTCTCATGCTGCAATACAATGTTTCTTGACATAACATTACATTTAGAAAAGAGGGAGAGATGGGGAAACATTTGGTGTTATAAAGACTTAGGTTCAATTTCCACTTAAGCCACTTGGTAGTCACTATGACATTTAATTTACTTACCCTCCTTCAGTCTCACTTGTTTCATCTATTGTAACTCTAATACCATCCTCCTAGATCATTTACTGGTGGCTACTCCCTAAAATATACACAAATATTTAATAAGTGAAAATATGATGGATCATTCTTGAATATCAATAATAATTTATATGGCTTTAATTCTCCTTGTCAGGCTCTAAGAATATTATTATGTCTTTGTATTTTCACAATAATTTGTGGCCATCATTCTACTAATGTCCCTATCTTATAGATAAAAAATCAGGTTAAATGAGAGACATGAAATTCAACCCTAAGATTGTTTATTTATAAAGACAATTATATATTATTATAATCCTCATTTTAGAGATGAGGAAAACCAAAAGTTTAAAAATTTGACAGAGCCTACCATAGTACATTGTAAATTCGAATATACACACTGCAATGAGTCTAAAATCCAAGCTTTTAATATACTCTGCTGCTCCAGCATGAAATTGTTAAAGGAATTAGCATAGTATAAGTGAAGCCACAGCCACAATGTCATTCCATGAGCATGTGTTTTAAGCACTGGTATCTATATATTCACTTGCTCTTATTCTGACCAACTTGTCATTAAATTTAGCAAAATTCAATTTCTTCTATAGAAGATTGGTTAAAATTATTTTGTTTCTTGTTAATATAAGGAAGACAAAAAAAGTATGGTGGCTTTTCTTTAAAATATTGTCATCACTCTCTGTATTTGAGTTTTATATCTGTGAATTCTACCAACTGAAGATTGAAAAGATTTGGAAAACTTTGTGTCTGTATGCAATCTTTCTTTATTGTCATCATTCTCTAAACAATATTTATATTATCTAAATATTTACATTATACAAAATATAATAAGGATCTAGAAATGCTATAAAATATAAAACAAACTATGCATATGGTATATACAAATGCTACTATCTTATATAGTGAAATTTTGTATCCATGAATTTTGACATTTACAGATGAACTTAGGACTAATCTTTTGAATACTGATTGACAAGACAACTATATAAGATGAAAACAATTCAGGAAGCAGTAAGAACACTAGTTCTAGGAGCCCAATTCTATCTGCCCAGGAAAAAATAGATGAGACATTGCATTTTCATAATTTCAGTCCAGGATATAGGTTCAATTTATTCTAGTATATGAGTTATAGTGCTATCTTGCTTTCTTTAATATGTCTTAGCCTCATGTTCTGTCTCTTATACCAAACTTTCTAGCATTTGCATCCATGTTGTTTATCCTGACAACATTATGAAAATGACATTAATTTAACATAATATACTGTTATATCAAATATAGAAATGCAGTGTACAATTCTTTAACATATTGTCAATATTAGTGCTACAAAGAGTTCAAAATCTTTCTACTTTCAATTACTTTGTAAAATATTATTCCTCTATGCATGACACTATATAAAACCCTTTATTCCAACTCTTTTGAAAGATTTTCCTCCTAAACAGTGATTCAGCTACCAGTCTTCCAAGTAATGTTTTAGTTTCACATATTTTTCCCTTCAGCCTTCTAGGCACATCAACTTTTTTTGGCCAATTGGATGATCCCTATGGTTCATCCATAACACAGTGCTGAACAACTGTGTGGCTAATTCACACTTACACACAATAGTATAAATATAGAAATTAACATGAAGAACATCCTGTTATACTACTGCAGTATTGGTAGCTAGGTTTCAGAGGCAAATCTGTTATTGGGATACTGTGGCTCTGTAACAGACATCACAATAGAGCATTGACACATTACCAGAAGAACAACAAACATAAAGATATAGATTCAAAGAGAATCAGAGAAGAAAATGAGGGACAGGACAAGTTGACAAGTTAAAATTTAGGACATTTTGTTTAGGTTACAAATTGATAATGAGCTAGACTTTCAGGAGAGGGAGCAAAGTTGTGTAACTCAAAACACAGGTTCTAGAGCCAAGCAGGTATGGATTCCATTTTTTTCCTAGTTGCTGAGATGCTGAGCAAATAATTTTATTTAGTTTTTACAATCAAACATTGGAGATGACTCTAATTTTCCAAAATTATTTTTTTGGAGAATAAAAGACAGAAGGGGTGGCAAAGTATGGATATAGAGTATATGCTCACTCAAAATGTTCATACATCTTTCCTTCCATAATGGATGTGGAGCTAAAGGGGAAGGTTGTCTTCAGGTGGGTGAAAGCAAGAGGTAGTTGTTCCCTCTTAATTCATCAACCTGGCAAAGCCAGGTTGTGTATAGAAGGTCTTCATATTAGCTTATATTAAGCAAGGAATATCACATTAGTTTGTTTCTATTATACGTGTGGGTGCTCAAAACTACTCTCTCTGGTGCAAGTAAAACATCCCAGTGAATTGTTGTACTTAGTTTACTTAATGAATATTATTTGGCTATTTAACTGAGGAGAAAATTTCTATATAATGGAGATTAGAACTGAGGAAGATAGAAGGAAAAAAACAACCAAGAAATTTTGAATGGAATTTATATTTACATATTCCATTTCATGTTATAAATCACTATGGTAAATGAAAGCAAATGAACAGAAAAAAGTGAAGCCAATTAGATTCTTCTTTTTGAAAGAGGATAAAACAGTTCAGTTCTTTAAGATTGCCCTTCCATGTTTCTAGATATGTTCACATACAGATAGATGAAATATAATTCTCTAGAGTAGCTGTCTCACTGGGTACAAATTAAGTGTTTAAGATACTTAAAATGTCAAAAATTTTGTGCTGTACAATGTTTTTGTCTGTATTTTTAAATCATACAAAATTTTATGGTTTATGCTATATTTCTGCTTTGGTAAATCAACAGGAAGAGAATCTTAGTTATAATATCCCATGCCTGCATCTGACAACTGTGTATTGTAGAAAGAAAAGACCCAAAAGGCAAGCTTATAACTGAAGAGACATACGTCATCCAACACTTTAAAAGGGACATTTGAATTAGAGCATTCCAATTAATGTAGTTAGGATTAGTGACAGGTTATGATTCAATTTACAAATGTAACTTTCTTTTCTTTTTACTTTTTATTCAAATTAAGGTGTCTGCCACTCATGAATTAAAATTAAAACACAAGGAATATGAATACTTGTATGTATGAGAAAGAGGTCATGTAATACTCATTGTATTTATGTCTGGGGAAATTATTTCTCTTTAGGCATTAATTATATTAAAGAATAACTAATGGCCTTACGATAAATCATTTAATCAGATTATAGTGCTAAAAATTAATTTTAATTTTAATATCAAATTCACCTTTAATTTATGTATCTGCTTAAAATGAACAATTCCTGTGAGAGAACTCTAAAACAGCTAAGATAATTCTGTCAGAAAGAATAGAATTGGCATATTCTCCCTAGTCCTTAATGGCTGTTGAAATCTAAGCCTGTTCATTTGTTTTCATTTCCCTATTGTTTGAAAAGATCATTGAACAGAAAAATAGCCCATTCCTGCCTTTGTAGCTGATTCAGCTCACCCTGGGTAAATGAAGATATCTTCAACCCTAGTCCAACAAGCATAAGGATTTGGTGCTTTCCAATTCTCTTCAGCACTTTAGCATAACTTAAACTGTGATCTGGCTATAGAAAGAAGGACTATTATCATTAAACAAGAAATCTTTTTTCTATAGTTCTAAACTCCATATATTTTTGACTCATGCTGTTTAGGGTCACCCAATCTAGTGAAAAGTACCACTGTTTATGTTGAGTAGTTTCTAACAGCATTTATGATTACTTTATACTCTTGAGTGTTTTTAAAATAGAATTTCTAGGCAGAACATGTGCATTTGTAGTTATTTTATACTCTTGAGTATTTTTAGAATAGAATTTCTAGGGAGAAAACATATGGTTCCTCTTTATTAAGCACATATTATGTGTCATAAACCGAGCTAGTGGTGATGCTTCTTAATACCTCATGAAACCTTTAAACCAATCCTATTTGCATGCATGACTGTCCCTTCTGGATGCCTATCAAATTTCTACTTCCTCATCTCATGAAAGAAGCACCAGCCAAGGACAATACAGGCGGTAAACTTTAAACCCCTACCCAGATCTAGCCAACGGTCAGAACATTCTCCACAGTTGAGTGGAGAGTGGGATATGACTTTCTCACGTACTCTGGTGCCTCACATTTGGCCATGTCCCCTGGAGGGCAGAACCTGGTGGCACTCAGAGGAAGGACAGCAGGTTACCAAGAAGAGACTTGATACCCTATGAGCATATACAGGGGGAGGTAATCCCCCTCAGGAACAGTCATAGGGGAGGAGAATAATGGGAAAATGGGAGGGAGGGAAGAATGGGAGGATACAAGGGATGGGATAACCAATTAATAATAATAAAAAAAAGAAATGCTGCCAAGTAAACAGCTTACTTAACCTCCCTTTCAGCTATACATGGCTATGCTCTTTCCTGGGCAGCATAGAATGTAGCCTGAGTGACTAGAACTAGTAGTTTTCTTGGATCATGCAGCAACATGAAGATGGAAGCCCAAAAGCTAGGTCTTTTAATTCATAATGACAGAAGGAGACTGACTAATTGTATATCTTAGAAATGTCATACTTCACCTGGTCTTTTTGCTCCCAGATTTCTTTCACATTACAAATAAATGTCTGCTGTGTGGTGGTGGCACACTCCTTTAATCCCAGCACTTGGTAGGCAGAGGCAGGCAGATCTCCATGAGTTTGAGGCCAGCCTGTACTACAGAGCTAGTTCCAAGACAGCCAGAGCTATTACACAGAGAAACCCTGTTTTGAGATACAAAAGACAAAAAGCAACAAAAAAATTTCCATTAAAATCACTTTTATTTTTGGTTTCCTGCATTGTAAAGCCAAACTTAAAACTGAATAATGCAGTAAGACATTATTATTATTAGCCTATTTTACACATTGGAAGTATATATTGAAAACTTAAAGGGAGTAAGTAATCCACCCTAGTTCCTAGAGCTACTAAGTTTTGAAGTATTTCTTTGCATCCAAGTATGCTCATCAAAAATGTATGTCCTGCATTCTACTTCAAATGAATATACCTACATGTACATCTGTGTATAACTATTACTTTTGTTTGTATACTTTCATTTTCAAATGGAGTAGTATAGTTGACATTTCTTGTGCATCCATTATTGCATACCTATTGACAGGTACTCCTGGCAGTATTTCTGTACTAATGCACTCAATCTTCACAGAAAGTATAAGAAAATACCTACTATTATTATTTTCTTTTCATAGGTCAAGAAAAAGTGGAATAGTCATAAAGGCTAAATGTTTACTAAGGTATCAAAGCTAAGAACAGCAGAGATAAGGAGTATATCCAATATACTCCTGGAAAACATTCCTAAATGTATGAGCCTGCCACCACATAACAGAAAATACTCATCATTTATGGTCCTGTTATCTGATAGTCAGTAGAAATTGCTACATTAAAGTAATTATAATATACATTTAGGCATTTTAATTGTTAATATAAAAACCAAGTTGAAGCATAGCTTCCCATTGCTTCCAGAAAAGCAATAAAACTCTTCACCAGGCATCATAAATTCTTTTACCATATAGTAATAGTATTTTCCTCATATTATTATTGCTATAATTTTTATTTATGTGTATGGATATTTTGCCTATATGTCTTTCTGTTCTACCATGTACATGCCTCATGCCCACAGAGGCCAGAATCCTTGTATCTGTGTTTACTCTCAAAATGGAGACAAATGCTGCTTGTAAAATGGAGTCTTTAAGATCAAAGGATAAGCATGAAAAGACACTGTTTTTATAGTATAGAGCAACTTATAGTGTCATCCATCCTAAGATCAACACAAACCACATTCAAACCTTATTACTACTCAAGCAAATTTTGGGGTCATGGATTTGAAATTTATTTTCCCTCATTCCCTCCATCCCCTTCCTTCCTCCATTTTTCTATCCTTCTTCCTATCCTTTTCTTCTTTCCCTTCATTCTTTCCTTCCTTCCTTCCTTCCTTCCTTCCTTCCTTCCCCCTTTCCTTCCTTCCTTCCTTCCATTTGTTCTTGCTGGATTGTAACCTGTGGCCTGGACTAGTGTCAAAAACCTGATCTGAAATAACTTTCCTGACTCAGTCTTCTAAGTAAGTGGCAGGCAACAGAGTTAGAGACAGCCCCTACTCCCATTGTTCAGGGACCCATCTGCTGCCCATCTGCTACATATGCGTAGAGTGCCTAGGTCTAGTCCATGAATGCTCTTCTGTTGGTGGTTCAGTCTCTGTGTACCCTAATGGGTGGAGGTTAGTTGATTCTGTTCATCTTCCTGTGATTTCTTGTCCCCTTCAGGTCCCTCCATCCTTCCCCCATCTCTTTCACAAGACCCCAAGCTCTGACTAATGTTTGCCTGTGGGTTTCTGCAACTTTTTAGATCAACATGTCTCCAGAAGCTCTCCAGCATGGTTATTTATCTCTGAGAGGTGAAGCCTCTCCGAGGACAGTTACGCTAATATCCTGTCTGCAAGCATAGCAGTATTTTTAATAGTGTCTGGGATTGAATCTCTTCCATGCGGTGGAATCTCAGAATGGGCCAGGTATTGGTTAGACATTCCTTCAATCTCTGCTCTATCTTTATACATCCACATCTTGTAGGCAGGGTAAATTTTGGATCAAAGGTTTTTGTGGGTGGATTAGTGTCCCCTTCCCTCCACTGGAAATTCTGCCTAGCTATAGGAGATCACCACATCAAGTCTCCATATTCTCCACTAATAGTGTTAACTGGAGTCACCCCCATAGCCTTCCAGGAGCTTATCCTTTCAGGAGTCTCCAGATTGTACTAGAGATGGCTCCCATTGATTTCCCTCCTCTCTCCTAATGCTTTCACCTCCCAGCCACACTCTCCCCCAACCTGATCCCCACCCTTTTTCACATTCCCACGCCCTCTCCCACACAGTTCTCTTTCTTCATCCACTTCTGATATCTATTTTATTTCACCTTTTAAGGGAGATTTAAACATCCTTTCTTGGGCTCTCCTTGTTACTTGGCTTCTTTGGGTCTGTGAGTTGTAGCGTGGTTATCGTGTACTATATGTCTAATATCTATTTATAATTAAGTACACACCATATTTATCTTTCTAGGTTTGGGTTATTTCACTCAAGATGGTCTTTTCTAGTTCCATCCACTAGCCTGCAAACTTCATGATTTTTTGTTTTTAATAGCTAACAAGTATTCCATTGGGTAAATGTACCACAGTCTCTTTATCTATTCTTTGGTTGAGGGACATCTAGGTTGCTTCTAGATTCTGACTATTATGAATAAAGCTTCAGTGAACAGAGTCGAGCAAGTGTCCTTGTGGTATGATGGAGCATCTTTAAGGAATATGCCCAATAGTGGTATAACAGGATCTTGAGGTAGAGCTATTCCCAGTTTTCTCAGAAACCTCCAGATTGATTTCCAAAGTGATTATACAAGTTTAAACTCCCACCAGCAACAAAGGAGTGCTCCCTTGCTCCACATCTTTGCCAACATGTGCTGTCACTTGAGTTTTTGATATTAGCCAATCTGATGGGTGTAAGATGGAATCTCAGAGGTTTTTTTTTATATATGCATTTCCCCGATTTTGTAAATTTCTTTAAGTGCCTCTCTACCATAAGAGAATCTTCTGTTGAAAGTAGTCAGTTTAGCTCTATATCCCATTTTTAATTATTTTGTTTGTTGGTGTTTGATTTCTTGAGTTCTTTATATGTATTGAATATTAACCCTCCATTGGATGAAGGGTTGGTGAAGATCTTTTCCTGATTGGTAGGCTTCTGTTTTGTTCTACTGACAGTGTCCGTTACCTTACAGCAGTTTTTCAGTTTCATGAGTTACTATTTATTAAATGTTGATCTTAGAGCCTGAGCTATTGGTGTTCTGTTCAAGAAGTTGTCCCCTGTACCAATGAGTTAAGGATATTTCCAACTTTTTCTTCTATTAGATTTACTGTATCTGGTTTTATGTTGATTCATCTGGATTTGAGTTTTCTGCAGGGTCATAAAAATGCATCTAGTTAGGCCAGCACCATTTGTTGAAGATGCTTTCTTTTTTCCATGTATGGTTTTGGCTTCTTTGTAAAAAAAAAAATCAAGTGTCAGTAGTTAAGTAGGTCATAATAATGACAATGCCAAGGTCCAGACATCTCTGGGTAAAAGCATCAGCATTGGAATACACAGTGCACACACACACACACACAAAATCATCCAACAGATTTTATCACATTGTCCTAACATTATGTTCTGTGTTTAACCTTTAGGTCTCTTCTCAAGGAATTCTTTTAATATAAAAATATTGTCAAGCATAAATAAAACCAGAACTCTTGATCCTCCTCACTTTTAGACTTTTCTCCTTACTCAACCTCCTACACATTTTCTTTCATAACAAAAGTCTATTTGCCCATCATTAAAGAGAAAAAGATGGATGATCTGTGATCAAGACTAAATATAAATATTAAAAGGAGCCAATTCATAACTTCAATCAAGTGCATGCAAATGAGTTCCATGACATTTGTACTCATTTCAAATGTAGTTCCATTTATATATAAAGCTATATTTCTTTTAGACACATTTATTAAATTATATACTTTTATAAGCAGGATATTCCTAGATAAACTACTGAAAATAATCAGCATTCCTATTGTCTTTAAATATGACCATCTGGAAAAAATGGATAGAATTTTGAGAATACAAATCCTATTTTTAAATAATTGTACATTTACATGCTAAAATAAGAAGTAATAAGACAGGTGAGTATACCCTTTTTCAGATTCATTAATAGTGCTATGTTGGGAGGGCTAAAACATTAATACTGTATTGTCATCTTACCCAGGATTAGTAAAAAAAAAAAGTCATGATAATACTTTTATTCCAGATTAGTTTTTGAGATAAGGTCAAGTTCCATATCCTCCTGTAATGATGGCATTACAGTCACATATGACTACGTCACATTTACTCTCAATACTATGACATTAAACTAGTTTTCACACACAGGTCAAGATGAGATAGCCTAAGTTTCAAGATAAAAGCCGAAATGGTTTAGTTATGAAGTAAGTATCCATTAAAATAGCTAATGTGTTTGTGGTGATTTGAATAGTATGGGGTCCCTCGACTCATGTATGTAAGTATTTGGCCCCTGGGGACTGAAAGTATTAGGAGGTGTGGCCTTGCTGGAGGATGTGTGTCACTGTGAGGGCAGAGTTTGAGGTATTATGTATTTAAGCTCCACCCAGTATAGCACACAGTCTCTACTGTCTTCAGATCAAGATGTAGAACTCTCAGCTTCTTCTCCAGCACCATGACTGCCTACATGTTGCTGTGCTTCTTACCATGATAACAATGGACTTAACCTCTGAAACTGTAAGCCAGCCTCAGTTAAATGTTTTCCTTTATAAGAGATGCTTTGGTCATGATGTATCTTCACAGCAATGGAACTGTAACTAAAACAGTGTTGGAGATTTGTTTTCCAGTTGGTGGCATTATTGAGAGATTATTGGATGAAGAAAGTGTTGAGTTCATCAGTGGATTTACCATTTTTTTAAGTTCTTAGTTGAATCAGCTATTAAGAAGCATCATCTCATTGGAAACAGCAATTACTAGAGGGCATGCTTTTGAACATTGTTTTTCCCTGGTCCTTTTTAAATCTATTTCGTGGATGCAACAAAGTGAGCTGATTCCCTCCATCATGCCTTTACTGCACACGATGTTTCTGTTTTTCCTTGACCAAAAGAAAAATTAAATGAGCTAACCAAACATGAACTAAAACTTCTGAATCCTTAAGATAAAATAAATTGTTCCTACTTTACATAGTTTATCTCATGTATTTTGTCACATCAATAAAATACTAACACAAAAAATTACAAATATATAAATTTCAATGAAAAATACAGAGCGTTATTAACTTCAAAACTTGTTCTTTATGAAGATGAGAACGAACTTTCTCTTATTCTCTACTCTCAACATATTAGTGAGCTTATAGAAGAAAGCTATTACATAAATATTGAAGAACTGCTTTCAATAAAAATATAGTTCATCTTTTAGTCACAATTTTAAGTATCTAGAAGTCAATAATTTCTAAAGAAAATAAAGTTTCTTTTAAAAACAAAATTGCAACAATTTTCTTAAAAATACTTAGCACACATTTCCATGCTGCAATGTAATTTACAAAACCACAGCTAAATTACAGGACATTTTGCTAATCATTTTGTGTAATGCATTTAACACAACTTGAAAGAAACCCTTTATTCAGTCAATTGATGAAAAAAGCACACATAACAACTTAGCTATATATACAACATATCATTTCTAGGAAGACTTAGTTTTTAAAAAGAAATTATTTGATGTTATATACAGTTTATATAAATCCTCACAAGGTAAGATTTGAAGTATTTGCTCAGCAAATGCTTTAGTTTGTAATATAATCCAAATTTTTCTGCTCATTCCTGAACTGCTTCAGGACTACTAATCCACCTATTTCCCAGAACACAAAAATTTATACCAGAGGTTTAGTCTCTTTTCCATCTGATATAGCTATATCTATTATACAAAAGGAAATTCTTTATATAAAGTATGAGCCATCATGCCTGTGTAATAAAAGTCTACCTTAAACACCGGTAAGACTCTATCAGCCAATTTTGCCTCTCCATCTAGGATTAGCACTGTCATGGGTATTCAGACACTATCTTGCTTCACAAATGTTCTTTCCATTTTTCTGTGATAATGACCTACAATACTAAGGCTTCAGGGGAGCAATTTCAGGTAAAATTTAATAATCATGAAAATATCTGGATGAGACATGATAAGCTGTGATCATATGGTGGAGGAGGAAGTCCCTTTCTCTTATAGGCCTAGGGAGAGGAATAGGGTAAAAAAGGGAAGGAAGGTGCAACAGGAAGATACAAGTGAGGATAACAATCAGGATGTAATCTGAATAAATTATTTAAATAAAAAATTACCATAGCTCTTAATATAGCTGCTTATTCTTTTCAGCTTATAGAGGTATCTTTTTTTATATAGTGTGGTTTTTAGGATAACTAATATTAATATATGCTGTCTTCTAAATTTTTGTTAGTTTACTATTAACCAAAATTCCCAATAGTCATTTCTAAATCACATTCTTTTTTTTTAAACTTTGGCTTCTTTTTTATTGCAAGTTTTAATATATTTTACATATACATTTATATTATTACACATAAATAAAATAAACTACATACAGCATGAAGAACCATGAAACAACCAGGAATTATGTAAATGTTACATTATAGTGTTTTGGCTATTTTTATTTGGCAGCCTTGATAAAAAACATCTTTTCTATCTTTGTATGTCTAAAATTCTGAATGAAAATCAATATCTATCATATCTCATCGTTACCAACTTAAAACATGTATCTAAACCTAAAAACATCGTAAACCTTAAACAACTAAGCTAAATTGTAAAACTAAACAATCTGGTCTTCAATCCCATCAGAGACTTGAGAAAGAAAAAAAAATGCATTATCTGTGTAAACCGGAAGTGCAGGTTAGCAGTTTCCAAAATAAAAAAATGACAGAGAGCGTTTGCTGCCTGAACTGTTACCCAAAACTCTATATAACAATGGAGCATCATCTTTATCCATTTGTTCCAATATATCTGACATATATATTTGTGAGGCAGGAACTATTGAGTATTTGCTTACCCTGTCTTCGCAGAGTTTGGCTGTTGGCTCTGTCTGCATCCAAGCTTGCCCATTTTTAGGCAGAATTCTGTCTGTGGCAGAAATGAGGGCATTTTGCCCAGAGACTTATTTACCAAATGTGAAGCCATTTCCATAAGGAGGTTCTTTGACACTCACCATCATCTTTGAGGTAGGCTGGGTGTTGCCAGGAGTTAACCTGTCTTGCTGTCAAAGAATCTTTAAAATAGTAAAATAACACCTTTAATTGCCATATTCTGTAGGTCTCTGAGGCTATTGAAGACCTTATCTAACTATTTTACCTTATGTATCTATAGAATCATATCTATATGTTACACCTAGGATGTATATTCTTGTGATTAAAATAGACTAGTAATTGACATGACCACAATTTAATCAACTAACAATTAGCTTGTATTACTTAATTTTTCTAAACAGCCTGCAATACCACTTTCTTTTTTTAATAAATCAAGACTGATTTATTTTTTATTTAAGTAATTTATTCAGATTGCATCCCATCTGTGTCTTCCCATTCCTCCCTCCCTCCCTCTTTCACCCCACTCCCCTCCCCTAGGTCTGTGACCAAAGAGGGCCTTCTCCCCCACCATATTATCACAGCCTAAAAGGTCTCATCCTGGTAGCCTGCATACCCTTCCTCTGAGTGCCACCAGACCTCCCCACCAAGGAGAAGTGGTCAAATAGGGGTCACCAGAGTTCAGGACAGATTCAGTTCATACTCTCCACATCTTTCCTAAAACTCATTAAAATTTTTTTGAGACAGGGTTTCTCTGTATAGCTTTCATTGTCCTTGAACTTGCTCTGTACACCAGGCTGTCCTTGAACACAGAGATTCGCCTGCTTCTGCTTCCTGAGAGCTGGAATTAAAGGCATATGCTGCCATCATGTGGCACAAAAATTCTTTAGAAGCATATTTTAAGTCACTGTTGAGGTGTGAAAATTGTTTTCAGCCTCAGAAACATACATACATACATACATACACACACACACACACACACACAGAGAGAGAGAGAGAGAGAGAGAGAGAGAGAGAGAGAGAGAGAGAGAGAGAGAGAGAGAGAGAGAGAGAGAGAGGTCTCTTGCAATTATAGAGGCAGAGATGTGCCTATTTCTGATAATCAATTGACAGCCTACAGATAAATACAGGATAGCCAGCAGCATAGTGTCTTCTTTTTTTAAAAGGCTATTTACTTTAGGGAAGTAAATCTACTTAACCAAAAATTTTATATATTAACATCCACCAAAAGATTTCTTCACAATTACAGCCAGAATGTTTATTAAAATATCTGGGTATCCTGGGGGTCTAATCATGTTCACATATAAAATATCTTAAATTTATTTTATAAAATTAATACCCAGTTTATCAGTTAACATCCTAATTCTAAAACTTATTTTTTTTCTTTGTTTGTGCGCGCGCGCGCGTGTGTGTGTGTTGGTATGGGTGGCTGAGCATGTGTGTATGTCTCATTCCTCGCTTGATATACAGCTTGTTTTATGTGATGGAATCTCTCAATGGGTCTTGGGTATTGCTGATTAGGCTATGCTCCAGGGATCCTCCTGTCTCTGTCTCCCTATCTCTAGATAATTGAATTTTCTAGAAAATATAAAATTTCACCTCTGTACTCAGGTCTTCAATGAGTACTGGAGAACACACTCATTCTGGGGCAGCTAGACCCCTACCACCTGAGCAGACACCCTACTCCATATTTCTACATCTTACAGAAAGGTAGTATAGAGAATAATTATTTAATAAAAATAACATGTACTTATTTATAACCAAATCTGGTTAGTATGTTTTTCTTTTTCCAGTTACTGTATAACTACTTAAGTATATAAAATATTCTTATAACTATAATGGATTTTGACACTGTTTCTATGAGAACAACAAAACAGGATTCCCCATGATTGATCTTTAAAACATTTTTAGTTTTACACATACATTTAAATTATTACACATATATACAATAAACTACCTATAGCAAGAAGAACCATGACACAATCAGGAATTACATGAATGTTACATGAATTATTTTAATACAATCATTTTGGAGAAAAATTTAAAAGATGTTTCGAAAACCATGTAAAGATTGTTTCTACAGTCTAAAATCATAATTTGTCTTCTTGATAAAAAATAAAATTACTTTTTTGAACAATTAATCTAGTCAAATTATAGAGTCAAAATACTAGTTAGTAATATAGCTAGTGCTCAAATTCACCTCAAAGCCATTGAGAATAGCTACCTCCTTAAAAGACAGCATTTAGTTTTTCATGTGCTTTCATGAGTTTTCAAATGCTCATATTTAGCATATTCTGAAACTAAAAATATTCTTTTTTCCCTTCCTGTTGCTATTGAAATCTTACTTATCTTTGGAAATGTAACATAAAAGTCAGTTCATGGAAGAAACTTCTTCTAATGCCTCAGTGGGAATGCTTGTTGGCTCCCTTGTCTTTTCTGACATAATCTTTAATGGTTTTCTATCAAAGATCTTATTTGATTTCACATCTGTCTCCCTGCTGAATTGTTCTATCTCAGTGGTTTTGTAACATTTCCCATCTTCCTAACCTGCATGCAGATGCTTAGTAACTATTAAGTGAATGATTCTCATTCAAAGTTACACTGAAGGAAACTAACAACTGGATATTTAATGTGATCAATGCAATGGACAGACACTAATATTCCCGAGCTTGCAACCTTATAGTACCTACTTCATTATACTTATTTTATTACTGTGAGTTCATTTTAAAATAAAGAGATATAATAGGTTAATGTTTCTGTTCCTTACTTTTCTAAATGCATATCATATTACTTTTTACCCTCCTTTTTACTGTTTCTTCATCCTTTATTTGCTTCTATGCACTCATGGAATAATTGATATGTACCTAGGCATTTGGAACATAGCTTTTAAATGGAAATATATGAACCCTTTGCTTCATCAATTCTAAGCATACTATTCCTTGAGCCACTTGTGTGGAATGTAGTAGGGAATCAGAAATCATGTTATTTTTCATAAGCAGAGGCTACAGTAATGAGCTCTCCAAATGGGGTATGTATTTTAGGAAAATCATCTATCTAGTATTATTGTTTTCCCACAGTAAAGAAATGTCTGGATACACCAAAAGCATATATAGAAAAAATAATAATCCAACCCTATTACTGTAGATCTTACATAGTTCCCTGAGATAACATTTATATTAACAAAAGAGACTTGATACCCTATGAGCATATACAGGGGGAGGAAATCCCCCTCAGTCACAGTCATAGGGGAGGGGAGTAGGGGGAAAATGGGAGGGAGGGAGGAATGGGAGGATACAAGGGATGGGATAACAATTGAGATGTAATATGAATAAATTAATAAAATGAATGTCCTGTCCATTGGCTAGATCTGGGTAGGGGTTTGAAGTTTATGGCCTGTATTGTTCTTGGCTGGCAATGTTACTGTTAAATTCATCTTTTTACTAAAATGAATCATATTTTAAGCCAATGTAGTTTTACTACCAGATTTGCAAGCACATTACAGAACAACTAATACCCAGTTTCATTATCATGTCAAATTGTGTGTGTGTGTGTGTGTGTGTGCGCGCGCGCGCACGTGCTGTCTAATGTGACTCTAAATTGATGCTATCTTTCTAAAGCTGTAACAAAGTTTACAGCTATATAAAAATAACATCAAAATTGTAATTGTTTACTAAAAGGTTGGTTTGTCCCCTTTTCTCCCAGTAAAACAGGGAATGGCAGAAATCCTACTTCCATATAGCCACACAAACACAAAGGCTGATGAAAATTCTGCCACAGTGTGCTTGTTCACTGCCTATCAGCAGAAAAGAGTGAACTTAATGATGGCACATGCCAGCTCTTTCATATGCAAAAAATAGTATTTGTCCATGATGCTGAAGCTAATGCTCATTGGAAGAATTACTTGTAAAACACTACTTGACAAGAATGGGGCAGGTAAATGTATACAGTAAAATGTTTGGAAAGCTTAATAACTTGATTTCAACAGATATAAAAGCTTATTACCTACTTATTTACATGTATTTACACTATCTACACATAAAAGAAAATAAGCTGAGCTGCTGTGTAGAAAATAATCTCATATATATTCACTTCATACATTTTGAAAATATATTATATTAAATGACTCTTACCTTTCCTTAGCATTTATTAATCATATAAAATGACCTGGCTTATTATTACATTTTCACACAAGTATATAATGTATTTTGATCATATTTGTTCCTCATATTAACTTATTTTGCCACTCTTTTTGCTAATCCCCTTCAAATGTGTGTGCAAATATTTGAATTTGCCTTTGGCTATTTAATCTAAGTGTATTTTGCCTCTTTGTTGCCATCTACCTTATGCTAGGAATTGGGCTAGGCAAAAAGAAATACAGAAATAAGAAAGTTAGCTCTTAATGTGAAGAAATTCAATGTTCAATGATAAATATTAGATGTGCACAAGTACATTATGATGAGATAGCAGAGAGGCATACCACATACAATGGGAAAGCAGAGGTAGGAAAGTGAAAAGAAGCAAAGATAGTGATAACAATGATAAGCAATAGAAGTTCAATAGCTTCCAAACAAAAAGGCCACCAAAAATCTTAACCTTGGTTTTGAAACCGACACTTGACAACCTTATCACCTTACTTCTACCCTAATATGGTATTTGAAGCTCCATTATAACAAGAAATTTGCTTCGAGAATAGTAGTTATGTATCCTAATATCAGGACCTAAGATGCCTGGTTTAGGGTCTCTTTTGTTAAGATAGCATTTTAAACCTTGATTTTATACTAAAATTAGATCGTTTACTCCTTCCTTCCCTTTGTCCTTATAAACTCTCCTATGTACCACTCCTTGCTCCCTTTTAAATCATCTCTCTCTCTCTCTCTCTCTCTCTCTCTCTCTCTCTCTCTCTCTCTCTTCCTCTCTCTCTCCCTGTGTGTGTGTATGTGTGTTTGTGTGGATGAGTGAGTGTATGTGTGATGTATGTATGTATGTATGTATGTATGAATAAAAGGTTTGAACTCTTAGACGGGCCTGGCTCTCTTCCCTTGGTAAGGACAAGCAAATCACTAGTTACTTCCTTTTCCACATTGAATATCTTCCTCCTATATAATTAATCATAAGTCATGACCATACAGCTCTCAAGACCACAAGTTATGTCACTTGCCCAGGCACTTTCTTCCTTCCCGTGCCACATCCATGAGAATATAAATTAATCATTTATAGAGATAGGTATAAGATAATATCAGCTCCCCCAAAATGCAAAAATTCATTGTGCTTAATGTGTTCTCTTTGAAAATAACTACTGGAACTATTGGGTACCTTGAATGCAATAATGGCAACTGATTTGGTGTATTCCTTATCTAAAGCCAGTTTGGCTGTGCCACTGTTCCCTAATGTTCCTTACCAGGAGGTATTAGCTTTTGGCTAGTATTCTATTAATGTTTATCATCTTTATCAACATATTTATAGCTTTTTTACAATGATGGATTGCTCAAATGACACAATAATGATTTTTGTACTCAGATTATATTCACAAGGAATGTGAAATCATTTACATGCATAAAATGTGATTATCTGAACATTGCTCCTTTTAGGGAAAATCACTTTGTGCTTAGTGCAATGTGGATTATTATATAAGTCCCTGTTGTTTCTATTGGTTAATGATACAAATTAATAATGCCCTAGCATGCCATCTATTATTTCAAGATAGATAACAGGAGAAATACTGCCAACTTAATAAAATGTACATAAAATTAGTCTAGGTGGGATTTATGAAAAACAACAAAAATAAATCAATAAAGAATGATTTTACATATTTCCATGTGTTGATAGAATACACATGCTAATATAAAATAATGTGACTACCCCATTCACCAAATTAAACTGTTTCTATTTCAAAAATATTTACTGAATTGCAGCTTACAGACACTAGTTGTATGATATGAATTTTAGTGCAAATAAAAAGCATGTTAAATATTTGTGTGTGCATGTGTGTGTGTGTGTGTGTGTGTGTAAAACATCTGTCTACTAGAATGATAAAACAAATCTCTGTCATGTGCACTAATTCTATATAATAGCACAAAACATTAAGCTTCAGTTTTTAAAAGACAGTTTTCTAATAAATGTTTATTGGATTAAAGGAAAAGTAGGTATTGAGGTGATATCTCAGCATTTAAATGCATGTTCAGTGCCCAGCACCAACATCTAGTTCCTTACAACAGCCTGTAACACAATCTTCTGGGAATTGGATGTCTCCTGCCCTCATGGGCACCTGCAATCATGTGCACATATGCACACTCCCCACACATACACACATGATTAAAAATAAAATCTTTAAAAGCAAAACTAATGTCATATGCAGTACATATCAAAGTTCAATAAATGTATGGGCTTTAGTCTAAAAAACAAGCTTTAGGTTTTTAAAAGAATTATCAAATTGTTCTCTAAATCAGATGTCTGCCAAGCAAAATGAAAAGGAAAAAATCAACTCCCTGTTTGATTTTGTGAAGACTGTTTGAATGGAATACAGCCCTTTTTCATTTGTTTATGTATCATTTATGCTTTTCCCCTTACATTATGTATGTGAATTTAGTACTGGTGACAGAGTGTGTGTAAGTCACAATACCTAAAATATTTATTATTTGGCTATTTATATAAAATGTTTACTATTTGATCTCTAGTCTATAGTTGCATTGCTCAATATAGCTGCCACTGAAAGCATGTGCCCATTAAAATTTAAACTGATTTAATTTCAATTAAACTTTTAGTTCCATAGTCATATGTTCTAGAGCTCAACAGACAAAAGAAGCCAGTGGCTACCATATTGAGCACATGCAGATTTTAGAACACTTCTTTACTGTAGAAAGTTCAGTTGAGGGCCTGGAGAAATGATTCAGGGCTTAAGACTGCTTGCTGTTCTTGAAGATCATCCTCAGAGTTCTGTTCAAGGCATCTATATTGGGCAGCTCATGACCACTGTTAACCCAATTCCAGGTGATCTGATGCTGTCTTCTGGCTTTCATGAAAATCTGCATGTATTTGCATGTACATATAAATATTGTCCAGACATATAAACAAAAAAGAAATTGAAATTAAGCTAGCTTTGCGACTCAAGTTGATATCCATAAGGGAGTATGTAAAAAAAATTCAAACAAAATGTATGCTCATACAAAGTCAGAATCTACAGTTTAACAAGATCCCTGGATGATTCCTATGCATATTGACATTTGAAGATTCAATTTAAAAAAAATCTAGTCTCATGGTATCATATTATAGATAGAAAACAGGATGGATAGAAAGAGAACAAAGAAAGAATACAAAAACTAAGCAATGAGGAAGAGATTTTAAATGGATGATTTTTAAAAAATTGCTCAAAGACATGCTTTTCTCCAAAGCCTTCTTAATTTTAGCCACTCTTCCCCTTTTTTCAAAGGCACTTTCTTTGGTCCTCAAGCCTTCAAGCTATTTTATCTCTTTAAGGCAATGTGTTTCAACCATGCAGCAGGATCTTTTATTTAAAAAATTGCTTCTTCCCCTGGTCCAATTAAATAAAATTCTGTTGATGGGCCTGGGGCAAAAATCAGTAGTTTTAACAAGGTCTCCAGATGATTCTAATGTATGATCAAGATTCAGGGTCACCTTACCACTCCATGATGACTTTGTTGAAATTCAGTATCTGTTGAACCAGATAGCACTGGAATCTGTTGGATTCCTCAAAGGCAACACTATTAGTTTCTTTTTTTCTTTTTGTGTCTTCTGTGCCAAAACATTATTATCAAAACCAAATCTATAAAGGAGCATGTTTTGGCTTACAGTTCCAGAGGGGCAACAGTCCATCATGGCAGGGAAAAAGCTTGATAGATCACATCTCAAACACACACAGGAAATACAGAGAAATAACTAATAGTGGGGTGAGGTTATAAGCCCTCAAACCTCTCCTCCAGTGTCATACTTCCTCTAGCAAGGCTGCATACCCTAAAGATGCTAAAAAAAAAAAAACTACCCAAATACCACCCACAGCTGAAGACCAAATGTTCAACACAAAAGCCTATGGAAGATATTTTTCACTCAAACCATCATGGCAACAGTGTTACATAATTCAGAGACAGTATATCCTGGTCCTCAATATTCTATAGCAAAATCAACTTTATTCTTTTTACAATGGTACATGAAAGAAAAAAATTATGTAAGCTCTATATAACATCAATTTCTAATACAGGATCAGGAAATAAATAGAAAATAATTCTAACTAAAAAATTTTGGGGGGAAAAAACCAAAATCACTCCCCAAGACCAAGATTTCCCCTTCTTGGCAGATTTCTTCCTGCCAGTAAGATACCTCCCACACTTACTCAGCAGGGTACTCATTATTAAAGGTTGCAACTTCCCCCCTTGGAGAATAGAAAATTGAGTTAGTAATCTAGTCTCAGTCACATTTAGCTATTGATTTATTTCAGCTCTAAGACAGGTGCTGTGCTGAGAATTACAGCACTCGCTTGGTGGGTACTGAGACGATTTCCCATCTCTCCTACAAGAGAGGCTATTTACTGGAAATTCAAAATTGCAATGTGCACCACTCATGGATAATTGGGTGATTAATGTAGAATAGGGCAGATTTGTATAGTAGGAGTATAATACAAGAGGACGACTCAACCCAGAGCTTCTTTAGAAAGGAAATATTGCTATTATTGATGCAAAAGCAATGGGAAATGAGTTTGTCACTTTACCTGGCCAATCTGAAAATTGAGAGCCATGGTATCTTATAGGATACTCCCAAATGTAATTCACCCTAAAACTAGTATCTGTCAAGACTTACTCCAAAGAAAGTTCAAAATTTGTACTTGTCTTACTTTCTCTTGAGATATAAATGCATTTCACAGTAAAGACAAGCTGAATCTTCAGGGGTACAACAGAAAGTCATAGCCTATAGAAATTTTATTGAAAATATTAATCTCTTCCCCAGGCAAGTACAACAAGAGCAGAAGAAAAACTATGAGATCTTTGAGTACAACCACTGCACTGTATTGCTTTTCTTGCCTATGGCTTATTTCTTTATATGCATCTGTTACTTTACTCGAAAGGAAATTTTGCTCCAAAACACAGAGAAGTAAAAAAGAGCTAGGGAAGCACCAGGATGCATATCATTAAATATTTGTTGTATGTGTCTTTGTAAAATAGAAAATTCTTAACCCAATTTGTGAGGTGACCCTTTGAGATTATTGTAATAATTCCTCATTCTACTCTCAGCCCAAAGACAGTACAGAAATCACTAGCTCTATTGGAACAGGCCTGTCTGTAATCTCAATTAATTGGTAGTTATATGCAGAAATATCTCAAGTTCCAGTCCCCAGTAGTCTGTGAACTGAGTTCAGGACCAGCCTAGACAACTTAGCCAGACCTTGTCTCAAAATAAAAATGCAGAAGGACATTTGATGTAATTCAGCAGTTGAGCATTCACTTAGCATATGTAAGACCATGAGTTCAATCCCAAATACAGCAAGAAAGGAAAGGTAATGTTAAAAATCAGATTCTAAGTGTATATATTGTCCTAAATATTTTACCTATATTGGTATACCATGTGAGGGCTAAATTGCATCCCCTCTTCAAAAGTCTACCTAGAATCCCAGAATGTGATCTTGAATGTGATCTTATTTGGAAACAGGGTCTTTAAAGGTGTACTTAGAGGTTTTAAATATGAATGAAGTTCAATAATAAGTATTGTGAAAATTCCATAAGGAAATACATTTTTGTATATTAATTAAATATAAAAATTTAAAGCTAACCCTTAACAGTAAAAAAGAAGAAATTTATAAACATTTTAAAGAACATATATTGTTACCTTTAGGAAATATCTAAATCCAATGAATATTTTCCTTATAAAAAGTGGAGAGGATACACAGAGACACTGAGAAAAGCCATTTGAGGATGAAGCAGAGATTGAAATAATGAAAGAGCAGGCAAAGAACACTAAGGACCATAAGAACCTGATGATGTAGGGAATAATTTTCTACTAGACTCCATGCGAGAATAGTTCTGCAAATCTGATGCCAGGCTTCTGGCAGCCAATACTGCAACAGAAAGCATTTTTGTTGTTTAAGATATCAATTTTGTGGTAATTTGATAGGGCAGCATTAGGAAATCAGTGTAGTATTCAATGCAAAATACATTTATTAAGTGAGCATAGGTGTATCCTCACATTACTGGTAAGGAAACTGAAGCCAAACACTAGGTTCACACAGAATTTTGAATATACCTATTTGATCCCAATGTTGTTCCCTCTCCAAAACTCCACACAGCTTGTCTAAGAGAAAATTCCTATAAGTTGTCTTCTAAGTGAGTGCCATATACTTAAAATGCACACCAACCACCAGAGGCTCTTATTACAATGTAGGTGCTGAGTCCTAGGTCTGGAAGGCAGCTGAAATTCCACATATGTTCTCAGGTGACTCTGAGACTGCTGGTGTATGGACTGCACTGCAAGTCTCAGGGATCTAAATCAACACTCAGAAAAGGCTCTTATAATGAAGAATTTCAGCTTTGCGAGTCAGGCAGTATCTATATGTAAGCTGCTATTCAGCTTTGCCATTTCAGTCTGATAATTGCCCTAGGCAGTGCAAAAATGGGCATGGCTCAGTAAATACAACTATTTATATGTACTAAATTTAAAATTTTGTATTTAACATATCCTAAAATACTGTTCTTTGTTCAAACATTTTACGAATTAAAAATGTTTCAAAAACGGGGCTTGTGGTCCATTTCATGCAAGCTATTTGGTTGGTGGTTCAGTCTCTGTGAGCCCACAAGGGCCCAGGTTAGATTGCTCTGTAGGTCTTCTTGTTGTGTCCTTGACCCCTCCAGCTCCCTCAATTCTTCTTTCCCACTCTTCCACAGCACTCCCAAGCTCAGCCCATTGCTTGGCCTTGGGTTTCTGCATCTGTATCTATCAGCTGCCACATGAAGCCTCTCAGAAGACAGTTATGCTAGGCTCATATCTGCAAGCATAGTAGAGTATCATTAATAGTGACAGTAGTCTGCTCTCTCCCATGGCATGGGTCTCAAGCTAGGCCAGTCATTGGTTTGCCATTCCCTCAATCTCTGTTCCATCTTTGCCCCTACTTGCAAGGACAGATCCTAGACTTTCTACCCATAAGTAGCAAATATGCAGCTTGTTCATCATGTGAGGTCCCTAACAATAGGAGTAGAGGCTGTCTCTGAATCTGTTACCTACTACTGGGTCACTTTCCCTTATTTAGGCTGCCTTTTCAGTCCCCAGCATGAGAGGATGTGCTTAGTCCAGCTATGACTTAAGATATCAGGGTGGATTGGCACCAGTTGGGGGCCTCCCCTTCTCTGGGAGGAAGAAGAGGAGAATGGGAGGAAGGAGATTGTGGGTGGGACTGAAAGGAGATGGGGGAGGGAGGAGGGAGTTGGTATCTGGATGTAAAGCGATTAAATAAACAAATAAATAAATGGAAAAACTTTAAAAAGAAAAAGAAAAACAAAAGTGTCAGGGTGGACTTGGTCTGCAGTCTGTATTTTTCTCAAGCTCAGGAAGATGGTATTTGAGAAACATCTAAGTGATACAGAAAATTGTTTGACTGGGAAGTAAAAGATACAGATTTCAAATTCTATCTCTGTATCATATTATCAAAGGAAATGGAGTTTTAGGAAAATAAGCCAGAAATAGGAATTGATGCTAGGATTTAATCAATCCTTTTGTTAAAAAACAGTTGAATTCACATAATTTTGGAGCTTAACCTGTATACACCTTTTTCTATGTAAAGCATAGACAGTTGAAACTAACATATTTATTCCAAAAAAAAAAAATCTTCTGATGCCCAAAGGGACTTAATTCAAAATAATGCTTGTCAGGGCTTTGGATGTAGCTTACAGATATATGGTTTGCCTAGCACATGCAAAACCTTTGGTACTAGCCACAAAATAAAAGAAAATAAGAGGAAGAAGAAAGAAAGAATATTTTCTTCCTGTGAAGTTAATTTTGATTAATATTCCCTTTAGGAAAGCTACTAAAATGGCCCAGAAGACATTTGTCCCACATTTATTTAATTGTTCAACTCTAACCTCTAATTTGAAAATAAAAAGTTATTTATTCATTGGCAATATGCAAGACAACACCGAGATCCCAAAGAAAAAAATCTTATTCTCAAGTTTCTACTGCAGACAGTAGGAGCAATTTTCTTCTAAATAAAACACTGAGTTACTGTTCAAAATACCTGTGTTCTATTCTGCTCAATATGCATCTCTGGAGCACTTACCATATGTAAGGCATTGTAGGAAACCTCATCCATAACAATGGATTCACTGTCAGAAGCTCATGCCCCTTACTTCTAAGGATCCTGACTTTAGGATGAGACATATACCAAAAGTAACTACAATATAACAGAATGGACATTGCAAAGGTAATTAAGCATAGGATTCATCAACAAAGATAAAAACAAATGATTAATTGTAGGTGAGGCCAATGTCTGGAATAACAATGCTCAAGCAGGTTCTGAACAATAATATAATAGCTACCATTCCTATACAGTGTTTATTGTGTGCTTGATGTTAGTTCATATTAACCCACTTAAACCCAATCAGAAGTGGGACTCTGAGAAACCCCTTAGCTTCTGCTACTAGTGTAAAGACTCATAAATTAAAAAACCATGAGTCAGTCAGATTAAAGTAGGCACACCCAAACCCTCAGAAAGGCCAATGTGGGATGTGGCAGATGTGTAGACAAATGGAAACTGAAAATGTCAGAAATGATATGCAAAGAGAAGCAAAGATAAAGAGATAGCATGAACAAGATAGATAAAAGAAGAAAGATTGATTAAATAGCCATTGCCAAGTTTTTCATCCAGATTTCTATGGTGTCAATTCAAGCCCCTATAGATGGAACTCTTAGCTTGTTTTGTTGGCTCTCTCTATATAAGGTCTATATATCTAATGCCATCCCTTCTAATCAGCTTATTGGGCCAAGATTAGTCACGTGTTCCAACTTACAGTAGCAAAATCCAGCTTCATGTGTGTATGTTTGTGTGTGCTAATGATGTGTGCGTGTCTGTGTGCGTGTGTGTGCATGTGAGCGTGTAGAGGCCAGCCAGAGGGTGAGGTTAGGTGTCCTGTGCTTTATCACTTTCCACCTTACTGCTCTGAGAAAAATTTTCTCATGGAACCTGAAGCTCAGATGGCATCTAGCACACACTAATAAGCTTTCTCTCTGCCCCATAGCACTGGGATTATTGGCTCATGTAAGATTTTATGTAGGTACTGATTTTCATGCTTGAGTGGGAAGTTTTCTAATTCCCTGAAACATTTCTTTGGTCTCAGTTTTCCTATCCACAACCATTTGTTCTCAAAGATCTTCAACTCATTGGATGCCAGGGAAATGAAAGAGCTTGGAATATGTGGGTCAGGAGAAAGTCCTAAGGAGAGGAGAAAAGCAGAGAAGAAGAAGAAGTAGGGAGAGGAGGAGGCAGCCACAAAAGAAAAGTGACATTAAAATAAATTAAAACAAGGTCTCTAAAGGTCTTTTGAGGCTCTACTTTTGGGTACTCTCTTCTTGTATTCTATAAGATACCTCAGATAGCTTAATAATAAATTCCTAGTTTGGGGTTTGTTGTATATTAAGTGGACATTTTAGTTTGAGTTAGCTCCAAACAAAATAATTTCCCTTGTGACCAAAAGAATAATGAGGACAACGACTTTACAGAAGCATGTCTTCAATGTACAAGCCTACTCTGCATTTAATACTTTGTTTCACTCACAGAAGTACATTCTGACCTTGATAAGCTGTGAGAAAAATATGATTTAGTTCACAGAATATTAAATATTAAGTAATAAGATTTAAAACACCTTGGACATTTTTCTGTTTGTACTGTGTACTATATGTTAGATCCTTATTATACTTTTGAACTTAATATTTTTTTAACTTTATTTATTTATTTATTTTTTAAAAATTTTTTTATTAATTTATTCTTGTTACATCTCAATGTTTATCCCATCCCTTGTATCGGGACAAGTAAGATTTAGTCATATCTTAAAGAATACATTTTGTGTAAAATTCAACTGAGTAGGCTAAATTCAACCAGATGCTATCTCCTCTTTCCCATGTAATTACTCTATTGAAATAATACCCAATTGCTACTTGATGAGCACTTCTCCAGATAGAAGAGGATATTTTATATATGGTAGTTTTTCTAACAGGCTCTCGTTCAGTCACACGTAATAATATAGAGAAAAATGACCAAAAAAATGGAAGTTTTGATCTGAAACTGATATTCAATCATATTAAAATATAATTAGGCCTGCTGAAAGTTGGGGGACCTTTGTTTATCTCTGTTTTCCTTCCATTAAAGACAGTTTTGAGCATTAGAAGATCTTGGATATAAAAGTACTTTGTGTTTTCAATATTATGAAAATATGTGCAATTACAGAAATGAGAGAAATTGACATTTATTGACTACTTTACTAACTCATTTATTCTACAAAACAATCTCAGTTGAGGATTATTTTTAACTTTCATTTTAAAAATGAAAAAAATAAAAGCTTGTGGGGAATTAATTTGTGCAAAACATTTTAAAGTGTCTGTTTTGTAACATTAACAACGTATTCTTTGTCTCAGTATTAAAATTAATTTATCATCTTCTTTGAAGATACTTTCAAGAACCCTCAAGTACAAGGATTCAATGAACTGTATACATACTCCATGATAAAATAAATGGAGGATTCAGACTAATTCCCTGTGCCAAACAGGCCCTTCCTTGTGATTCCAGTTTTGAGTATTGACTTAGCTCAGTTAAGAACTTGTTGATTTTACTGCAAGTGAGCATGGCAATGACTTTTGGTTCTTAAAAGAGCAGATAATGAAAATGGTGCCATATGACAGCACATAAACCTACAGATAGACCATACCTATAGTGTAGTGAACTGTACTATTACAAAGGGCTCCAGCAGAAGTAGCAAGCATGGATAGAAATCCAGCCATAACTCTGCTCTGCACAATGGAATAGTGGCATCTCTCACAGGACATATTTCTTTGCCAGTCTGCTCAAGGACATTCAAAAAAGCAATGTTTCCCTTGGGCTGCATGAACACAGGAGGGGTGGCTTTTATTGGTTCATAAAAGGCTCTATTAACTAGTACATACCTCCTTCTCTTAAGATAAATCTTAATGTCAGGAAAAAACCAATTATTGAATGGGGGAATATTACTTTGTATATCCCATATCTTTTAGATGTCTCAAGATTTCAAAGCTCCTTTGAGAGACACAGAGATGCATATTTGTAAGTCAATTGCATGTTAAACCAGCCAAAATCTCCAGAAAACTGAGAGCAAAGGGGTAATTATTTCTCTTCCCTGCCCCCTCCTTCAGGAAATAGTCAGCATGTGCAGGAGAGGCAGGGGTGTGAAAATAATACTTCATACTTTTCTGTGAATTTCTGAACAAATATCTTAACCCTAAGTATAGTGCATATAATGAATCTAGAGTTTTTCTTTGATTGGGATTTTGAGGAAGTAGATGTATTATTTAAGAGAGTTCTCAGGCCAGGAGAGATGGCTCAGTAGTTAAGAGAATTGGCTCTTCTTCCAAAAGACCCAGGGTTCAATTCCCAACACTCACATGGAAGATCCAGATGATATGGCACCCTTACACATACGTGCAGGCAAAACAACAATGATAATGATGATGATGATGATGATGATAATAATAATAATAACTTAGTTCTCAATATGGTGCTGTATTTTTACTGACTTCAAGAAGGGGGATGGGGGTATGACCAGAATGTAGAGTAAATAAAGAAATTAATAATAATAAAAAAGAAATACAGGCAAAAAGAGAGGATTAAATACTAAATAAATAGACAAAGAGAAAAAGAGAGAAAGAAAGAAGGGAAGAACTTAAATTGATTTTCATCCACACTCTACCTATACTAGAGTTAGTTATTAGCTACGATTTGGAATTTACAGTTTTCAAGGGCTTCTATTACTCCTATTGTAAGAACACTGAATCACTGTGCATAGCTTTGGACAAACAGCGTGATTTATTCTGAATGGTTGTTTTGAAATTCTAGTAGATGTGAGGCAAAGGATGCTGAAGTGCCAAACCTAACAGAAGTCTTGAACCTTAAGTCAATAATGAACTTCTCTAATATATACCATTCATATATGCTTTTAAAATTTCATATTGGAGGAACTTAATGTCTTTCTCAGTCTATGGGGCAGTCACTTTTGAAATATTTTGTTGAGTTCAAAATATCTCACCATGTACATTATTTATTTGTTGATTTTTACTTTATGCACATAGAAATAGGGTAAAAGGCCAGAAAGAATATAAGAAAATATTGATTTGATTTCTCTGGGTGAAGTGATTGTTGTCTAGTTTTTCTTTTCTTTTTTCATTTTTTGTTAATTAATTTTCCATTAATTAATTAATTTATTTATTTTAAATCCCCATCAGATCTTCGCCCTTTTTCTTTTCTTTCCAGTTCCTCCCTCTCACCTCTTGTAACCAGGCAAGATTTCCAAAAGGAAGTTTTCAACCACAAGTTTTCTTTTCTTTTCTCTTTTTTCATCAACCTGTATTTCACATATTTTTTATTTTTACGTATTTATTTAATCATTTTACAGCCTGTTCCCAGCCTCCTCTCTTCTCTTCTCCCAGTTCTGCCCTTATACCCTGCTACTCCTACTCACCTCTCTCCTTCTTCGAGAAAGGAAGACCTCTAAGACATACAAATCCACCTTAGTACCTCAGGTCACAGCAGGACTAAGAGAATCCTCTCCCACTGAGACCTGAGAAGGCAGCCCAGCTAGGGAAAAAGGATCCAGAGGCAGGCAACAGAGTCAGAGACAGTCCCTACTCTCATCTTTAGGAGACCCATATGTTGACCAAGCTGCACATCTGCTACCTATGTGTAGGAGGTCTAGGTCTCGCATATGCAGGCTCTTTGGTTGGTGGTTCAGTCTTAGTATGTCCCCATGGGTCCAAGTTATTTTTGTAGGTCTTTTTGTCCTGTCTTGATCCTTCCAGCTCTCTCTATCCTTCCATACTTCCTCAAAACTCCCCAAGCTTACTTATTTTTTGCCTGTGGGTCTCTGCATCTGTTTCCATCAGCTGATGGATAAAGCCTCTCAGAAGAAAGTTATGCTAGGTTTCTGTCTGCAAGCATAGTAGTGTATTATTAATTGTCACAGAAGTTAGCTCTCTCCCATTGGATGGCTTTACCAGCTCTACATCTAACAGAGGGCTAATATCTAAAATATATAAAGAACTCAAAATGTTAAACACTGACAAAATAACCAAATAAAAATGGAGTACAGAGCTAAATAGACAGCTCTCAACAAAGGATTCTCTAATGGTTAAAAATGTATAACAAATCAAAGTAAATGAGATAAAAATGAAAAGTCATAACATTGCTGTGCTGTAGAACCATAGACAAGCTCTTGATAATTGGGGATTAGCAAAGAGTATTGTGTGTATAGCGGCTGGTAATTCTAAGCCTCAAAATTGTACTCTTAATATTATGAAATTTATGATTGCCAAAATTATTAATAAAACATTTCCTTCACCTTTCAAAAAAAGGCACTTAAAGAAAAGTTCAACATCATTAGTTATCAGCGAAATGCAAATCAAAATGACTCTGAGATTCCATTTTACACCCATTAGAATGGCTTAAACAAAAAACTCAAATGATAGCACATGCTGATAAGGATGTAGAACAAAGGGAATACTCTACCATTGCTAGTGGAAGTGTAAATTTGTAGTACTGTGGAAATCAACCTGGAAGTTTCTCAGAAAATTAAGAATAGCACTACCTCAAGACCCAGCTATACCATTCTTGAGCATGTACCTGAAATATGCTCCACCATAGAACGTTTGCTCACCTATGTTCATAGCAGCTTTATTCATTATATTCAGAATCTGGAAACAACGTAGATGTCCCTCAACTGAAAAATGGATAAAGAAATATGTTACATTTACACAATGGAATAGTACTCAGCTATTTAAAAAATGATGAAATTTGCAGGCAAATGGATGGAACGCGAAAAGATCATCCTGAGTATAGTAACCCTGACTCAGTAAAAGGTGCATGGTATAAATGGATAGTAACCGTAAAGTACAGAATAGCCATGTTACAATCCATAGATCCAAAGAAGCCAAGGAGGACCCAAGGGAGGATGCTTGAATCTCACAGAGAAATTAAAATAGATATCTGAAGAAGATGGAGGGAGGGAACTGGGTCAGAGAGGGTTGGGGAAGGTAATGGGGTGGGGATCAGGCATGAGGAGAGGGAGGAGAACAGAAATAGGTTGGGGGCATCCTCTGGGACAGGGGAGGTTCCCAAAAGTCTATGGGGATAGCTTTAGCTGAAACTCTTATCAGTGGGGGCTAAGGAGCCTGAAGCTGCCATCTCCTGTAGCCAGGTATGACTTCCAATGGCAGAAGGGAGACACTAACCTATACATAAAATCTTTGATCCAAAATTTGCCTTGCTTCTAAGTAGTGTAGGAATTTAGATGGAACAAAATGTGAGGGGATGGCAAATAAATGATTGATCCAATTTGAGACTTACCCCATACTTTCTAAAAATATGCAAATACTGCTTTATAGTGAATACCTTTTTCTTCATTTTATTGATTCTTTATGAATTTCACATCATGCACCTAATCACACTAATCTCCCCTTCCCTTCTAATCTACCCTCTATTCTTGTAACTTTCCCCCCCAAAAAAAATTAAAATAAAATAACTACAAACAAGCAAACATCTCATTGTGGAAACTATTGTGTGTCACAGTGTGTCACATAGTGTACCCTTGTGTCCACACATCTTTACTTGAAAATGTTCACTGCAATGAGTCACTGATCTAGTTCTAGGACTCTGTCTTCTGCTATACTATACCGTAACCTCATATGAACCCGTCTTGAACATCCTGTTGTCACCTGTGTCATGGAGATCCTGCAACTTTGGATATGCAGGACTGACCCCTTCACATGCTCCAGCAGTCTATAGATAGTTTAAATGCTGGGTCTGGATGGTATCTGAGATGGTCAGCCCACAATCCTACCAACACTTCCCTGGCTAGTTCACCCAATGGTACAGCCTGCAAGAGGCTGGGCCAGTTCTCCCACTCTCATGCCGTTGGGGCTGGCTCATCCCTTCTTTTATCACCAGGGCCAGCTCTACAGTGCTGCCCAAGCAAGGTACAGAGCCTGTTCTCCCTAGTGCTTCAGCTTGTAAGGGACAGGCCCAGCTCTCCTGCTTTCATGACCTTGTGATCAGCTCTCATGCTTGCTACAGGCAGTTAAGGACGATAGAGGAGGGAATGTCTCTCTTCCTCACACCACCATAGGGCAGATGAGGGGAGAGACCAGCTCACCTGTACCTCTACTGACAGGTCCAGGTCTATTATGTTAATCTCAGCACTCAGAGAGACAGAGGAAGATGGATCTCTGTGAGTTTGAGGCCAGCCTGGTCTACAGAGCAAGTTCCAGGACAGCCAAGGCCACACAGAGAAACCCTGTCTTAAAAAGAAAATGAAATCACATAGCCCAATTAAAAAAATGTGGTACAGACCAATAAATAATTCTCAAAGAGGAAACTTAAATGTCTGAGAAACACTTAAAGAAATGTTGAACATCATTCGCTGTCAGAGAAATACAAATCAAAATGTGGAGACTTCCTTTTATAGCTGTGAGAAGAGATAAGTTCAATAAAACAAGTGACAACTCATGCTGGTGAAGATATGAATCAAAGGAAGGTGGTGGGAGTACATACTTGTCCACCCACTATGGAAGTCAGTGTGGCAGCTCCTTAGGAAGTGGAAATTGACCTACTTCAAGATCCAGCCATACCACTCTTGGGTATATAACCAAAGGAAGCTTTGTCTTAGCAAAGAAACACTTGTTCAACCATGTACATTGCTGCTTTAGTCATAATAACTAGAAAATGGAAATAGTCTAGTTGTCCTGCAGTAGAAAAATGGATAAAAAAGTGATACCTTTATACCATGGAGAATATTATTACTCAACCATTAAAAAGTAAAATGGTGAAATCTGCAGGTAAGTGATGGAACTGAAAAGAATTCATCCTAAGTGAGATAACCCAGAAAGATAAATGTGGCATGTATTTGCATATGTAGTTATTACATGTTAAGCCACTGATAACCCAGATATAATCTGTAGAACCACAGAGGGAAGGTATAGAGTAAGTTTCTAATAGGGAACTTTTTAGGAAAGTAAAATAGAATAGATCAAATGAAGAGTGGAAGGGAAGAGGGGCATAATTGAAGGAATATGGAAAGAGGCAGCTAAAGTTAAGGAGCATTTGAAGGCTAGTATAAAAACATAATACAGTAAAAGCTATTTTACTTTCCTAAAAAAGTGCATTTGATAACAACAGATGTCCCATTGGGGCTGTGTCTCCCACATTATTTAGCAATATTATTTAGATCTCTCTCTCTCTCTCTCTCTCTCTCTCTCTCTCTCTCTCTCTCTCTCTCTCTCTCTCTCACACACACACACACACACACACAGAGAAGCACTTTCCAGTAAAAGAAATGGGTCACGTCTAATTGAGTTTTTGGCCAATGGATTCCCATGGTTATGTCCAAACAACCCAGACTGTTGCCAACAGTAAAAGTTGATTTTCCTCAACTGATATCATGGCTCCATGGCCGAAGACAACACCTACATAACTCAATGAACATGAAAAAACTGATATGATATGGTGCTTATATAGAGCATTCAGCACTGTGTTTTAGCATCTTTGGTACAGGAAGGTACTCTGCACACCACAAAAAACAAAAACAAAAAAACCTAAGCACCAAACAACAAAACCTTTTATCTACAATGATGTCCTGCCTGCACAATATGCTAGGGAAACGGTAACACAAAGCTAGTAGGAGTAACCAAGAAATAATCTTATTTAACTGAAGGTCCAATTCCACAGAATGGAATCCATACCTGATACTGCTTGAGTAAAAACAAAAAAAAATGCAGCAATAGAATGCTATACTCATAGATCATGATTTTTCCCAGTCATCATCAAAGAGGATTCTGCCTGTGACAGATGAGAATAAATACAGAGATCCACAGACAGACATTATTAAGAGAGTGGGAGACCTTGGAACCCTCACCTGTGAAAAGGATCTCTCCATCAAATTCCTCTTGAAGGGCTCAGGGAAGGTGACGCATGTGCTTTATGGCTTCCAGTTTAGTGTTTTTATGAGGTTATTTAGTGAGTAAAGGAGTGGGGGATCTCTTTCTTGGGCCTTCTTTTGGGCTCTTTTCCTTCTGTTTATTTTGTCAAATTCTGATGTTAGTTTTATTTCATATTATTTTATTTTATTATTACACAAAGGCCAATTATCTATATGTGATATAAATATGTGTGTTATAAATCTTCACACAAATAAATACCTACACATGCTTAATAGCACTCATATAATATTATGTGGTATAAGGCATATAAGTTATGATATAGGTTATAAATTATGTATTATGATATACTCTAATTTTTATATATACACTCTTGTCCTTGGAAACACATTCAAATCCACATCTTCTTGTGGAATTAATTATTAAAACAGTTATCTGTCATCAAAGGGGAAAAAAACCTTCAGAATCTACTTCTAGATTCAGGTCCTCTGACCTTAGCATCAGAAAGCAATCTAAAAACTGTCTGCTATTAGACTTACTAAGTTAGAAGAAATGTAAACACATGATTGGAAAAGTGGGGGTATATCTCTGTAGGTAAATCACCTATTTAGCACCCTGAAGTCCTAAATTAAATCCCAAGTTTTCAAAACAACAACAAAAGAAAGCCAAAAAAAAAAAAAAAAAAAAAAAAGTCCCAAATTAAGACAGGCTTATAGTACATCCCTGTGGCTATATCAGTGTCTTAGATCTCAGAATCTGGGTACTTTGCATTTGATTTGCCAACAAAAAGAGAGAAAAAAAGTCAAATAATAGCCCTCTCATAAAGTACTCTTTAAGACACAAGGCAGAATGTGTTCCCTACTTTTGAAACAAAGTAAGCAGCTTATATCTGGACGGTCTTCTCCCCATTTCATTGGCTATTTCAGTCAATTGAAGGTCAGGAGCAGGTGGGGATACATAGCTTTTTCTGTGAATCCAGGACAGCCAACGCATAATCTTGCTGAGAAGACCTGGGACCTCTCACCCCTGGGAAGATAGTTTTCGTGATGAGACCATTTGTCACATTAGGAGCCATTAATTTGGGAGAGGAGGTCTTCCGACTCATCCTGAAAAAATTCTGCTTTTGAATATTATACATGAAAGACTTCAGTGCCTTGGACAGCCATGAAGCCACCTGTGGGAAGAAGTTTGTCTTGGTGAGTAGGAAAAAGGGGGTTCTGTGAGTGGAGCTACTTAGCTTTGTAAGCCTGCTATGTATTTTTCAAACACTTGTTCAATTTGGTCTTTTTTAAATGCCCTTATTATCTGAGTTCTCGATTGTCCCTCAGAGCAGAGTTCTCTAATTTTACGTAATTTCATGACTAATATTTTTAGAAACATTGTTTTATACTCCTCCCATACTTTATATTCAGTTCTCCTACTACCTAAATGCTAAGCTATTCATGAACTCACAGTTTAATAATAATAATAAAAAAAACCCACACAACTTGTACTTTTCACGTTTTGAAGTTTTCTATCAGATATAGATGTTTTTGTGTTCTAGCACAGCAGAGCACTTACAAATGGAGGCAGAATACAGAGGGATGGAGACGGAAGGAGGATTCCAAGTTTGATCCCCGAGCTACACAAGGAATTAAGGAAAACCAAACCAAACCACACTAAAATCAACAACAGCAACACCCCCCTCCCCACGCCCCAAAAGAAACTGGGCATGGTGTTATGGTGGGTAAGTTTATGACTGTAATTCCTATATTGAGATGTTTAGAGCATCAGAATTAGATGTTCAATTTTAACCTGTGCTGAAGAGAAATTTTGTCTTGTTTTAAACATTTAAAAATAAACCGGTCACAAGGGCAGACAGTGTGTAGGTGTATACAGGCACAGTATCAGTATTCTGAGGGAGAGAAAGGAAAGGTTTACAGATGGCAAGTTTAAGTACGGCTTACGACAAATAAAGTAATGTTGCCTTAAAAGAAAACCGTAGGGCGCCTTAGTGGGAACGGTGTTGGCACGGGACTGTAATCCTAGCATAGCGAGACAGAAATAGGTGGCGGGAACAAATATCGCGAGATTTGAGTCTTATCTCGGCTGGATAGAGAAAATTCCTTAAAAGGAAAAAAAAGCGGTAAACCCCGTCCTAAAATGGCGGCAGCCTAACACTGATTGGTGGAGACACGACATCACAAATATCGCGAGATTGAGGGTTGTTCCCGGGCTATATATAGAGAAGCTCTTTCCAGCGTTTTCTCAGAAAAGCCGGCCGGTGGAGGAGTGAGGAGATGCGGGGTTTGTTGGCAGTTTTCCCGTAGTTCCAGCCTTACGAAGTTGAAGCTCGAGGAGATGAGAACTGTGAGTTTGCTTTTCTTGACTTATGTAGAGAGACCTTGTCTCAAAAATACTTAAAAGCAAAAGCGGGCGTAGTGACACGGTGGGCGTCTGTGTGGTTGGGGCAGGATTGTAATGGTGGCCGTGAGGTAAAGAGGTCTGAGGAGAGTCCGAGGCTTATCAACTTTAGTTTCTCCAATCTAGGTAAGATAGAGAAACCCGCTGTCTGTCTGTTTCTCTCTCTCTCTCTCTCTCTCTCTCTCTCTCTCTCTCTCTCTCCCTCTCCCTCTCCCTCTCCCTCTCCCTCTCCCTCTCCCTCTCTCCCTCCCTCCCTCTGTCCGTCCCTCCCTCCCTCTCCCTCTTCCCCCCCTCCCGCTTAAAAAAACAAAAACAAACAAACAAAAAACCTGAGGGTCTGGCATAGTGCATGGCTGGCAGTTCATTCGGTGTCACAGTCATGTAATGTCAGTATTGCGAACTAGAGAAGGCACGAGGTTTGATGTAAGTCTGAGCCCAGTTTCAGACTCAGACGGAGGGGCGGGGGGGGGGGGACAGTGAGGGGGAAGTGATGAGCGAAGAGGTAAAGAGGGATGAAGGGAGGGGGAAGGAAGAATGGAAGGGAGGCAGGAGGAGAGAAAAAAGAAAGAAAATCTGGCATGGTGCTTGGCAATATGGTGAGCAGTTAGTTGGTTGGCATACTTGATTGTATTATTAGAATGGGAGAGGGAGGGACGGGTAGGGGAGGGAAAGACTGATGGAGGCAGAAGGGAGGGTCTTGAAGACACACCCTTAGGGAGATACTGAGTTTGAGTCCAGCCTGAGATATGTAGAGACACTTAGTTCCTGCCTCCCCCAAAGTAAACAGTGACTCTCCGCACTCAGGAGGCAGAGGCAGGCGGATCGCTGTGAGTTCGAGGCCAGCCTGGTCTACAAAGTGAGTCTAGGACAGCCAAGGCTACACAGAGAGACCCTGTCTGGAAAAAAAAAAAGAAAGAAAGAAAAAGTCATGACATTGAGCCGTGCCTCCCGAGGGTTGCCAACAACAACAATAACAAAACAAAACAAAAAAAAAAAAACAAAAAAAAAAAAGAAAGAAAAGAAAAGAAAGAAAGAAAAAGAAAAGAAAAAAAGAACCCCTCCACACACACTAGGATTTTCTCTGTAGCTCCTGCCTACCTCTGCTTCCTGGGTGCTGGAATTAAAGGTATACACCATCATGCCCTGCAGAGACACAGTTTCAGTAGAAATTCAAAAGTAAAATTGGCTTTGTGACATTGCCAGCAGTGTACTGGCATAGTCCCAAGTCCAACAGTTTCTGCACTAGGAGGTAGAGACCTGGATTGAAAACGTCTGGACTGGGTTTGTCAGTGTCTCGTGTTCACTTACTGATGTTCACTTTGTTGTTTCTACTGTAAATTTTTGTGGTTTGTATTTATTATCTCAGTGTTTCACCCCCAAAGACATAAAATCACTTACTATTTTCATTTGGAAAAAAAAAAAGAAAATTCTGAGTATGGGCCAAATAATAGGACTCTTGTTAAAGTAATAATGATGATGACAATGATGCTGTAAATCAGGTGTAGTGGTTTGATAAGCACTGCGTTGGCAGAGGATTGCAATTCCAGCTCTGGGAAATGGAGATGGGAAGAGAGCATAAGGATGACAACTTTGAGTCAAGTCTGGGTTATTACGCAATCGTGCCTTAAAAACAACAACAACAACAAAAACTGGTGTGATAGTTAAGTGGGCAGTGTGGAGCCATAGGAGTGTTAACTAAGGACTCATTGGTGGAAACAAGAGGATACCAAGGGTAAGATTGAGCCCTGTGCTGGCCTATAGGAACTTTGTCTAAACAAGTGGGAGGATAGGGAGGAAACTGCTATCTGTGGCCTGGTAAGATGGTGGACAGCATGCCCTTACTGGTGTTTTCCTGAGAAAATTTCTCAAAAAGATATTAATAGATAAAACGAGAGGATTTTAATCACGAAGCAGGCTAGGTTGTTGTCTGTTGGGCAGCACAGTGAATGATAAAAACAGGCCTCTAAGCCTTGGCTGTGTAATGGCTTTGTCTCAGGAGAGGGGAGGAGGAAGGGGAGGGATGGAGGGCATATATGCATGCGGGTGGGCATGCTTGCGGGCATGCTGGATGGTGAGCATGGTGGCACATGGCTATATTCTGCATTCCTTGCCCTCTGAATGAGGCAGTGGGAGGATGCCATGATCCAGGCGGTCCTAGGCTGCTACAGAGGGAGATGCAGTGTCAATGAAATAAAAATTGTGTGTTGTATTATGGAATATTGCCTTCAGTAAAAATACATAGCCTTCAGTAAAAATATGAAGAAGTGTAAAGAAAAAGAAAAGTTTTTTTATATTTAGAAAGTATTTTAACACGACAAAGTTAAATTCCTGGATAAGTCCCAGCATTATAATGTGTAGTTAACACATGTAAACCTCATTGAGAAAATGTTTTATTTCTTTTTATTTTCTAGATTTCTTGGTTTTTTGAGAGGACCAAATATAATTTCTGACACCCTGTGCCAAGTACATGGTAGGTATACTCATTTTTGTTAAATATACCATCAGCCAATTGTGGAAAGGTTGCATTTACTAATCTTTGCCTGACAAATAGAATCCATTTTCATTTTATTTTATTTATTTTATTGTTTGTTTGTTTGTTTGTTTGTTGACACAGGATTTCTCTGTAGCCTTGGCTGTCCTGGACTCACTTTGGAGATCAGGCTGGCCACAAACTCACAGTGATCTGCCTACCTCTGCCTCCCAAGTGCTGGGATTAAAGGTGTGTGCCACCACCGCCTGGCCATTTTGATTTTATTAACCATTTCTCATTTACTTATTGACCAAAGAAGTTTTGCTTTAAAACACCTCCCTTTTGAATTATTATAATTTAATCTATAATCTTTGTAAATTTGCAGTGGAAGACAAAACTCTGTTCTCAGTTTCAGTTTAAAGTTTAATATGTTAAGTTTTTTTTAAAAAAAAGAATTTTACACTGCTGATTATATTGCTAGTGAGATATGGACAGCAAAGACCTAATTTTGCCAAGTTTCTGGTTTTGTTTCCTTCTATCTTCTGTAGTTTTTAGTTCATAATAGTTACTACTAGGTAATAAACATTCTTGTGTGTTTGTTTACATGTGTTCAGGTACAGGTTCACTTGTATACATACATAGGCCAGAATTAAACCTCAAGTGTGGTTCCATAAGAATTTAGCACTATGTTTTTTTTGTGACACGGCCTTTTACTGAGACCTAGCTCTCATTGAGTAAGCTAGGCTATCTAGCACTCAAAAAACAGGGATTCTCCTATTTCTGTCTCCCCAGGGTTTTTGGGCTAGCAAATTTTCACCAACATTCCCTGGATTTTTTTATGTTGCTTTGGGGGATTGAACTTTACAAACTGAACCATCTACCCGGTATGATAATGAAACTTCCTGAGTGTTGCAAAATCATTCTTCATTTGGTGAGTTAACACTAAAATTGTTCTTTTGTCTTTGTGTGTCTTGGAGCTTGGATTTTTCTATGCTGGTCTGAGGATACTATGCTGTCTGTCTTCTGATTGCAATTTTTGATTTCCACTCTACTTTTGTTTGCCTAGTAAAACTTTCTTCCTTCCTTTGTACTTGTAAAATTTTGGGGCATTGTTGAATAAAATTCCTTTTTGTGATTTTTTTAAATATTAAAAAGAATTTGTTTTTTTTCTGTGAATAAATTTTGAAAGTATTTTTATATAAGATCAGCCCCATTTCCTTTAGTTTATATGAAGCTTATGTTTTCAATGCTGTCTTAGTCTTTTATGCCTATATTATGTTATATTTGCTTTATATATCTGTAAGTTGTATAGTGTCCATTCCTTACACATACACACACCCATGCACAAACAAAAAAGTTTGCTTTTTAAATTTTTAATACTTTGTATTTGTGCCAATGTAAATAATAATACTCTTTTGTGTTTTCAAAAATACTAGTTACTTCTTTCATTGCTGCAACCAAATACCTGACAAAAATCAAATTAAGGAAATAGATATTGAAGAATTGTTTGGAAAAATGTAGTTCTACCTGGCAGAGAACACATGGCAGCAGGAGCATTCACAACATGGAGTCACATTGCAACTGCAATCACTAAGCATAGAAAGGTGATATTGTCTCTATCATATTGTTTTTTGGTTCTTTATTTTTAGTTTTGGTGTCTTCGAGCATGTGATGCATGTGTATATGGGAGTACATTTATTGCATGGGTACATGAGCCCATGTACACACATGCAGAGGTCAGTGGAAGTACCTTCATTTATCACTCTGAACCTTCCCTTTTCCTTCATATAGGGGTTCTCATTGAACTAGAATAGAAGGCCACTGCTCTAGCTAGGCTTGCTAATCAACAAGCTCCTGGCATCTACCTATCTCTGTTCCCATTACTGAGATTACAGATATGTACAGTCATGCCTTGTATTTTATATGGGTGGTATGGATTTGAACTGATCATGTCTTCATGTGAGAGCACCAAGTGTGTATTCCCACTGAACCATCTTCTCATCCCCATGCTTTCTACTTTTTAAAATTCACTTTGGGACCTCAAGGTCCTAGAATGGGGCCATTTACATTAGAATAGATCTTCCTTACTTGGTTTCTCTGAAAATGCCTTTATGGATATGCCTAGAGCTTTGTGTTGTAGGAAATTCCAAATCCAGTTAAATTTATAAATTTGTGCCATTTATTTATGATTTTTCTTTTCTTTAAAATGTAAAGTTAGCTGTATCTGTGTGTAAGTATATGCAGTTGAACACGGGTGCCTTCAGAGTCATCAGAGGGCATCAGATACCCTGGAGATTGAGGAATAGGCATCTGTGAACAACCTGACATAGAAACCAAACTTTGATCCATTCTAAAAGGAGTACTCATTCTCAACCACTGATCCATCTATCTACATTCAGTTTTAAGGTATTATTTTTGTTATTTAACTTTGATGTATTGTTGTCTTCTCACTCATAGAGATCTGCCTGCATCTACCTCCTGAGTGCTGAGATTAAAGGCTTACGTGAGTCATTTCTATATAAGGGTTTCCCAGTATACACCAGAAAATTCTAAAAGATTCTAAAAGAACTATAGCAGTTATATATTATTCTTTCTCCAGATTTGTTTATCCTTTTTGTGTTCCTGGATGTTTGGTTTTTAAATATTTATCTTCCATATTTCCATTTACCTATCCATATTCATACCTTGTTCCTTCCCTGCCTACTTTTTAACCATTAGGCCCTTTGCTAACGTTTTTCATGTGCCTAGTGGATGGAAGTAGTTTTATATATGTCTTCCAGCATCTTCTCTTATTCCTCTCATTTTTCTCCCTTACAGTACTTCTGTCTATTCATCCTAAGCCTTCACTTATCTGACTCTCTTCTCCCTCCATTTTCTTTGTTTTCCCATGTTGTATCTTATTTTTTCAATTCTTCCTCTCCATCCTCAACTTTTTTCCTTTTCCTTCCATTTTCCTCCCTTCATTTTTTTACTCCTTTCTCTCTGTTCTTCCTCCCCTTTTTCACTTCTCTATTGGTTCCCTCTCTCTTTCTGCTTCCTTATTTTCTCTCTCCTTTCATCTTCCTCTGCACCTCCTTTGCCCTTAAAATCTGTACATGCTTCAGAACCCTCCTCAGCTGTCACGTTCCTTCTCTCTGTCTCAAATCCCTAGCCAAACTAACCAAACTAGCTAGAAAAGGCACACTAAAATAATAATAATACCAGAATAAACTGATATGTGGAGGAAAAGGTGAAGGAATAGGAAAGGAAGGAAAAGAAAAAAAGGGAGAAGGTAGAGAAAAAAGGGAAAAAGAGGAAGGGGCAGGAGCAAAGTGGGGAAGAAACAGAAGGGAGAGTGAAGAGAAACGGAGAGCGGAAGTAGAAGAGGAGGAGGAAACAGTGAGGAAGAAAACAGAAGATGAAGGGAGGTGGAGAGGGAGGGAAAGGAACAGCAGAATGGTGGATATGGAAAGGAAAAATGGAGAAGGCAGCAGAAGGAGGCAGAATAGATAAATGAGGGGAGGGTGATGAGAAGGAATGGAGGGAAAAGTTAAGGAGGAAGAAAGATAGGACAAGGAGGGGAGGGCAGGGGAAACAGGCCAAGGATAAGAGTCGGTGGGAGGGCAAGGAGATAATTAATGGAGAGGAGTAAAAATAGAGACAATGAGAGTAGAAGTAGGAGAGCAGGAAGAATGGAAGCATGACAGCAGACTGAGGAGAGAATTGAGAAGCAATAAAGAGTTATGGGTACAAGGAAGTAGAGAATAAAGAGTAAGGAAAGAAAGGAAGAGGAAAGTGATAGGAAAAAGAGAGTGGGCAGCTAGAGGAGACTGGGAAAGTGTAGAGAGAGTGAAGGGGGGGGGAAAGATGAGAACACAATAAGGAAAAGGAAGGGAGAGGACAGTAAGGAGATGAAGAGTGGTGAGGAAAGAATGGAGAAAGGCAAGAGCAGTAGGTGGAATAGGAAGTGAGAGGTAGAAGGATGGGATATGAAGAGAGGTGAAGGGGAAAGGAGAGAAAGACGGAGAAGAGACAGAGAAGTAGAATGGTATATGGAGTAGGAGAGGGGGAAGGTAAGAGTACTCAGAAGAGGGAAATAAAGTTAAACGGGAAAAGAGGAACAGAGGGACAGGACAGCAAATGGAGGAGAGAGAGTAAAGACGAAGAGTTGGAAGGAAAGGGAAAAGGATGAAGAGAGTAGAGAGGAGTGAGTAGAGATGAAGAGAAGTAGAAAGGTAAAGAGAAAAGAAAAGGAAAACAAAAGGGCTATGTAGGAAGATGAAACAGGATAGTGTTAGAGGAGGAAGGAAGAGGGTGAGTAGTGGAAAAGGAAAGGTGGGTAGAGGGATTTGAAAATCATGGTTATCCTTTTATAACTGATTGTTTTATAGATCCTTTTGTATTGTTCAGGTTTGATTCTATCAGTATCATCTCAGTATTCTCTGGTGCTGTAGTGGTTACGATTTAAAACTCATTCTTCTTTCTTTCTGACTAATGATTTAGGGCCTAGCATTTTTTTTTCTAAGACCAGGAGGTGTTACAAAAATTTCTTCAACATTTCTTTATTTGTGTGTGCACTCATGGACATAGCATACACTCAGGTGTGCACATGGTAAATGTGGATGGTAATGAGGATAGCTTACTGGTGTTCATTCTCTTTTCTGCCATGTTTCCCAGGAATGGAATTCAAAAGGTAAAGCACCTTTACCTGTTGAGCCATCTACCAGCCCCTAATATTTAAAGGTAAGCATTTATTTTATCAATAGAGTGTCCTCTTGTAACAAGTTCCATGGTATTTCCTAATGTTCTGTTATATTATGCTTTCATACACTTTAAGTATCTGCTGCACATGGTAAATGTGGATGGTAATGAGGATAGCTTACTGGTGTTCATTCTCTTTTCTGCCATGTTTCCCAGGAATGGAATTCAAAAGGTAAAGCACCTTTACCTGTTGAGCCATCTACCAGCCCCTAATATTTAAAGGTAAGCATTTATTTTATCAATAGAGTGTCCTCTTGTAACAAGTTCCATGGTATTTCCTAATGTTCTGTTATATTATGCTTTCATACACTTTAAGTATGTTGGGTTTCATTCCTACCAATATTTGGGTCTACGAGCAGGCTATCAAGAAGAGACTTGATACCCTATGAGCATATACAGAGGGAGGAGGTCCCCCTCAGTCACAGTCATAGGGGAGGGGACTAGGGGGGAAGTAGGAGGGAGGGAAGAGTAGGAGGATACAATGGATGGGATAACCATTGAGATATAATATGAATAAACAAAATATATTTTAAAAAATTGTGAACCCACTCCCAATATCTCTAGTGACTCACTAATCAAAGTGGTTTTTTTGTTTGTTTGTTTGTTTGCTTGTTTGGTTGGTGTTTTGTTTTGTGTTTTAGTTTTTTGAGATAGGGTTTCTCTGTGTAGTCCTGCCTGTCCTGGACTCACTTTGTAGACCAGGCAGGCCTCAATCTCACAACAATCCACCTGCCTCTGTCTCCCAAGTTCTGCGATTAAAAGCATGCGCCACCATGCCCAGCTAACGATCAAAGTGGTTTATTTTGCTAATCTCCATGTATTTGTAAATTTTGTGTAGTTTCTTTTCATTTTGGCTTGTACTTTTTAAATATTGCAATCTGATAAGTTATTTCAGTTATCTTGTGTTTGCTATGATTTACTTTGTACAAAATGTGACCTATTTTGAAAACAGAAATTTTTTAAATTTTTATTTTTTTATTATTTTATTAATTTATTCAGATTACAACTCAATTGTTATCCCCTTGCTTGTATCCTCCCGTTCTTCCCTCCCTCTTACTTTCACCCTATTCCCCTCCCCTAGGTCTATGACCGAGAGGCACCTCCTCCCCCACTATATGGTCATAGGCTATCAAGTCTCAGAAATCTTTTAAACTGTTGAGAACAAATGTTTTCTGCTATTCCTTTGGAATGTTCTATAGATGTTAGTTCAGTCCATTTATTTATATACAGTTCATTTCTTTGTTTTACTTTTGTTGTGATGACCTGCCTACTGGTGATACTTATGTATTGAAGTAATCCAATATTATCTATCAATCTTATGTTTGTAGTATTTGTTTTAAAAATTTGGTACACCAATGTCATGTGAGTACATGCTTATATGGCCTCTTGTTGGATTATTCACTTTATGAATAAGTAAATGACCTTTGTCTCTTTTACTAATTTCAGTTTAATGTGTACCTCATGAGATATTTCCACATAAAAATTTCAGCTTGTTTTTGGTCATTGAAGTGAATTTGTTTCAGGTAACACATAGCTTGATCTCTTTTATGTAATCTAAGCTGTCAGTCCATGTTCTTTCAATTGGAATGTGAGACCATTAAGAGTCAGAATTACGTCAAGTTATGTGTTACATCATTTTGTTGCTTTTGCAATATTGTTTTTTTCAATCTTTATTTGGTTATTCTGTTGTAATAAAATATATTCCTTCTAGTATTATCGTTGTTACCCTTGTAAGCAAGGTGTTTCTGCCATTTAGAAAAATCACTTTTTTTCTCATTTAATTATGTTTTATTTTTTCAAGATAGTTTTTCCTTAAGTATATTTTTAGTATAAATTAGGTATATGGGCTTTCCATAGTACCTTTAGATTAAGCCTTTTCACATTTTTTTCGTACTGATTTGGTTTTGTTAAAGCTTACTTCTAACTTATTGTTATTCTGTGTTTTTTATAGGGTACATTGGGAAATGGAGTCCTACATAATTCTGATTGTCTTAAGCTACCTTAAATGCACTCAAAGATGGATACACTCTGAATGTAAGGCTTTGTAAAATAATATTCAAGGCAACAACTCTTTTATAGAATTGTAGAGACTGATTCAGAAGTGTTGATCAAGTAGGTTTGAGTGATGCAGAAGTGTAGTAGAGTGGCAAATGAGGTGCAAAAGTCAATTAGAAGTCTTGATGAGTAGACATGTAGAGAAGGTTTTCTGGAATAGAGAATTGTTACTATAATTTGTCTTAGTATCCATAATACCTAACTTAAGACATAGCTGAGCTGTTATTCAGCAAAAGAAAAATAAAATATGTTGATCATTTTGAAGCCAGTGCCATAAATACAGTAACAAATGATGACATGAATACAAAGATTGATGCAGAGTATGGATGTAGTCTACTATATTAAGTGTAGCATATAGCTATATGATTTTACATTTTTAATTTGTTTGTACATGACTATGTATGTATGTGTGTACATCTGTATGTGGGAATGTGCATGCTGCAGTACGTGTGGAAGTCAGAAAACAACTTCTGGTGTTGGTTTTTTCCTTCTACCTTGCTTTTATATATGGATTCTTTGTTGATTCTTTTGCTACATATACCAAGCTGGGAGCCCACCAGCTTCTAGGGATCCTCTTGTCTCCATCTCCCTTCTCTGCATAAGAACACTGATATTATATAGAGAAACTCATGAGTGCTGGGATCCAAACTCTGATCCTTAAGATTGCATAACAGGCACTCTTTAACAAGGAAGTCATCTCTAACCCAGATGTTTATTTTTGATAAAGATAAATGTCACAAAGAAGATAAAACTGAATTAAGTGATAGTAGGGTATCAGCTCTATAAGAAAAGGCTTAGTATTCAATGTCCACAAATGAAGAAAATGAGAATGAGAAAAATTACGTTTTCATGGGTTATATATGAATGCCAGTCTTTGGAGACAAGCCTGTGTAATCCATTGTTTACTTGTACCTTCTATGGCAGCACAATCCCCTCTGACCTTACTTTTATTTGTTGCAGAAAACCTTTTACGTTTCTGTATTCTTCCTAGATCTTTTTTCTTCTTTTATAGTTATTTTAATTCCATAAACAGCATATGTGTTCCCCTTGTAAAAATATATGACTACTTGCTCATTTCTGTACTTAAAGAGATCATTGTTAAATGTTTAATCTCTCAAGAACATTTCCCATGTCCTGAGAAACTTACAGGATAGTCTTATAAAAACTATATTAAAATTAGTAGAAGAATGCTAATTCAGAGCATCACTGTTCTGGTAAGAGATCATATCCAAAAATCTTCTAGGTCTGTGTGATCTGGCTGGAATACAAACATAACTTTAATCCAGGAGACACAGGCAAACAGTTCTGAGTTCAAGTCCAGCCTGGTGTAGCGCAAGTATGAGGTAAAGAAAAGCTTAGATCCAGGTGTGGTGATACATGTCTCTAATTCCAAATAAAGGTAAAATTAGTTTGTAGAAGGAAGCACCCATCTTTCAAAGTGGTGTCTAGTTGAGTGGCAGAAAAGGTGACAAATCAGAGAAGATTTGATAGAAGAGAGTGGAAAGGGAAAATAGGCAGCTTTTCAGAGAGGAGGCAGTTTTACCAGGACAGTAATAGAGGAATGGGTTGCAGAAAGAGAACTCAGGTGAATATGGAATGAACCAGAAAATGAGAAGCCAGATTAGAGCAGATTACTCAGTGACTCTGAGGCCAAGCATACAAATTCTAGGCTGAGAGAGAAGCCAGTTTAAGTAACTCAGCTGGGAGAAGAATTTGAGCCAGAACAGCTGAGTTGAACTAGCCAGGTCAGAGCTCAGAAAGAACAAGAAAGGGTGAGCTCATTAAGCTGTAAGTCTTAGAGGCTGAAAACATTCTAAGCCTAGGTTATATGGAGAAGCTTCCAGTACTAGGCCTAGGATAGCAGAGAGAAGCAGTAATCCTCCCAGACAATTGAACCCAGAAAATAAAATTACTTTTACAGTAAACTTAGGGTAATGTTAAATTCTGAAAATTAAGAATTACTAAAATTAAAAGCAGTATTAAGATACATTTGGGAAGTAAAGTAGAAATCTTAACATAAACACAGTATTATTTAGCATGTGTGGGTGTTTTTCCACATACATGGTATTATATCTGGCAATCAAGTCAGGAAATTATTTTTTCACTCATATATTATTATTTATTGATATATTAATAATTATAGCTTCTTGAGGGTTAGAGCTGAGTCTTCCATGTTTACTATGTATTATATAATTTACTGACTGACTTACATCCTTATAAAAGCCTATAAGCTGCTAGCTCATAGCAGCTATCTTTTTATATACCTTTTCGTACTACAGATCTTGTAACAACTACATAGTAGTAGTAGTATGACATGAATAGAAGTTCTCCATTCATAATATTGATGTCAGTTCTGCTGCATGTTCTTAGGATCATTTTTTATAAACAAATACATGAATTGCATTACAGCATTGAGCAAATGAACTGATTGCTGACTTATCTCCTGTCTCCTCTCTGTTTTCTATAACTTTTATCCCCTTAGCTTTTTCACCTTTTTCTTTCATTTACTTTTTCCTCATATCTATTCATTAGTTATGCTAACCAATTATGTGTAGTCCATTTTCTTGGGCAGAAGTTGTTGAAGAGTACAGTTCTCTAACGCATATATCTATATACTTAACAGATACTTATAAAAAGTTACTATCAAACTGCATAATAGTCCTACTTTTTAATATAATGTAGAGTGGTTCTCACTGATATACCCAAAGTTGTCTCTGCTTCTGTTTTGTTAACATCATTCCATTAATTACCTAAATTTCAGTGATAGGAGTTACAACATGAGATATATGAGTTAAAAATATTAGTAATAATAGTTTTATTTCAAAGGTGATGAATCCAAGAAAAATTTTCTCTTCCCACATGTGATGTTCATAGGAGATTTTTTGGCAGAGTAATAAGGAAATTAGGCAAACAAATTAACAAAATTTCATCTCCCATTCCAATTGTTTAAGAATTTCATGAACTTGGAATTCTATAACGACCTAACACAGGACAAGCAAGCTGTTCACAAGACAAATCCTCCCACGTTGTCTGGTTTTGTAAATAACATTTTACTGAAAGAACAAAGTCCATTTGTTTTTGGCATTATCTCTCACTGCTTTTTTGCTATAAAGAAAGGATTGAGGAATAGGAACAAAGACTTCTTTGTAGATTTCAGAAGCCTAAAATACTCTCTGGCTCTTTAAAATAGTTTGCTAATCCCTATACTCTATAGAAAGATCAAAACAATCAATAATCTAGTAATTTTTGTATCAGTGGACTCGTCTGTCTAGCCTAATCAAGACAGATAGCTGTTTTCATCAAGATATTTTTCCTGTACTTCCTTTGTTTCTTGCTTGTAATCTATTATCTCTATCACAAAAGAATCTTATGAAAATGCTATTAATGACTTTTGAATTTTTCCAATACTATACTTTTTGGCTTTCAATAACTATTATCATATATCTATCAAAATTGACTCTTTCCCTAACACAAGGTTCTTGTGCAGGAACAGTTAGTAATCAGAGGGTATTATAGTGAGGTCCTGCTTCTGACCAAGCTGCATTTCCTCTCACAAAGTTCTTGTTTTCTATATGATGTATTTTTGAAAATTTTTAAATTTTTTTATTAAATATTTTACATGTACATTTATGTAATTACACATATATACAGTAAATTCCCTACAGCAAGAAGAACCGTGAAACAATCAGGAATTATATTTATATGTTATATTCATAGTGTTTTGGCTATTTGTATTTGGTAGCCTTGAAGAAAACATTTTTCCTATCTTGGTGAGTCTAAAATTCTGAATGAAACTCAATATCTATCATCTCATCATTATCAACTTAAAACACCTATCTAGACCTAAAAATATCTTAACTCCTAAACAACTAAGCTTAATTGTAAAACTAAAGTATCTGGTCTTCAATCCCATCAGAGACTTGAGAAGGAATAAAATTAATTACCTGAGTATAAAGGGAGTGCAGGTTAGCACCTTCCCAAAGAAGACAGAGACAGTTGGCTGCCTGGTTACTCAAAATTCTCTATAATGTTGGAGCATTCAAATGTGGCAAAGCAGCCACTGGGCAAAATGTCCTCATTGCTGCCACAGATAGAATTCTGCCTAAAAATGGGCAAGCTTGGATGCAGAAAGAGTCAACAGGGTAAGCAGTTCCTGCCTCACCATTGTGTCTGTTATATATATTGGGCTAGAAGGCTGTAGATGATATGCTTTTAAATATTCTCTACCCTTTATTTCTCCTTTCCCTATCTCCCACCCTTCTCCAACTCTGTGTTTGCTTGCATTCTTTCCCTCTTTTTTGTGGATTTGTGTACAACAGGCAGATGGTCTACAATTGAGCTGTATCTCCAATTACTTTTCTTACTTCCTATATAGTTGGAGACATTCTAGCTTTCTCTAGAATTTGAGAAATTCTGTATGAGTTGCTCAGCCTGGCCTTGAACACACTCTGTAGCTCAGGCTGGCTTTTAACTTCGGATCTAATTTTTTGTATATATTTTTAATCTATTCACTTTACATCCTGATTGCAGCCTCTTCCCTTGTCTCCTCCTGGTCCTACTGTCCCTCCCTCGGCCCTCCACCCCTCCTCCTCTAGGCATCAGTAGGTGGAGCCGTCCTCCACTACCATCTGACTCCAGCTTATCAAGTCTTATCAGAACTGCCTGCATCCTCCTCTTCCGTGGTTTGGCAAGGCTGCCCCACCAGGGAGAGATGATCTATGTCAGAGACAGACCCTGTTCCCCATATTAGGGCACTCACACGGAGACGCAGCTGCTTATCTGAGTAGGGAGTCTAGGTCCTCTCCATGCATGGTCCGTGTTTGGCGCATAAGCCTCTGCAGTACCCCCGGACCCAGATTCATTTGTTCTATTGGTCTCCTTGTGGAGCTCCTATACCCTCCAGGACCTTCTATTCCTCCACTCTTCCATAAGACTCCCAGAGGTGTGCTGAAAGTTTGGCTGTGATTCTTAGCATCTGCTTCAATCCTCTTCTAGGTGGAATCTTTCAGAGGCCATCTATGGTAGGCTCCTGTCCTGTTCCCTCTCTTTAACCACTTCAGCTTCTGGCGTATACTCTAGCTGCCTTTCTGAATGAGAATTAAGCATCCTCCCTAGTGTTGTCCTTGTTACTTAGCTTCTTTAAGTCCGTGGATTGTAGTATGGTTACATTTTAAGGCTAAAATCTGCCCCTATTGTTGGCTCCATTTGTCTTCTTGTGGAGCTCCTGACCCCTCCAGGTCCTTCTATCCCCCAACCCTTCAATATTCCCAAAGCTCCAACCTTAACTTTGGCTGTGAGTCTCAGCATCTGCTTGGATCTCCTGCTGGGTGGAATATTTCAGAGGACCTTTATTATGGTAGGCTCCTTTCCTTCCTTTTCTTCAATTGCTTCCAGTATCTATTCTGTGTCCTTCTGAATGAGAATTAAGCATTCGCTCTAGGGTACTCCTTGTTACTTAGTTTCTTTAGGTCTGCGTATTGTAGTGTGGTTATCCTGTATTATGTGGCTAATATCCACTTATACATGCATATATACTATGCCTGTCGTTTTGGGTCTGGGTTCACCTCACTCAGGATATGTTTTCTAGTTTCATCCATTTGCCAAAAAATTTCAAGATTTCCTTGTTTTTAATAGTTGAGTAGTAGTCCATTGTGTAGATATGCCACAGTTTCTTTATCCACTCCTTGGTTGAGGGGCATCTAGGTTGTGTTCAGATTCTGGCTATTAATAAAACTGCTATGAACATAGTTGATCTTATTGTATGGTATAGCATCTTTCAGGTATATGCCAAGGAGTGGTATAGCTGAGTCTTGAGGTAGCACTATTCCCAATTCTGCGAAAGCAACAGATTGATTTCCAAAGTAGTTGTACAAGTTTGCACTCCCACCAACAATGGAAGAGTGCTCCCCTTTTTCTATATCCTCACCAGCATGTGCTGTCACTTGTTTAGATTCCTGTGTAGATTATAGCCACCAGGGAAAGCTGGCTTACTTATTCTCTAAGACTGTAAGATTTCCCTTAGCAACTCACTGTACAAAAATCTCCCAATACAGAGGATCATTCTCTTGGCATATGGTTTCTACTAGCCATATAGATGCCAATCAACAGTGTTTTGTTAATGTTTCATTCTCCTGTTATTTATATTTACATATTTTGATAAAAATGTACTAGTAATGATTAATGCCCTAAACAAATAGAAGAAAAATTTGTCTATTTTTATTTGGAGATACTTTAGTTATAACAGTTAGGTAGGTGGTTTTTTTTTTTTTTTTTTTTTTTTTTTTTAAGAAAAGTAGAACACATTGTGAGAAAGGCTTTTTTTGTGTGTGTCAGCCTAGCAACTTCCTTCTGCAGCTATAAAAAAAATTATTTCTCCAGTCCATGCTTAGGTAAGAATTGCTAAGAAGAAAAATGTCATTTTAATGAGCAGATTGAACGAATCACGCACTTAACATTTTAAGAATTAAATGTAAAGAACATCAATCCAATTGAACATATTTCTAAAGAAATCACAGTTTCCTAGCTCTAAATATGAACACAATTTCTTGAAAAACAAATTGGTACAAAAATGTGCTGTCACTAAGATCTATTTTCTCCTCACTTACACTGCACTGTTTCTTAAGCCCAAGTTGAATATTTCACTATGGCAACATGAAATAAATTATCTCACATCAGCCTAAAATAGAAAAATTCTAGCATATATGTGATATAGTAAGCAAAGATAACAATATAAGAGCATAAGAAAAAAGATCTTTTGTTGATTATTTGTAGCAGTCTTGATTTTTGGCTCAGTACTACTACCTTCTTGTCTTCTGTCCCATGAATAAGATACCACAATGCTGAGATTTCTTTACTGTACTTGCCACAAATTCAAAACTATATTTATTTTTATCTTAGAATTTAATTTAAGGTGGAGTAGGTCCTGTATTTTATCTGGAAAACCTAAAAGAAACACAATGCTTGCTAAGTTCCCATTTCTTGCCGTCACAAAAAACATGTCCCCTCTCTAACAGCCAGCATTTCCTAAAGCCAGACATTTAAAAGGCATGTTAAAGACTACACTTCCCTTTTGGCACCCTTCCATTATTATCTCCCTTCAGTTGTTAATGCTACCATTCTAGGTTTAACCCTAAAGAGTATTTGCCTGGATTTTTTGTAGTAGTTTTGTCAGTGGTCTCCATGGTTCCCAAACTTTAGTTCTTTATAGCCTCCAACCTCTTTTCCAGCCTTTTCTCTACTGACTTACTATCTTCTTTGCACATTGTTTTTATGCCCCCCTTGTCTGAACATGCTATTTTTATTTTTTATTTTTGCCTTGATCATGGTAGCTTAGAATAATCAACTCTTTCATGTCTGCCTGGAACTATGTTCTTCACCTGATCACTTACTTTTAAAGTCTCAAAGGTCTCCAGCACTAAAACTATAACTTGTTATTGTGCATTATGTCACCTAATATATCAATCTTCAACAAGGCTTTTCTTATACTCAGAATCTTTCTAAGAACACTGCAGTCGGTTAGTGTTAATTTGTCAAAAGAAACCTCAGTACTAGAAGTCTTTATTATGACACATACTGCTTTATCCATGTAACAAAGTTGTCACTGCCAAAGGCAAAGTGCCTTTGCTGAGACTTTGTTCAGGAGCCAAGTGATCATTCTGGAGCCAAAGGACAGGCTATTTCAGTAGGAGGAAGTCGATGAGAACTTGAAAAGTCTCCCTTGGATTTTGTCTTTATTATTATTATTTGTTTACTTAGTTTGGAAAACTGAGGCAAATGCCAAAGGTTGTCTTAAAATAAATTCCAAAATGAAGAACACAGGAAGAAAATAATCAGTTTTTAATGGCGTATGGTTAGAAATTCTGTAGAGAGCTATATAAAAAAAGTAGACCAATTTATAAAGGTCAAAGGAAAGTCGGCCTTAAGATTTTAAATTTGGCTGCTTTTAGTTGGAAGCATGCCTTGCTTAAAAAAATAACCATAGAAAAACGTTCTGCTTCTCTATACATCCTCTACTTTTAATGCACCTTTAACTGTTGGTCTCTCTGGGCAACCTTTAAGAATCAGGTTATAGATGTATGCTTTATTCTCCCTAATAAGGCTTCTGGGCACTATCCAGAACAGTAACTTTCAACTATGGCATCAGTTTAAAATCATATGGGCAATGTATAAGAAATATGGATATCTAGGTTTCATTTCAGAGACTCTAATTTGATTTATATGAAGACCCTGAGCTATGGCATTTTCTCAAATCTACCCAAATGAATTTTACATGCAGTGAGATAGAGTACAATTGATTTAACCCTGTAATTGACCCTTCTTTTTCCATCTACTTTGAAGTCAGTTCTCCAGGTTAGGTTCTTAGACTCTTTACATCATAGACCAGATAGCTGAGGATTCTCTGGTATACACATAGAGAATATATTGCTGATCCATCTTTAGTCTCATAGAGGACTTCATAGGCAGTAAGTAGTTCCTTGTTAGATGGGATCTTACACTTGGTATAAAATAGGATTTTTTTTCATTTTTAATTTCTGAGAAAAATGCTTCAGGAAATACTTGAATTCAGTAAGTCTTGCAATTCAATAATGTAATGTTTTTCCTAAGATGACTAGATTATATGAATTAAATGTTTGCATTCATATTTATCCTAACCTGAGCAATAGGTATAGATTTTAAAGTAATATTGTTGGCAACTAAATAATTTCATGTATATTTAAATTTTCCTTCACCTTTTTTGAAAATGGTAGAATAAGCTCAAATAAATATTTTACTCTTTTGTCATCTGATATTAAATAGTGGTGATCCGGCATGGGAATCTGACACCTGGAATTGTACACCCAGTGACTGAAAGGACCAAGTCATCCAGCAGATAAAATATCCTCATCCTTAGTTCAAATTAAGAAGGAATTATCAGAGTTGCTATTGATATTTAAATGTCCATTAATAGTAGATAGCTATTTATAAATTGACCTTATAAACAAGAGTAGGAAGTCTTGCAGCAGACATAAAACAAGTAACAAATAAGAACATTAGTATTTTTAAAACATAGGAGTTTCTTTTTTGTGGAGTCAGGAAATGATTGTTTTTATTATCATGCCAATTTGTGTATTTTTCTATAGTTTTGCATAAACCCCATGTTTCATGAGAAAGATTAGGCAAGATATTCGGTGGCCTTTTTTCCTAACTCCTTTAAGTTAGGATAACCATGTAAATCTCTCACTAAAATTACTACAAGTATCCTAAATTCTAAAACTCAGTTCTCATGGTTCCTTTTATATCATCCGTGTCTACAGGAAGCTCAGGTGTTTAGAGCAATATGTTCTCTTGTCCAATATCAGAAATTTTCTATTCCTTTCTCTTCTGTTGGTTAATGGACTTCTGGTCATCAGTTTCTTACTGAATGAATTTGCTATAGGTAGCTATCTACCTGTTGGTGAGATTGGTTTGAAGTCAATGTGGAAAGATCTTTAGTTTATAGATAATATATATGAGTTTTATAATTAAATACATAGAATTCTATTACTAAAATGCACAGGTGCACAAGTAGTTAGATAGGTGTCTTCTTTTAAGTCTCAAAATAGTTCTTCATGTAATTTTTTTATTTTGATAAAAGGGAAGAAATATTGCTAATATAAACAAGCTCAGAGGAAGGACAGCAGGTTACCAAGAAGAGACTTGATACCCTATGAGCATATACAGGGGGAGGTAATCCCCCTCAGGAACAGTCATAGGGGAGGGGAATAAGGGGAAAATGGGAGGGAGGGAAGAATGGGAGGATACAAGGGATGGGATAACCATTGAGATGTAACAAGAATAAATTAATAATAATAATAAAAATAAACAAGCTTTAGTGTTTGGCTAGGTAGTTTTTCATGTACATGGAGCAGAACTTAGACATTATATGTGTTCTAATTGTAGTGAAGATATTTAGAAGAATAATATTTGGCACTATGAGAAGAGGAAATTAGTATTCATCATCTTAGCAACAAATGCAAGAATGTTCAATGTCGTGTTTGGTTGTTTAGTTTTTCAGTACTTTCAAGATAATGCTTATGGTAAATTCACCATCTGGCCTAGTAGAGTAGTTTCCTCAAATGTGATAGCTACTAAAACAGAGCAAGATGTTCTTTCAGTTTCTAATCTGATTCCTGGTTCTGGGGATCAAAGGATTTGTGCATGACAGGGAAGCACTCTACCACTGATCTGTAACCCCAGCCCTCATGTTTGCTTAAACTACTGCATTTTTACCTGCTTTTCTGTTTTGTGGGTAGCAAATGCTGTGGTATATGTATATAGATCAGAAGACAGCTTACAAGAATCTCTTCTCCACTATGGGGGTCCTTGGTATCAAACTCATATTTTCATAATGGATATGAAGTGCTGTTAGTTATTGAACTAAATGTTTTGTAGCCTCTGTTTTGCATTTACTTTAACATTTCTTTGGTATTTCTTTTTTTGCTTGGTTGGTTTTTCATGACAGGGTTTCTCTGTGTAGCCTTGACTATCTTGGACTCACTTTGTAGACCAAGCTGGCCTCGAACTCACAGTAATCCACCTGCATCTGCCTCCCAAGTGCTGGGATTAAAGACATGTGCCTCCACGCCCGGCAATTTTAACATTTCTAATAATGCGTGATGTTAAGAATATCCTCATTAGCTATTTGTAGTGCTCCTCTAGCAAAATGTCTGTTCAAGACATTTATCAATTTTTAATTAGGTTGTTTTTGTTAATACATGATAGCAAATTTTCATACACTAGATATTACCAACTTAAATGATACATGATTTATGCTTTTCTCCTGTTAAAGGAGCTTGTTTCTTTGGTATTTTCCTTTTGACATACAACTATAAAAGCCTTCTAATGTCCTTTTAAAACTAGCCTCTGCTTATCTCCCTCCCTTTCTCATTGGTCTTTTTCTTGACTTAAGTTATCCCTCCCAAATTTCATCTTCCTGTCTATGCCATCTTCTTTCACACCTGTCAATTCATTCTTTCTGCATGCTCTGTTCTTTCTGTAAGGCTCATTTATTTCATTGTTTTCCCCATTAGTTTTAAGGCTTGAAATGAACACAATACAAGTCAGTATCAATCAATAAGCTTGGGTAATTTATATAACTACTGCATCACTTTTTTTCTGCCTAGCCATAAAGCCCTATTTGTCTGTGTGTAGATATTGAGTGAAAGGAAACTACTGTGGATTGGCTTTTCAGAATTGCATGGACACCATGTTCTTTATGAAGTGCTTTCCTGGCATACATTTTGCTACCACAGATGATCACATAGGGTGATGCAAATGAAACTGAACGGTTTGCATGCTATGTGTGTTCAAAGAGGAACTGTGATTGAATATAGTGTGATGGGACAAACCTTAGAAGAGTAGTGGACCAGAGACTTCCATTGAATTCCCCTTAGATAAAAAGTATGAAGAGGCATGTATGATTATTTTCCCTACACAGTTGCTCATGTGGTCCATAAAGTGAGTAAAAAAAAAATGAAATGGAAACTGTTCATACTATGAATCCATGTGTTAATAGGACAAGCAACAGAACCACTTTTAGGAGACAAATACATAGCTAAGAACATTAAAAGAAACTTCAAGAATAGTAAAACACACACACACACACACACACACACACTAAATAGGCAAGAAGCATACTGAAATGATACATGAATAAATTACCGGTTTCACATCAATGCTGTTTTTTTTTTTTTTTTTTTCACAAATCCCATGAAGTGGATAATTTCAAATTTTAGAATGAGTTTCATATTTTAATTTTAATAACTATACAATATCTTAGACGTATGATAAAATCTTAGGCATATAGTGGCTCTGGTGTGCAAAGAAAACATAGTTCTCTAGCCACAGCTCCCTTCCATCCCTCTTGCCCTGGAAAGGTGCTTCATTTTCCTGCCACAAATTCTCATGAAGCAGATTGTGAATGTCTCGCACTTCCTTTTCAATAGAAACAGAGAAAGCTCCCTGAGTTCAACAAAGCAGGGTTGAGTATCTGGGGATTTGAAATACTGACTTTCCAGCAGGTCCTCATTTACCAGCCAGTGCTAGGCCTTGGACTCTGTGCCAGCCTCTGTCTGCTTTTGCATTCAGTGACATGCACCCAGGGAAAATCCTCTGAAAATAGCTTTTTGTTTAACATGGAAGACTTCCAGAAAGGCAAAATGCATATATTTTTGTTTCCACCCCCACCCCCAAGAAATTCTTTACTTTCCCTATATTTTCAGTCTGTTTTCTTAACATTTATTTTGTTTAACCGAAGGTTTCTGCTATCTTCAATATTAGTGGTTTAATTGCATATTAATCCAGGGAATCTATTTCCCTATATGTTCCTCATGTCAGCACAGTCACAGGAGTTGTATCTACACTTTTGAATTGCAATGTTACATATATGTCTTAACTGGCTGAGTTGTAAATGTGTAGGTGTTCTTTCCATATCCCTTTGTGTTCAAGAGTGCTGATTACATTTGATACATTGGTTAGCTAATGAACTCAAGCACTGGGATTTCATGTTACTTATTAAGATAACACTACAATATGGGAGTTTAGATCATTAATGACTCATAAACAATCCAGACTCATGTGTTAACGGTTTGTTTTTCTGACTACAGGATTAGGGAGTTTCCTCTATTGTGTGTCTTTCAAATTTTTGCATAATAAACAAGCAATTTTATAATAATTCTCTTAACCTGAGTTTTGTTTAGCATTCAGCATCAGAAGCAAGGCTGATAGGAATTTTGGAAGTAATGTGAGAGGGTAGAAGCAATGGGCTAGAAATGAAAGAAACCAGAAAAAAAGAGGAAAGCTCATCCATTGTTGTTCTTTTGTTGCCATTCTTTTCCTTTTCAGCTTACAAAGTAGATTTTTACCATGATATCCTCATATATACTTTATTTTTGTTGAATATCTTTCTTTCCCTTCTGTCATACCTGCTCTTATTTCCTGGAAGCCCCCTTCCTATTTCATGTCACAATTTGTTACCCTCTTTTGTCTTATCTTCAAAGTTCCTCTAGGACCTCCTTTTTCTCTACAATGATCCCCATTCTGTTTCTTATTTTGTTTCTTGATTGGGTTATTTCTTTGGTTAGCTGAGATTCATTTCCTATAGATCCTCTGAAGATGCATAGTAAGGGACAAAATGCAACTCATGATAACATACAAGATGACATAAACAGTAAACAGTGTCTAAACTGTGTATACCCTTTGACAGGAAAATAATCTCCTTTTTCCATATAGTACTTGCAAACTATCTTTTGTAAGAGCTGTTACAGACTAGACCTCTGTGTGATCACAGTTTTCTTGAAATTTTAGCACTTTGTAAATATTGAGTTGATTAATCCTGAATAAATTTGTAAGATACCAATGTTATGAGTAACCCAAGGCTCAGATCTAAAAGATATTCCCAGTTATCTCTGACTACATATAATTTCCCATTAAATTTCTGGAGATAAGAATAAGCATTATAGTTAGTTACAAATGACTAACCTTTAAAACTTCTTAGTTTGGAGATAAATCAAATATCAGTTATTGCAAAGGTTCTGGTTAAAAGGCCTTATTTAACACTATATTATCTCATACTTTTACAATTGTTTTCACACAAAAATCTGAATTAAGAATTTAGTTCTTCTCTTAGTGTATATTTTTATTAATTTTTCTTATATCAAAATATATTTCCTTTGACATTGTATCTCTGGTAAATATTTCTTGGCCTTCTCTGTGACAGGCATATTCTAAAAATTGTGAAAATACAAAGATGATTCAGGTATAGTCCCTGAACTCAGGTGGCTCATAGAAAAGATGTCCCTACTTATTATTCTTATTGTCTTCCTGATATTATTAACACTTTAGAAAACTCTTTGTTTTCATCTTCAACTTTTTCCAAACTTAAGCATAACATTTGACCAAGACTGATCATGAAGTTTGATAACTTGAGGAAGACTTTTTCAGCTGTATAGTATCTAGTGTAGTTATAGTTTGGACCTTCTTTTTAAATGGCACAGATACCATTTGTATACTGCTTTACTTCTTCTTGGCCTGCCTTTTCAATGTTAGTTGTTGCTGTGGCAACTAGCTGCCGGCCTCAGGGCAACTCAGTTCACTTGGACCACATACCTCTGCTTTCTGACAGGTTACTTGTTGTCCAATAAGATTTATATTTTAAATAAGTTTTTTTTAACATCTATATGTTATGCACTTAATGCTAAATAAATATGTGGTTTCTGGCAAATTCAAATTTAACTGGGTACCTTCTATTTCTGCTTTTTAAATTTGGGCACCCTTAATTTATTCATATTACATCTCTGTGGTTATGCCATCCCTTGTATCCTCCCATTTCTTCCTCCCTCCCATTTTCCCCTTACTCCCCTCCCCTATGACTGTGACTGAGGGGGACTTCCTCCCCCTTTATATGCTCATAGGATTAAGCATGTTCTATTTATATTCTTACAAAGCAACCAGCAGAATTCTAGTAATTGCTGAGCCTTTCAACCCTAAAAAGAACAGTGGAATGAGAATAAACTTTATTTTAAACAACTGAAATAGAGGGGCTTGTCACATAGTATTTACACTATTTAATGATACCACAAACTAAAACTTTTACAAACATCAGAAATCTTACCAATCAAAGTTCCAGAGGCTAAGTCAAAGATCAAAGGGTGAAGAGATTTGGATCTAGAGATGTCTCTGTTCCTCATAACCAACAATCTGTTGCTAGATTATTGGATGATAGAAAGGTTTTAAAAGCCTGTGGCCTCATTTATAAGGGAATTAACTCAATTTTTAATAATCTGCCCTCATGATGCAGTAATTTTTCAGATGTCTCCATTTTAACACTTCTGTAAAGGAGATTAAATTTCAGTGTGTTGTGGGGAGACAAAAAAATCAGAAGATTAGTTTAACTTAATATCTCTTGACTCAAACAAAAATGAAAGAATGTAGGAGCTGGTTTATAAAGATCGTGTCATGGGGATTAAGGAAATGGATAAAAGCTGCAGAGTTGGTGAGGGATGTCAAGTGATAGAGAAACCATCAATTAAATTATGATCTGTAATCACCTGAGAGGCAGCCCATGCGTAAAATAAGCATATGGTTTTAGGCAAAGATGTAGAAAATGGAATATTAATAGTATGTGTTGCTAACTTTGCATTTATCAAATTATTACTAAAAGACCTGAGTGTAGATAAGAGAATTATCTAGCTTTTAAATATGAGTGAAAATGGAATGATTGAGTCTCAAAATTATGAACCTACAGGGCTAAGAGTTCAGAACAAATTTAAGCAGTATAAAAAAGATCAAGAAGTCTTTGAGCTATAAAGCTTACTTTATGTCAGTTTTGTGCACACACAAAAGATATAATCTTATCTTTATGTATTGCTGAAATACTAAGGTAATGTCTTAGAATAGCCATCAAATTAAGAGTGTAGTTCCCATACTCATTATTAGGAACTATGAGTAAATTAACTCTTTAGAGTAATGGTTCTGATAGTATATGACACACTTAATTTGCATTAAAAGGGTCAGAATAAAGAAATTAAGGATATTTCATTGAAAACTATACATTTAGTGTACTCAAAGTGAATTTGAAGAGATAAAGAAGGGTTCTAGGAAAGATGAATAGAAATGATGTTGGCACATAGAGTAATTTGGAATATAGTTAATAAGAACCTGACCCAAATTTTTGAAAGAGGAAAAAAGTATTTTCAAAGAGGACATAGACCTGGAGTTGTATGTAATGAGGAGGACTTCACATGATCATTGGGCTGCAACTTCCTTTGAATGGGAAGAAAACTGCTAGAGTTATAAGAAAGGGAGTTTTCTAATGACAATCTCATATATGGTTTAGAAATGTAATTCAAAAGGAAGAGCCTCCTGGTGAAGACAAAGGAATATCAAGCAGAAGACAAGGATGTTATTTTAAAGGCAGGAAAACCAGGACTTACTTTTTAAATCTAGGAAATCTACTGCAAATATCTACTGTAAATGCCCAATTTTATTTCATTATTGTGGCCTTTTAGAGGATGCAGAGTGTATCTCATTTTTCACTTTCTGATATAGAATATATACATCCATGCATTATATATGTACATATACATATATTGCAATTATCTTAACCATTATCCTTTGGGAACATGGATTTTCAGTGTAGAGATGGACCATATCACTATGAGTTTTGGACTACTGACTTTTATGTTTGAAGCCATGCTTTTAAAAATAGTTAAGATTTTCTCTTTTAGAGATGAGCTAAAATATTCTGACAGAAGGATGGAGTCTCTATTTGTAAAGTAGAAGGTTAGATTGCAGTGGATACTTACCATTTACTAAAGCAAAGTCTCTCTTCTTCACTGAGGGTCTTACTCCACAGCTTAACACATGGTTAAATACTTTTTGTTTAGTCTTCTAGCCCACCAGAACCACCAAATTACTTATGATTTACCAGAATAGCAGATGATATTTAAAATCAGTCTGCTGCTAGATTGTCATTTATTTCAATTAAACAGAATATAGGTAATAAATAGAAAGTTAATTCTTGCTCTGTTTTAGTGTAAATAATTCATTAGTTAGCATGATCTCTGGTTAGAAATGCACAGACAAGACCCTCAGGGGAAAGGTCCCCTCCTTAATATCAGATTTTTCCACAGGACTCACGTCAAGCTTAGTGAGGTGTATGATTTTCAATTATTACAATATATATTTTAGTACACTTTCATGAGAAAGAGATCTATTTAAACACTGCTTAATTGAGAACAGAAACTACTAGGACAAATTAATTATGAAAAATATTTCCAAAATAGAGAATGTTTTTCTGTATCCATAAGTATAAATTTGTGGACCATTTTTATTTTTTCCAAATAGTAGAACATGGGCTTTTAGAATTATGATTCTAATTCAAGGTACTCAACTGCAAACAGGAAATTCATCATGAATCCAAAGAAAAAAGAAATTGCTTCTAGTTTGTGTCATGTGTCTTAGTTTTAGGTACTGTTTGAAACAAGTTAACCCTACTAAAATATTTTATTTAAATATTTAAAAAATTGTTGTTCTTCAGTTCAAAAAAGGCAGTAAATTGTGTTTAGTGTGTGTTATTTTACTTAGAGATTGAATTCACTCAATTCTGTATAAAAAGAACATGGGAAGAATAGTAAGAAAAAGAGGAAGAGGTGACAGAGAAGGGGAGAATGAAAAGAAGGCAGGGAGGAAGAAAGAAGGAATATAAGCCCCCATCTTTCATGAAAAAAAGATTTGTCTTGTTAAAGCTTGTGTTTGCTGCAATATGAGCTCTGAACTAGAGAACTGCATACAGGGATTTTTACTGGGAATCATTCTCAGGATCATTGCTTGAAGGAGAATGAAAAAAAGCAAGATTGAGGAAGAAGTTATACTTGGTACAGCCATTGAAATCCTCATATAACCCCCCCCGCCAAAATGGGATCTGAAATAATCTTGTCAGGATGGTCCCAGATTGAAGAAAGGACCTGTAATGTTCCTCCCACAATTTGTTTTTGCCCTGTAGTCAATGAATAAAGGTTGTTCTATCAAAGGGCATGTGATTCGGGTTGAAGCATCTCTTTTCAGCTGTGAGCAGTTTTTGGAAATGGACTCAGCTAACAAGTCTTCAGCTACAAACAGGTCTAACCTCTGAGAATTTCAGTTCCAAATGTGGGTGAGCTATGTGGCACCTTTGTTTCAACTGTGTATTACTGACAAGTTTATGATTGGGTATGTGTGGCATAGGGGTGCACTGGGTAGGAAAGATGATAGTAGAGATGAGGAAGGATTGAGGAGGAAGGATTGCTTCCAGGTTTAATGGCTTTTCTTTCTGGTGGATTCAGAATAATAACGGTGTCTTTTTGTGCACTTTAACAGCAGATCAGGCTATACATGTTATTTGATATAAAAGTTTATAACAAGATTCCCCAGACTTTCAAAAAAGGTGTAGCCATAAAGATCATCTAACAAAAAATACTGTTTGAATGGGGTTTATATCCATTCTTGATGAGAGACAGGAGTTAAGTGTGGCTGATAGTAAGCCATCAATTACCACTTCAAAAGCCATTATATATTGCCCCTTATATTGTCCGAAAAGTTCTGATTTTGTTCAGATGTTGGGAGTAGGTAGTATCTTGAGGAGAATTAGGATAGTCTATGAAAATTAGCACATAAAACACAGCGAGGCCCTCATTTTCAAGACTGTACAAGGGAGTCATTTAAAGGGCTGTTCACAAGTGCATAATGCCGTGTCTCCTTAAATTGTGTAACATAAGTGAGCAGTGTCCGTTGGTAGCTGAGATGAGAATCACAAGATTGAAGCCAGCCTTTAGTACATAGATCTTGTTTCATAAAGCCATGCACTTGAAAATGTAATTCAGTGTTAGAATACATGTTTTTGCATGCCCAAAGCCCTGGGTTCACTCCCCATGTGGTACTGAGGCAATAATCTTACTTCTTTCTGAAGGGATGAATTGTATTCCCTTTCAGCATAAATCTGTTTAGGAAACACCTGTTGGTCAGTGACAAAATACTTGAGACTAACATATGTTTTATAATCAGGAGGAGACTATTTCAAGTTAAAGATACCAGAATGTATAGTTGTCTAATGAGGGCTCTTTTGGGTTTCTAGATGGCACTTTCGTCCACTGAATGAAGAAAGCCTAGTTCCTTGATATATAGAAATTCTAAATGAATGAGTTGTGGAACTACATGTCTCAGGACTTTAGATATATGAGATGATTAATGTATTTAATTTCTTTTTACTAACTGAAAACAATAGTGATTGTAATAAGGAATTTTCCCTCTATCCATCAGACATGGAAATTTGCCCAACTTTCTTGCAAGTATTTTGATCCTCTGGTGTATGACTGTGTCTATCAGAATGTTTTCATTATACTAAAAAGTACATTACCTGGAAAGCATTCAAGTTTGACAATAGCCTAAGCTGCTATATGATTCTAATTATATAAACTGTGGAACACTGAATTAGTATCTTCACTGTTCTTGGACTCATTTTTATAATCTTTAAGAAATTTGATAAAATCAGTACTTAAATCAAGGGGTGTTTGTAAGGCATATAAAGATAATGTGTAAAAGATAATTAACTGTTCAAAGTAGAAAATGGTATTTAATAAGCATCCAGTAAGTGCTAAACATTACTCTTTAATATCTATTTTCCTTGTGGGACATTATTTATATAAATAAGAGTTTTGCTATGGTTTTGTCACCAAAAAATAGGTCTCAGAAAGCCTGACTGATAATAAAAGTGGCTTACTGGTTAGTGGCATTGTTTCCTCTAGTAACTGCCAGTTAGAAACACATAATCACGTGGGTTTTAATATGAAAACAGGCCTTTCAGCTCACCACTCTTTGTTTCTGGTACCCCAAATGTCACCAAGAAACAGAATGGAGAAAGTAGTAAGACTGACACTTCTAGAGTGCCAATATCATATCTGGTGCAATTTTTAGAGTCTCTACATGAATTATTCTAGACAGAATCACTTTCTGAATTCTTAGTAAAGGAGGACTATAAAGAGCCTGCCAGAAACCCTAACTAGAGTTTAAGGACAGAGACATGGCCGTGGTTGGGATTTTTCATGTCTTTCAAAGTGTTATATTAAAGATTCTGTCGTCAGATAAAGGTGTTATTGGATGAAGCCTCTATTTAGAAGGAAGTGAGGTTATCAAGAGGGGACATGGCTCTGAGGAAAATACTGGGTCCCTTGCCCTTCCTCTTTTGATTGTGTATATTCTAGTTGCCACAATATGAACAGTTTCACCCTGCTGCATATTTTCTGCCATTATACACTGCCTCATTGCAGACTTGTAAGCAACTATCCCCAAACCATAATAGACTAAGGCCACTGAGACGTGATCATAAATGAAGTTTTCTACTTTAAAATGCTTTTTTTTATTTTTTTATTCTTCTCCCATATGTTACATCCTGATCACAGTTTCCCCTCCCTCCTCTCCTCCTAGTCCCTCCCTTCCTACCTCTCCTGTCTGCCAGATGTATTCCTTCTCCGTTTCTCTCCAGGAAAGAGCAGGTCTCCCAGGGACATCAACCAAACATGGTATATCAAGCTGTAAAAAGGCTAGGTACCTCCTCTCATATTAAGGCTGGACAAGACAACTCAGTAGGAGGAAAAGGGTCCCAAAAGCAGGCAAAAGGGTCAGAGACAGGGTCTGTTCCCAATGTTAGGAGTTCCACAAGAAGACCAAGCTGCACAACCATAACATAATGTGAAGAGAGCCTAGGTCCATTGCATGTATATCTCTGGTTGGCAGTTCAGTCTCTGTGAGCCCCTATAGGCCCAGGTTTTCTTGAGGTGTCCTTGACTTCTCTTGCTCCTACAATCCTCCTTCCTCATCTTCAATAGGATTCTTCAAGCTCCACCTAATGTTTGGCTGTGGGTCTCTATCTCTTCCTTCAGTTGCTGGAAGTAGCCTCGCTTATGATGATTATGGTAGGCTACTATTTGTGAGTATGTAACACAGTACCGTTAGGAATAATTTCATTGACTTTTTTCTAACCATGTTTGCTTTTATCCTAGGTTTCTGGAATGCCCAACCTCTGATTCTTGGCCCTCCAGGCAATGTTAGGAGCAGGCTCCCTTTCTAGACATGGGTTCTCAAGCTGGACCAGTCATGTGTTGGCCATGTGCATAATTTCTGTGCCACCTTTACCCAAGAACATTTTCCAGGCAGGTTGAAGGTTTTGTGGCTAGGTTGATGTCCCAATCTCTCCACTGGAAGTCTTTCTTTGTTAGAGAAGTTGGACAACTCAGGCTTCTGTATCCTCATTACCAGAGAGGGATTTTAGATAAGATCACCATCAGAAATTCTGTGAGTTTTCACTACACCAAGTTTCTACTCTGCTTCCAAAATGCCCCTCACAAGAATGGTACATGTGATTAGAAAGGAGGATATATTCTGAGAAATGTATTGTTAATTGATTCTGTCAACTAGGGACATCAAAAAGCATACCCAATACAAATTTATATGGTTATGATGTGACCAGGTGATAGAATGTTATGGCACAGCTAAAAGTTGGTGGCGTATTATTTAACAAATGTCCTTATGTATTATATGACTGTGAAGCTGTAGTTGAGTTCCTAATAAGGCAAGTGAAATGATACAGATCAAAACAAAACATAATGGTTTTGAATTGAGATGCAAAGGAATGCTGAGATTTCCTTTGCTGGAATGACTACTGCAGCTGATGAAGACAGTTTTGACTATCTCCAGACAGTTGTTAGTTATTATGCTAAAAAATGACACTTGCTTCCAATACAAAATATTAGAAATTTAATTCCTTTGCCTAATACCTGTATATGAATTCTCTAGCCTCTTATTCTCATTGGGTCAGAGTTAGGGCAATTTTTGACCATTTAATAGTTTAATGTAAAATATTTGGATTTTAATTGCTGAGCTGTGCTTCAGTCTTAGTGGTCTACCAGTAACTAGAAACATCTAGAGTGTCAAGCCATCTAGTCATGTTAAATTTGATGCAAGTAACAGAATTGACAGCAAAACTGCCATTTATAATATTTTTCAGAAAAGCTAAAAATCTGCAGGAGCTTACATACTTGTTTCATAACATGTAATCTTCATCAGAAAAAGCAAGACACATGCAGTTTAATATAAGCACATTCCTCCTTAGCAAGCAGATTCTCCTCTGTTGGGAGTAATTGAAAGTTCAATTTAGCCTAACCACACCTGACCCAAGCTAGTATGATGCCTTATAATAAGTACTTTCTTTTCCCCAGCTTATAGGAAGCCAAAACTGTACATTTTGTTTGCAATCCTCACTTCTCTTTCTCTACTTCTGTTTACTAGTGTTTCCACAATCTACAAAAAAAGCCTTTAAAGCATAAAAATGCACTGATTTTTCAGTACAGGCAAGAAGATACTAAGACATTCAGGATAACTTATCTGTTTCTGCTTTTACAGTGAGGAGTAGGCCACATGAATTAAAGTGAGAAGTGGACCACATGAATTAAATCTGTGGGGATTTTTTGTGTGTGTGATATTTTTGAATTTTTATTTCATGTAGAAAAATTCAAAGTTGAGAAGTCAATCTTCTTTGTTATATGCATGCCATCTGAAAGACTGCTTCTCTGTGCTGGCTGGTAGTCTGATGACTTTGATCTGGGACTTTTGTGCTTTTGAATATAGATTTTCAAAGTTGGAGTCTTTGTCTTTGTTTTTAAAATGAGTATTCATCCATGGTTCTACATAGCATAAACTTTCCTTCTCATAACATATTCTGACATTCTAAGCAATCCTTTAATGGAGTAATGGCGTCACTGAAGTTTTCTGATCTCGACTCTCCTGGGTAATTGATACCAGCTGTTATCTCTGTTAAACAGCACAATTTATTCCCTTTCTGTGTCACTTTGGTTCCTTAGAAGAAGCAGCTGTGGAGCTGGGTTGTTTAATCACTGTATTTGCTGAAGTATTATGACAAAATACTTCCTAAAACAACTTTTAATTATCTTCAGTATTGGTTAAGGGAATAATATAGATTAGTGGTGGACTACTTGCTTATCATGTTTAAGACCCTGGAGTGGATTACCAGGATTTTGAAAACAAGCAAATAATCAACAAATATCAAATGTCTAGTTGGATAGACAGACAGACAGACAGACACACACACACACACCCCACACCCCCCCACACACACCCACACACACCCCCACATAGCTTTTCTCTGTAGCCAGTCTAGTAAATAGGTTTTTTTTTCCTCTACCACTCACTTAAGTAACTTTCTGCTTTTTTGTCCCATTGTTCAAAGCTGATTCTCTTTTTTCTCTGGTCTTCTCATGATCCATTGAATTGAAATTATTTATCTATCTCCTTCTGTAGGAATGTCCAGGTTCCACCTTGGTGCAGAGGTATCTGGGTCAATGCCTTCTGATTTGTTTTGTTGTTTTGTGCTGCTCTTAAGCAAGGTGTTGAGTATTACAGTTGATAGCTGTGATTATGTCTAGCATAGCCGTGCTTAGTATTTTCCACTTTTGACTTTTGGCAAACTGGAATGGAGGCATTACCAATTTCTCTTTCTCTAATATCCATTATATTAGTGAATCACTTTCTTGATTTAGGTTTATATAAATATGACTTTCTAGTTCCAAATACGTAGTTAGAAAGCTGTGGTAAGTCTGTGTAGCTTTTGAATTATTGCAAGGCCTTGGAATCAACCTTTGAACACTGTCTTAACTCTGAGCCTCCACTTCTTTATCTGAACAGTGTAGATAATCATGATGCCTGCTTTTAAGGCTTGTAATACTTCCAGGGATGAGACACTACCTCATACTGGCTCAATAAGTGTTAGTATCATCGTTATATTTATATCTGTTTCTACTATTGGAAAGCTTTGCCATTCCAGTAAAATATATGAACTATACCTATTTTATTGTGAAAAACGCCACTTATTACAACACTCTCTATGAAAGAATTAGGTCTAAAATAAGCTAATGGAAGTAAATGTTTAAGAGAAATTCATTTGGCAACAGTATGTCAATGAGATTAGACTGGAAGGAGGCTAAAAACAGTTTCTGTGGTATTTATTGTTTATATTTATTTTGAAGGAGCCGGTAAGAATTACAAGGGAGGTGGGGAGGAATATAAGTTACTTAAATAATCAAGGTAGGGATAACTGTTTGGATTGAGGGGGTCCAAACTAAGTGAATTTTTGAGCTCAGATGAGCAAGGCAAGCCAGTTGGAGATGTAAAAAATGCTAGTAAAAGAACATTTTCACACTGAAATCTCATTTAATGTTGGATCCCCTGAGTTTGATGATCAGTGCACATATAATAACCAATGTTAGGAAGTGGCCTAGTATTATCTATGTACACTGATACCTTTTACCTAGAGTGTGGAGAAAAATACTGCAGAGAACTTCATGTATAACTTTGGTGATTTTTACATTTTGAGGTCAGTTGATAAAGCTGATGGATTTTGGAGATGATAAAATTTATGAAGAAATGAGAAGGTATCAGTGACTTCTACATCTTGATCACTAATGGAACCTTATACAAAAGGAAAAAAGTATAATTTAGAGATATCATGCAATTAATTAATCTAGAATGGGAAAAATGATAGGATTCAGATATGGTGACATCGTTGGTGATGATAGTTGGAGGAATGAATAACATTGGCTTTTATAGAGTACTCTGAATATTAAAAGTGTGCATTTGTAATGGGACCAATACTTGTTTAGTCTCAACTGAAACATATGAGTACAAAATAATAATGCTCATTCTGTAGGGTTTTGTGTGTCTTGAAGGAAATTTCTTAGTCTTTAAATTGTGTGTGTGTGTGTTTATGTATACTCTGGCATTCAGCTGTCAGGCTGAAAATAGATCTAGTGACTCAGAAGTAGCTGTTTGTGGCATTGGCAGTCTCCTCTACATTAGCTGAATATGTCAGAGAGAAAGAAATAATCCATTAATGACATTAGTAGAGATATACAAAACATGGCTGTTTACTCTAGAAGTTGAGCTTTTTTTTTAAAGCTTCTATTTGACCTGTTATAATTGATTTTCCATTTCTTCAGTGGGAAGCCTAAAATAACTTTTTGTCTTAATTTATGATTTCTCTTTGTTCAAGTTATTCCCATGTATTGCATATATTAGTATGTGACACAGGGCTATGAATGTTTTTAATAAAATGTTTGTTTCATATTCATTTCAGTATTCATTTCCTCTTCTGAACGAATATATTATTAATTGAAAAAATGTTAAGTAAGAAGTATCTGCGTATGAAAAGCTGATTGATAGAAACCTTTAGGTAAGTTTTGACTCCATCTTGAGGTTTTGCTGAAGTAATCATGCATATCCTAGAAAATCATAGAACATGAATGGTAGTATTGAAAATTTCACAACATATAAAACTGGTTTCAAATACACTGCCTTATTCCTTATATCTAATCTATGAATTGGTTTCAAAATAAGAAATACTTAATGCCTCCTACAGGCCATAAACTTCAAACCCCTACCCAGATCTAGCCAATAGACAGGACATTCTCCACAGTTGAGTGGAGAGTCGGGTCTGACTTTCACACGTACTCTGGTGCCTCATATTTGACCCGTCCCCTGGATGGGGGAGGCCTGGTGGCACTCAGAGGAAGGATAGTAGGCTACCAAGAAGAGACTTGATACCCTATGAGCATATACAGGGGGAAGAGGTCCCCTTCAGTCACAGTCATAGGGGAGGGGAGTAAGGGGAAAATGGGAGGGAGGAATGGGAGCATACAAGGGATGGGATAACCATTGAGATATAATATGTATAAATTAATAAAAATTAAAAAAAAAGAAATACTTAATGACATACCAAGGATGTCTCACTGTGTATCATGGTATATGTATCTATCAATCTATATGACCTTTACCACATATCTTGAGTGTTGTTACTGCATAACATTTACTGTACAACTTGATCAAATGAAAAACGAAAATTTAAGTATTATGTCTAACATCACTGAGATAATTAGTAATTAAGCTTTGCCTTTAGATAACTTGTTATACCACTTTGCTTAGGAGGCTCTTTAACATGATAACTTCCACTCCACTTTTTAGAGGTAGCCCTGTACCCTTGTGGTTCAAATGGAAGATATTTCATGTCAACTGATGGGTATAGGGGATGTTCCTCATACTGACTATCCATAAATTGCTCAGGAATGCTATTAATTAAACAGATTCTAATGGATCTGGAATATACCTCCTTGTGAGCATATCCTCAGTCAGGCAAAGATAAGCTAAGGGTATAGATATGCAAAGCTATAGTGCCCATTCTCCTTTTAATGCTAATTTTCTACTTGGCAAAGTGTAATTCATATTGTTTGGCTTATTTTAGGGTAAGAGTGAAAAAATAAGGCTAAGAAATTATTGAATGCACACAGAAATAAACTATTATTTTTGTAGATTGTCAGATGTATGTCCTTATGAAATCATGACCTTTGATGGGTGACTATACAGCAAACTTTGGGTTAATGTTTCTTAATACCACTATTCTCTTCCCCTGACCTCTTGTTCCTTCTTCTCTTCTGGCTTTTGGCTCTTCTCCCACTTATACTATTCTCAATCTGTCTCCATTCCTATTTTTCCCATCTGTCTTTCTCTCCACTTCTCCCCAGTCCTTTGCCAGCTTCTCATCAATCCCTACCTTCTCTATTACTCTTCACATGTTGTCTTTTCCTTCATTCTACTTTTCTGTTCCTTATCCTTTTCCTTGTCTTCTTTCCTCTCCTTCCCCCCCTTTCTTACTTCCCTCCCTTTCCACCTTACCCTTTCTGCTTTACTCTACATACTCTTCTCTTCTCTCCCTTGGACTTTCATCCCCACCCTCTTGTAACAGTAACTCTCTCTTCTGCATTACTCTTCTACTCTTTTAATTTACTGTGTCCAAGTCTCTCTCTACCTTCATGAACTTTACTCTTATTTCTCCTCTTTTCACTCCCTTTCTCCTGTCCACTTCTATCCACCTTCTCTCTTTTCCTTTCCTCTCTTCCCAACACTCAATCATTGTCATGCTTCCATCAGTTTCCTCTAACCCTCTCCTTTAAGCTTCTAATTCTCAACCCTTCTCTTGTAGTTCCGTCTACTAATCCCTGTCCCTATCCTATCTCCCTTTTCCCTATTTTCAGTGCTCCTATTTCCTTCACATTCTTCCTGTCTTGTTTTATGTCAGTGTGATAAAATACACTGAAATTAATTTAGAAGCTACAAGATTTATTTGCCTCACAATCCCAGGTTATAATTAATAATTTTCAGGAAGCCAAGGTGGAAGAAACTTGAAGCATGCTTAGTAGTCAAGATGGAAAGGCAAGGAATTAATATATACATGCTTACTCGTGTTTGATCCTTTTTCCTGTTCTGTTTTCTTTTTCTGCTTTTATGCCTACAGGATTCCCAGCCCAGGGAATAGTACCATGCAAAGTTAGACAGAGTTTTCACTAATTGAGATGCTCTACTACAGGCCAAAGTAATCGGGATGACCCAATATTGTGACTTCTTCAGGTAATTCTTAAATGTAGTTGGCCAATAAAACTAAACTTTTGTACTGCTTTATCCTTTCCTCTCATTTCTTCCTTTCTCATTTCAATCACATCCCTTCATCTTTACTTCTTTTCTTCTATTCTTCGTCTTCTTTAGGCCCCCTTCCCTTCCCTATCCCTTAGCTTCTCTTCATGCTCTCTTCCTCTGCTTTCACATTTTGTCTCTCTTTTCTGTTATCATCCTCCTTTTTACCCTCCCCCTCTTTATGCTTCCTTTTCATTCTCCTTCATTATCCTCTTCTCACTTTTTTCTTTTTCCCTTTCTTGTCCCCTCCTTACAATACAATGATGCTTTTCCTCCCCCTGAAATAATTTAGGTGACTATGCCGTCTGCCTAGCAGAGAGAAAGATTCTATCTTATTTCCAGTTTGATTTCCCTAGGGCCTTATTTAATAAATTGTGTCAAGCCACCAAGAGGAGTGCCAAAGCCTGTATTTTGTTGATTCACTATTGGCTTTAAACTTTACATGGATTTTCACATAGTATTTTGTATTCTTAATATGTTTGTTGTGATTGTTAAATGGAAAATAAAAACATTAGAAATATTCTTAACATATTTTCTGTGAGGTAAATAAACCCCTCGCAAATTTGAATTACTGTTGATTTCACTATTATTACTATGAATAATACTATATTTACTTAGTAACTTAGTAAAATGGTCATTTTACTGGATGACTATCTTGATAATATGACATAAAATACAATTTTTTAAAATGTATTGGTATTTGAGGACTTGTTTTTAAATTCAGTTAAACTAATTAAATAAGTTGTTTAATGAAAAATTTAATTATCTTTGCAAACAAACATGATTTTCCTCATCTCATATTTAATCAGTCTGCATACTTATTATTTACCACATAGCTCTAGTTGTCATGTATTTGGACTCATAGGTACACTAACCTTCACTATTGATTCTGGTATATGATAGCTCAATTTGATTGTGTAAATTGACATGTACTGCATATTAATAATCATTTACTATAATGCAAATGTTTCCCAAACAAGGGATGTTTATTTCAATAAAATTGCTGACTTAAAAATAATGAGACTATATAGAGAAAATAGAAATGGATATATATATATATATGTGTGGGGTTGATGGTTTTCTTTCATTTTTAATTTGTTTATTTTACATACCAATTTTTGCCTCCTCCCTCATTGCCTCTCAGTCTCACCTTCCCTCCCTCACCTCCCCAACTCCTCAGAAAGGGGGAGCCTTCCTCCCCAAACACCTGACTTGAGTCTATCAAGTCTCATCTGGACTGCTTCTATCCTTTTTCTTCCTCTGTAGCCTGGCAAGGCTGCTCCACAAGGGGGAAGTGGTCAATTAGCTAGCACTAAAGTCCATGTCATAAGTAGCCCCTACTCCCCATATTATGGGACCCACAAGGAGGCTGTACTGCCTACCTACTACATCTGTTCAATGGGTCTAGGTCCTCACCATGCATGGTCCTTGGTTGGTGCATCAGTCTCTGTAGCAGCACCCCCTTTACCCACCCAGATTTGTTAGATTAATTGGTCTCCTTGTGGAGTTCCTTCTATCTCTCAACTCTTCCATAAGACTCCCTGTGCTCCACCCAGAAGTTTGGCTGTGAGTCTCAGCGTCTCTTCTATCCCCTGCTGGGTGGAGTTTTTCAGAGGACCTCTATGGTCTGTGTATTGTAGTATGGTTTTTTTTATCCTGTATTATGTGTCTAATATCTGCTATAAGTGATTATATACCGTGCCTTTTTTTCTGGGTCTGGTTTATTCACAGTTTCGGAGGGTCTTTTTTGTGTTTGTTTTTGTTTTTTTCAAGACAAGGTTTCTCTGTGTTAGCCTTGGCTGTCCTGTACCCATTTTGTAGATCAGGCTGGCCTTGAACTCAGAGATCTTCCTGTCTCTGCCTATCTTAGTGCTGGGATTACAGACTTGCACCACTGTGTTCATCTGTAATTAATTATTTTTAAAATATTTAAGAATTATTGAAATAATATGCTTTAATTGAGATCAAAGTAATGGGTTTTTTTTCATCTATTTTGGGTTATAGTGTTTCTTCTGTAACTAATGCTGGTTAACTTAAATTACGATATAGCATTTGATTTCAGCTGTTGACAAAACATTTTTAAATAATTTATATTGGGAATTACTAGGTTCGACTTTCATATGAAAATAAATTAAAATTTATACAGCAACATTTCCTTAGCTCTATCTGGATGAAATGTGATTCCGATTGATGCAATAGAAATTTCTTTGTAGCCTAGGATCCATGTATGGAAACAACCTTAAAAATGATAAATTGGTATTGTTAGTCATAACTAGCAAGGGTTACATGTTTGTAAGAGCTTTCTGTGGATGTTGAAGCAAGACAACTTATTAAATTTCACAAGGAGTTTCACGGTGTATAGATGTAAGACAAAATACACTAGTTTTAAGTTAAAATGTAGAATTCTTTTTTACTTTGTTACTTTAAAATATTTTATTTTTGAAATTGTAATTTCTTCATTTGCCTCTTCTATTTCCTCTCTGGAACTTCCTAAATTTTGCTTTCATTCAGATTCATGATATTTTTCACAAATTTCTTTAACATGTGTATTTATGTGTTTTCCCTAAATATATAAGTACAACATGCTCAGTCAGTATGATATATATATATGTTGAAGAATATTAAAAATAGAACTATATGTAGATAGTTGCTCTAAATATATTTGAAATAAATGTTGTAATAATGTTCTTGTATATCTGTTACATTCAAATTTTTAATTCATCATTTCTGACAGGATTTTATATGATGAGAAATTATTGGAATTTGAATACTTTCCAAATTATTTATCTTACGGAACCTTAATAGCAATCAATGTTAATGTGTATTGATTATGTTTTTGTTAACTCATTTTTGAAATGTTCCACATTTAAGTCTTGTTGGAATGAAAGAGAAATAAGCTATTAATATTACCAGAGAAATTTGAATGCTGTTTTCTGAACAACTATTAAATTTCTAGTATGAATGCTTTGAAATAGATATTTTTGTGTGTCTACATACAAAATTTAATTCCTTTGAAAATTATTTTTCTATACATTCTTATTTTCCCTTCTGCCCCATCCCATGTTACTTTTGAAACACGGGCAACATGAATGATTCTTGTTTCCCTTCTTATTGATTTCTTTTCTCAGATAGCTAATAGTTTTCTTTATTTTTCTGATGATTTAGAAAGATGATGATCTCCATTTCTTTTGTGAGTTACAATATTCAGTCAATCCATATTCCACAGCAGAAGAGATGTTAAATTACTGAGGGTCATGTCTATTCTCACAACTGACCTTTCATCATACATTATAATGAATGGTAAGCTTTTCTTAGGTTTCCAGTTATCTTCTTCATTTATCAGCTACCAGATTTCCCTTTAGGAAGCGCTTTATGAATTAAAATTTAAAATTTTTGTTTTTACTTTATAATTTAATTATCTCATTTAATCCTTTCCTTTCTTCCAAACCCTCTCATATACTCTTCTTTATTATCTCTCAAAATCAGGACCTTTTAAAAATTAATTTCTGTTACATGAATGTTTTTATATTTGTAAATACAGATTCCTAAATGTAACCTATTGCACTTGCATGAGCACTTAGAACTGGTGGTAAAGATGCCATCTAAGATCTTTGTTGTAGTTCTTTCATAATACAGACTTGTACATTAGGAAATAAACAGAATTTATAAAACTTTTACATTAAAAATATTAAAGTTTCACCATTAAGTACTGCAATAGTTAGAAATGAGCAAAGTGGGAATTTACTATTATTAGTGCATTGAAGCATCCTTTTAGTTACATAATCTTCAAATTTGTGTATGTGCTTTTTTAAGAAATGTTTTCATTTGTTGGTAATATATTTGGAAAGATACTTTCAGATAGTTTTAATTCTGGATTTTCATACTCCTGTGATTTTTCCGGATGGTTGGGAAAAGCTCTCATTTTAAAGTTTTATTTTATCAGTTTTATATATTAATGCCTGTCATATTTTATGTAAGATGCAGAATGGTACTCTACACAAATTAGTTAACTTACACAATAGCATGCTTACTTAAGGGCATTTTGTTATATATTTAATGTGATATGCCTTTCATCCATCCTCTCCTCTTTCCTAACTCCCCAATCACCATCACCTCGTAAACTCCCCTAACTCTAGTATTTCTATGTAGAACTTTCATAGCATATATGTTCTGTCTCTTATGAAGTCTCTTTTTTTTTCTCCTCTCATGAGTACCATACGTTTTCTGGTGTCTACACACATACTCATTTTCGTGTGTGTGTGTCTGTGTCTGTGTGTGTGTGTCTGTGTCTGTGAGAGAGGGGGGAAGGAGGGAGGGAGGGAGCAGAGAGCTCGTTCAGTGCTTACCTTTCTGAGATTTTCTTGTGGAATAATACAGCATTTTACATGTTCATTCGTTTTCCTGTAAATTTTATAATTGTACTTTACTGTGATTTTATTTTATCAGTCCCACCTTTTTGCATCCATTTATAAGTTGATGAACATCTAAGCTTATTTTTTACCTTTATGAATAGAGGAACAATAAGCAGAGATGATAAAGTATCTCTGTAGTAGAATAAAGAGTCCTTTGGATATATGGCCAGAAGTATTTGGCTGATATGGTACTTCTCTTTTTTTGGCATTTTCAGAAACCTCTGTAATGATTTTTATAATGACTACACAAAATTTAGATTAATGTAGTAAGTGTAGCCTTATTTTATACCATAAATAGTAACTAAGGGTCACCAAATTTCCACAACAGAGTCATGAAGCGTTGATATCCACCCATTTAAAGATTGTCCTGTCCTTCAAACACCAGTAAATACACCAAGATTAAGGGAAAATAAAATATTCTGATAGTTACTTAGTTGTGTGTAAGGTCAAAATTCATATAAGGTATAGATTCTTGCAGTTACAGTGTCATTTCTTCTGCTTTCTGTTTGCATATAAATGTTTGTGTATACAAATGCTCCCTCATCAAGTATCACAAAAGACTTATAACGAGGTAGTAAAACACTTAATGACTCAAGGGGTTATTTTTCTTAATTTTTTATAAGTGTGAAGTGCCATAATGCATCTAAAGGACTCATAGTCACTGCATAATAAAAATGTTGTCAGATACAAAACATAAGTACACTTTTTCCTTTACTACTTTATAATCATAGTGGTGGTGGTGGGAGGAGTAGATTAAATAGGAGGATTAAGATGATAGAGTGGAGGGGAACAAACTATATTTCTCCTGCTGTAAAAAAAAATAGTAACCTGTAGAGAAATTTTAATCCAGCAACATGGGTGACCTGGTAAGGGATCACATCCAAAAGCCTTCTAGGTCTGTGTGTTCCAGCTGGAATGACACACTTGGCTTTAAGATAGAGGTGCCCTTAGTACACACTTTAATACCAAATAATAATCAGGGATGGAAAAAGTGACAAATCAGACAAAATTTGACAGAATAGTATATACTCAATTCTTAAAAGAACAGCACAGGAAAGAGAGGTAATTTAAGAGAGCTCAGGGAGAAGCAGTTTTGTTGAATTGGGAATCAAAATTGTGAGTCAGTGGAGTTGAGTAAGTTGCAGTTGGTTGAAGTACAGTGGAGTGGAGTTTCTTCTTGAGTTTCAGCAAAGGCAGTTTAGACCAGAGTATAAAAAGGAACCAGAAGATTAGAACAAATTGCCATAGTTAGTTTGAGGCCAATCAACAATTCAGTGAGAGGCTGAGAGACGTCAGTTGAATCAGCCAACTTAGAGAGAGGAGTTTAGCCAGAACAGCTTGTTGAACCAGCAAGTCAGAGTTCAGAAAGAACTAGAAAAGGGAAAGTTTTCAGCATAAGCTTCCAAGATGACAGTTACATTTGATGAATAAAAGTTACTTTCCTAGGTACCTATGTTTATTATAATTCCAAGAACATACACCATAAAAATGACCACCTCCTTTTTTTTTTTTTTTTTTTTTCATTTTCTGAGGTTAAGTTGGATGGGTTCTTCCAGATTAACATTGTCTCTCAGTCTTAACTTAATGCTCATACACTAAATTTGGTACTTAAACTTTATTTAAGTCATTATAGTTTGGAAGGGTATGATTATTTGGAGAACATTTATATTTATTTAATCACATTGCTTCATCTTGAGATGTTGGTCAGGAAGCTACCAAATAATCTTAAGAGGCGGACCTAGTCAGGAAGTTTTCCCCTGCTACTTAATACTCACAGCACCTGAGCAATCCAGGCTACAGATCAGTTGCCTTGCCAGTTAAGAACCCATTATAGGCTAAAATACTAACTTGGGAAGTCAACATGTACTCATTAGCACATCAGTCACAAAGGCAGAGAGCTCCTGATTCACAAAGAGTTCAAAGTCTTTCTTCTCTTGGAATTGATCTATCTTGATCCTGAAAACCATACTGTCTTTTCAGTTACTATTTCTTTCTTCTGTTTTCTTCATCATCTTAGTGTTTCCTCTATTTTTCTTTTCATGTTTTGTGTTTACAATGTGCTCATGGTTGTATGTATGTGAAAGCATGCCGTATGGTGCCTGTATGGACTTGAAAGGACAACCTCAGTGCTGGTCCTCAGCTCCTAACTTGTTTGTGGCAGAGTCTCTTCGTGGTCCACTACTGTATAGGATAGGCTAGCTGGCCTATGAGCTTCCGAAGATTCTCCTATCTAAATCTCCCATCTCACTGCAGAAATACTAGAGTTGTAGACACAGGATACCATGCTGAGATTTACTTAGGTTCTTGGTGTTCACTGAGGTCCTCATGGTTAGAAAACAAATGCTTTACCAGTTAAAATACTTCTTTAGCCCCTCTTGTTCTTTTCCCTCCTCCTCTGCTTTCTCTTTCTTACACCTACTGTCATTCCCTTCTCATTGTTTTCCTTTTTCAGCATTATTAAGCTAACTTACACTAAAATTACAATAGTTTTATTTATCCATTTGATGTCACTCAGGAACTAGTTGAGTATCACCTTGGATAGTATCCCAGAATCTCCAGGAACATGTAAGACTGGATACTTCACCTCATTACCACACTACTCTTTGAAATTATTTTTGTTTGACTGCAGTGAAAGTAGAAATACTTGTCAAGTTTAATTAAATACTGTTAATATGAATTTCATTTGCAGGCCTGGGATGTTGTTTCTCACATTTACATCTTGGTAGTAACAGTTGGGCCTTAGTCATCCTTAATAAACTTAATGTCCATAACTGAGCAAAAGCCTTTGGTAGATAAGTCTGAAAAATCAGATAAGGTTTTCAAAATATTTTTAGCTCATACTTCAACATCAGTGTATGTTAGGTAATGCCAAATTTTTGGCTTGTATGTCAAAATATGCTACCATCTCACGTGGTTTAGATTTATTGTCTGTTTTTACTGATTGTTGTTCATGTATGAAACACATTGGCTTCAGCATACTAGATTGCTCATCATTTTAAGACCATACTGAATTTATGGTTACATGTTTAAATTTGTTTCCAGTAACCAATGCACTACATAATTACAATGGCTTTATCTCATTAGCAGTCCTGAAATTTTGTTTTATATCAATTCATTTTTAAAAAATTTTTATTTAAAACTTTCATATGTTTTGATAATATTCTTTCCCTTTCTTCAATTCTTCCCAGTTCCTCTCATTCCTTATGCACCTCCTACACCTGCCTCACTTCGAGTATTTTCTATCTCTCAGAAATATCAACAACCACTCCCCACCCTGGAAAATCAGCCCCCCCAAAAACCAAAGACTGAAAATTAAAAGCTACAAACAAAAATAAATAAATAAATAAACAAATCACAGTTTTTTTGTTTTTTAGAAAACTTAGTTCAGTATCTCAATATACTTAGCAATTTTTGCCTCATGTTGCCTTGCTAAGTTTTGAAAACTATTCCTGAAGTGCTAACACATCTATGGAATTTGGAATATAAAAGTAAAATAATGATAATTTGATTACTTATTTCTGAAGCAACTTCTTGACTGGAAATTATATTTGTTATCAATGTGAAACATTAATCATAGGTCAGGAGTTTGTAGAGTACATTTTCTAACAATGACATGCATTGTCACCTTTGGGAAATAGTTTCTGAATAGAAATAACTGCTCTCATATTTAGTAAATACAAATATTTTTATTCCACCTTTATCAAGACTATTTTAGGCTTAATAGTTCATTAAAGATACTCAGAAGCTGTCCACTGTTGTAGTACATTGCAGTGAAAAAGAGACACTATAGATGGAGAAAAGGCGTAAAGTAAGTTCTGGTAGAAAACAAGCCTAAATTATAATATGTCTCTCCCGGTGGAATCACCTAGGATATACTAAAATCTCCCAATGAGTGTGTGACAACATCTATGAATATTAAGGGTAAGAGAGACCTACTTGAACAAATTTGTACAAGGTTTTATTGGGGTTCAGTCACATATGCAATAATACTACAACTGAGTTAACTACTCAATATGAGATGAACAAAACAAAAACAGATGTGCACCATAAATCAGTGTTAACCTTCTAAGTTACTTATTTAGAGAAGGCCTCACGCAGCTGAAAATTTATTTTCAGCCCCAATAATTAGGGACTCTGGGCAAATTTTCCTACACACTATACCTATCAAGGGCCAATTATTCCTATTAAGAATGACATGAGTATTAGTACTACATAAGGCATAATTATTTTATAAGTACATTTTTCTAGTGTTTCTTCACTTAATTCTCCTTCCATATCTTATGAATAGAAATTTTGTTTTGTGTATGGTTGTGTCAAATATGAAAAGTATTTGAATGTTTCAGCTACCTTCCTGGCTAAGTTTGTAGTTTATTTTGTAAAATTTAGTTCTTTTTCTTATTGTGACCACTGCTGTAAATTTTGGTATTCCATCACTATTTTAGTAGTAACATAAGAACATGTTAAGGTTTTGCTCCCTTAATATGATAGTGTTTTATTTTGCTTTTGCATATTGAAACATTACTGTGCTTTTTGCTAGAGTATTTCATTGAAACTTATGGTATGATGGGTGATTTTTTTTTCTGAAAATTTAGCTCAACCTGTAGGCACATTAAAGGAAGTTATAGTGTGCTTTTCAAAAAATGTCTTGATTTTTGTCCATGCAGTTAGTCAAAATATTGATGGATATCATAGTGAAGGCACAAATGACAGACTTTTTATTGGAGCAGGCAGGTTATATACATTTATTCACATAATTATGTATCAAAACAAAGGAAGCCATATAAAAATTTGTGATATTCTACCAATAATGTAGTCACTTGGTTTACAAATATGAAACTCAAGCATTTTAGGTTTACTTTTGTACCTGGTCTCTCATCCAGGTGCTCACCATGTAATAAGGAAAACAATAGTATAAATGTTAATATTGATACAAGTAATAATTAATTTAGCAGTATATGGCAAATGCATATAAATCCAATTAGAATAAAAGCTCTGTGGTTATATGAGGATACCGAGTGCATAGGAAATCACTTTATCTTTGATTTTTGTTTTATAAATAAAATTGCTTTAAATATCTACTTACAAAATAAGTAGAAAAATTTCAGGATTACTAGCTAGTTTAAAAGATTTGTAGAATTGAGATCAAAACTACAATCTATATGTGGAGAAGTCTGTAAATTTGGCCTTGTCAAAATTAAATGTTCTATAATGTAAGTTAATGTCAGTTTATAATAGTGCCTTAGATTTTTTAAGTTGTTTCTTTTGTTTCATTCAGGATACTGACATGTCTTCTCCAGCATTCTTCCTGGCACCTAAGTGTGAATTTGGAAAAGTAACCAGGACACTAGTTGTGAGTCTGAGGAAATCTGCGTAAGGGCTCCAAGTATACTGTCATCATGTAAGTAACAATTCAGAAGTATAAATTCTGTTTGCTCTCATTTCTTTTTATCTGTTGTTTGGTGGTAACATGCTTCATTTCAATTAGTGTCATAATGATATCTATTTCTTTCAGATAAGTTAAATAAATAGCATAAGGATAGTGGCATGCTTAAATAGTAGGAAAACTATTCTAGTATATGGAGTATTGCTCCAGTATATGGAATGTTTTCCAGATGTACTCTCAATTTTTTTTATACCTACAAGTTTCAAATAATAAATATTTGTTTTCTGTGCAAATTTTCAGTTTTGTTTTAAGGAAAAAAGGTTGTTGATTATCATTAGGTCAAGATTTGTACAGGGATTATAGGTGAAATATTTTTGGAAGAAGTGGGAAACAGGCAATACTTATGGATGGAGCAGGTTGAGAATTGGAAATCTCATGACATAATCTCTTACACATTCTTTAAAGTTCAGATGTGTTCAGTGAAAAACAAAGCACAAAAGTCTGTCCAAAGCTGATAGAAGGAAGAGGACAGCCCTATGATCTAAGTTTACTTCTCTTATGGAATCCACTGATAGGAGTAAAAAAGTGTTTCCTCTCAAGGGACACAAAAGAAAATTAATACCTCCTCGTAATGAGATTCTGGGTGTCATTTATCTATTGTAGAGAAAAGGATGTGGTTGAGAAAAAAGAATGTGGTTGAAGAAGAAAAATTCCTTTACATTTCATTTATTTAGGCTTATGATGTTCTTCCCATAATATACTATACAATTTAAATACGATATAAATAAGGTATTGAGAGAAGTGGCTTAATGCATAATAGGGTGGTGTCTCCTAAAGGGTTTAGGAATGGAAATCAATATACAAAGAGGATGAAATGGACTAACAGTCATATTTGGTCATCAAAACACAAATCACTGTCATTTTCTGTGCTTCTAAACAATTACCCCATGTTTTCATTTAGTAATTTCACAGGTTTATTACAAACATTTAATTGTTTAGTTATATTTGCTAATTTTTTGTAACTTGTATTTTCTGAATATGGATGATCATTTTCCTGGTACTAACTTATTGAAAAAAGATTGTCCTTTCACCAATATATGCTACTTTCTCTAAAATTCAGTTGCAGATATATTGGTATGTATGTTTTTTATTCCAGTACTATGTTGTTTGTATTACTAGATCTATATTTTAAGTTGAATAATATATCTCCTAGAATGTTTTTGTTCACTGAATTAATTGGTGAATAAGTAATCATTTGCCCATTCATTTATTTCTGTGATTTAATATAAATTTTAGTAATGATTTTCATTTCTTAAAGTTTAGTAATGGTTTATAGTATTGACAGTAAATTAAATCTGTGGATAACTTTGACTAATATAAGCAGCATAATAAAATTGATCTAGTTCATTAACATCAATTTTTCCCTTGTTCCCCTTGAATTTTTTCAAGAAATTTTTAATATTTTTCACTGTAACAATCTTTTATTTCACTGGTTAAATATATTCCCTTATACTGTTATACTTAATGATAAATGATTTTTTTATTTCTGTGTTAGATGATTCATCCACTGTTTTTTCTTGATAATTTTCTGTTTTTAGTATTCCTAATTAATTAACTAGTTCCCATAGATTTTTGTTCCAGTGTTTCAGGCTTTCTGTTTATATTACTTATAAAGTGCCAGTTCAACTTTCTTCCCGTTGTAATGCCCTTCATTCCATTCTCTTTCCAGATTACTGAATTTGGAATATCCATTACTATATACTATGTACAATAAGTATGAATGTCCACAACACTTCCTTCCTTGTTCCTCACAGAGAAACGGTTTAGCTTCACCTCATTTAGTTTGATGTTATATTTTGGCTTATAATAGTGAGATACTTTCTTTTTATTCCAGATTTTTCTGTCATTGTTGGCAAGAAGAGATGTTTAATTGTATTGAGCTCCTATTTTGCATATATCCAAAATATCATACAGACTTTTGTATGTTGAGGCATCTTGTTTCTTTTTTATACATTTTTTATTATAGCATCTCGATTGTAATCTCATGTTTTATTTCCTTGCTTATGTCTTTGTCTTTCCTTTGGTTCAGAAGCATAGCTTTGCTTTATTTTCAGGTGATAGCATTTTTTTTTTTCAGTACTTAGAAGATATCTTGCTACATACTCTTTCCTTGCTGTGTTAGTATCCAGATAATTGTTGTCATGTTGTTGTGGTAAGCAAACTGGAGATGTGATTCTGTTGTGTGACGAGACCTCCTTTGGGTAGACACAGCATATGTCTACTCATCCCAGATAGGGAACCTTCAACAGAGCAAAATACAGATAGCACCAACATCCAGCTTGGTGAACCAATAAGTTTTTATTGGGGTTGCTTACATGACTAAGGGTGAGGGAGTACTTACAGGATCAGATATAACTCAAAGACATTTGTCTTACGAAAGCTCACCCCAGCATGGGTGACAGTTCATGAAACTGGGAACTTGCAGCACACTGCATAGCCTGCAGGCAGCTCAGCTGGTTGGTTTAACATCCTTTCCAAGTGACTCAGCTGGTCTAAAACTATTCCAGACAGCTCAGCTGGTTTCTGCTTCTCCCAGGAATCTGGTCTGGTTTCAAAGTCTTCTTTGCAGCTCTTCTCTAAGAGCCTTATTTGCAGCTCTTATCTTTTTTTCATATTTTATTAATTTATTTATATTACATCTCAATTATTATCCCATCCCTTGTATCCTCCCATTCCTCCCTCCCTCCTGCTTTCCCCTTACTCCCCTCCCCTATGACTGTGACTGAGGGGGACCTCCTCCCCATGTATATGCTCATAGAGTATCAAGTCTCTTCTTGTTAGCCTGCTATCCTTCCTCTGAGTGCCATGGAACCCCTACCCAGATATGGCCAATGGACAGGACATTCTCTACAGTTGAGTGTAAAGTGGGGACTGCCTTTACATGACTCTGGCAGCTCAACTCTTAAGAGAATCTTCTTATTCATTTCTAGTTCAATCCATTTGTCCACAAATTTCGGGAATTCCTTGTTTTTAATAGCTGAGTAGTATTCCATAGCGTAAATGTACCACAGTTTTTTATCCATTCTTAGACTGAGAGACATTTAGGTCATTTCCATGTTCTGGCTATTATGAATAAGGACACTATGAACATGGTTGAGCATATGTCCTTGTATGCTGGACCATCTTCTGGGTATATTCCAAGGAGTGGAATAGCTGGGTCTTGAGGAAGCCCTATTCCCAGTTTTCTGAGATAGCACCAGGTGGATTTCCAAAGGGGCTGTACTAGTTTGCATTCCCATCAGCAATGAAGGAGTGTTCCTCTCTCCCCACATCCTCGCCAGCATGTGGTGTCACTTGAATTTTTGATCTTAGCCATTCTGATGGGTGTAAGATGGAATCTCAGACTTGTTTTGATTTGCATTTCCCTGATGACTAAGGAGGTTGAGCATTTCTTTAAGTATTTCTCAGCCATTCAATATTCCTCTGTTGAGAATTCTTTGTTTAATTCTGAGCCCCATTTCTCAATTGGGTTATTTGGTTTGGTGGTGTTTAATTTCTTGAGTTCTTTACATATTTTGGATATTAGACCTTTGTCAGATGTAGGGTTGGTGAAGATCTTTTCCCAGTCTGTAGGCTTCACTTTGTTCTGTTGACAGTGTCTCCTGCCTTACAGAAGCTTCTCAGCCTCATGAGGTCCCATTTATTAATGGTTGACATTAAGGCCTGGGCCGTTGGTGTTCTGTTCAGGAAGTTGTCTCCTGTGCCAATGTGTTCCAGGCTCTTCCCCACTTTTTCTTCTAACCTTATGTATAGTATATAATATAGATATATCAATTGAGGTTGAATATCTGACAGATGATTGTTAACATTTTGACCAGTTGTAGATTTTTCTAACACCTTTTTGAGAAGGTGGTTAAGAGAACTAACATAAGAACTAACATAAGAAATTTTCGTATTTTATTGCGTCATTTCTCTCTTCCTTTTGTTTCCTACAAACCATCTTATACAACTCTCCTGTCTCTCAATTCATGTACTCTTCTTTTTCATTTATAATTTATGTGTGTGTGTGTGTGTGTGTACATATGTATATACACATATGCATATAAGTACAAACACATACATAGTTGTAAATATGTATATATACATATAAGTTCCCGAGTACATAAATATAACCTGTCCAGTCTATCTAATGTTGCATATATGTGTGTTTTCATTGGTTTTGTGAGGAGAATTCTTTTTTATGATATGGAGAAGTGTATTTTAGGAGAATGGGAGAGCTGAAAAATGGGAGGGGTACCGAAAATGAGGAGACAGAGAAAGAGACTGAAAGAGACAGACAGGAGGAGAGAAGAAGGGGGGGTAGAGGGGAAGAAGGATTAAGAGTAATTTTAATTGTAATGTGATAGATTAGAAAGGGTTCAACAATGTTAGGATACCTCCTACTACAGAAGAAAGGAGAAAATACAAAGTTATTTTTATCACCACTTCAACCATCCACAGAGAAACAGGCCACCGAATAGGATCTCCACTGACAGAAATTTCTGGTAAAGGACTATCAGTTAGTTAGTTCATAGGAAGGAATTAGGTCAGAGTGCATGAATCATTTTTAGTGTAATGACTAATGTTGGACAGGAAGGTAAAGGCTATACCTGCATCAGTTCCCAGCCAAGTAAGTGGTGTGCAGTGTTCTGCCCAAAGTGGCGTCAAGCATGTGATATGTATGTGTAAGGCGTCACTTTGAGTAGATTAAGGTTCACCTTGTTCGTCGAAGTTTTAGCATCAAGATTGTCAGTGTGATATCTGGTCTCAGTTTGACATTGCTTATTATAATCTAAAAAAACAAATATAATTGTAGAACTTTTATTCTTTTTGGAAATTGTATATATAAGTACTAATTTCGAATTTGGTTTAAGTAGGTTCTGTTTACTCTTCAACTTTCCTACCTTCCCGCTACTCCTGATTATGTTTTCTAACCTCCCCTTCAGTCTTTTCTCCTCCCTTATGTCCTTTGTGTTCTTCTGTCCCCCCTATCCTCCCTCATCATTTATTTTTACTTTCTTTTGGTCCCATTTTTAGTTTTTAAAGCATGATTACTATAGTCTTTGTCTCCTCCTTACCCCCCCCACATGTGTGCACACACACACACACGCATGTGCTCATATGCACGGATTCATTATATGCAAGCATATGAGAAAGAATACATGGTTTTGTGGTAGTGGTAATGTGGATGACTATAGTACCACTCAACAAGGAAGGCTTGTGTAGTTCCTTATCAACATAACTAATAAGGGATTAAACCAGCCTCTTCTCTGTATTGTACAAGACTTGGTGAATTCTTCATTTGTTCTAACATTGGAATGGTGCCATATTTCCAGCTCTAGGTAATGGGGAAGTTTTCTTTGTTCTTATGTAGATTTTTTTCCCATGGTCATAAGTTTAATTTTGAATCTCAGCAACTCATATAGTTTATAGATGTAGATGAGATCAAAGTTCTTTCTAATAGAAGAAAAGAACAGCTTAACATGTTCATCCTGTTGGTTCTGAAAGTGAATAGATAAATAGTATGTGGCTCAGGATACAGAGTTATAAATTCCATGTGAAGGTTATTTTATCTGGCACTCCCAAGGAGTTCTGAAAAGTAAGCTCAGAGTTTATGTATCATGCTGTACTATGAAGAATGGTAAGAGCTCTAGGGGATGATATAGTTATAGTCAGCAGAATCAGCACCTCTATATTCAGTTTGTGTGCCGTGCCCTACTTTAGTCAGGTGACAGCAAGTTGAACTGTATTCAATTGGTTTCTTTTTGTGTATATATGATGCAGAAAGTGCAATATATATGGTGCTAACTAGATTGTGAGGGTAATGTATGAAAAGAACATTTGTGGATGTGTTACTTAATAGCAGTCAGTCCTGTCCTGTCCAACATTTATTTATCACACACTTTTTTGAGACAGTATTTGTTTGTGTATCTCTGTCCTGGAACTTAGTTTGTAGACCAGGCTGGCCTCAAACTCACAGAGATCTGCTTGCCTCTGTTTCCCTGGTGATGATCGATCTCTCTCTCTCTCTCTCTCTCTCTCTCTCTCTCTCTCTCTCTCTCTCTCTCTGTTTCTCCTTCCTTCCCTCCCTCCTTCCCACTCCCTCCCTCCTTCCCTCTCCCCCCTCTCTCCCATCCTCTCCTCTCTTTTCTCTCCTCTCTCTATTTCGAGATAGGATTTCTTTGTGTAGCCATGGATGACCTGGACTTGCTTTGTAGATCAAGCTGGCCTTGCCTCCCTGAGTGCTGAAATTAAAAGCGTGTGCCACTGCAACCGGTTGTTACCAGGCACTCTTAATATTAACATTCTAATATCAAAAATATAATCAACATGTTGCTCTCTTAGTATTGACAATATTGACAAGCATTTATCTAAAGAAAATTCAATTGATAGTTTCTTCTTTGGTAAATATATAATAGAATAGAATCAATTTGTTATTCTGAATGACTTACTATTTAATTTGTTCATGGTAGTAGCATTTTTTAAAATTTTTCATGTTATTTAACTGGGGTGGGAGATCAAAAATGAAAATTTAAAAAAATTGCAAGCATTTACCTCTTCTGTAGGTAACTAGATTGTGGCCTATCATTTAAACACCATATATCTCAAACCTCTCTGAATAAGTCACATTTTGTTTCTTCGCTTTAGTGAGCTCTGGGTGGTCAATGCCAGTATACTTAAAGTTTCCCTTGAATAGGTTTCTGCACATTTGAAAACCCTAGGTTACCTTCTTAAGATATGCATTTTTTTCTAATTCCTATTAAAGAGAAAATGAAAATGGAGATTACCTTCTTGATGCAGGAAAAAAATGAATGAGAGAAAGCTTATGCTGTAGGTGCAAACCATTGTTCAAATTAACAGAGACTAGGGAAAAGAAGGAAAGAGGTAAGCAAAGAACATTATAGTTGACATTTTGAAAATGTAAGAGGCTTATCATATCATCATAGAAAAGGACTTCTATATTCCCAAGTTATGTATTCATTTATTACTACCACTCTTTTTGTATCCTCTTTGAGATAGTAATGCTCAAAAAATGCAATGTCTGTGGTGACGAACAAGTAGTGCTGGTAGTATAACTACTAATATCCTGTATATGTGTTCTTAGAACTCAGAAATATCTTTGTAGGAACTTGTAAATCAGACATCCTTCAATAATTTCAATAGTATGTTTTTAATAGAAAAATCAAAGAGAAAAAGCTAAAGATCGTCAAGGTATATTCTTGAATGCAATGAATGTTGAATCTTGTTTATGCATTCATTCAGTTAGTCTGTCTTTTTATTGGAGAATTGAGGCCATTGATGTTGAGAGATATTAATGACCAGTGACTGTTAAGAGTCTTAATTTTGATGTTGGTTCCAGTAGAGCGTTTGTGTGGTTGTGTTTGTGCAACAGTTTCATATCTATTTCCTATGTTGTTTTGGTTGCAGCTTTTCCCTTTGGGGTGGAGTTTACCTTCTAGTACCTTCTTTAAATCTGGATTTGTGGATAGATACTGTTTGAATTTGTTTTTGTCATGGGATATTTTGTTTTCTCCGTCAATGGTTATTGATAGTTTTGCTGGGTAAAATAATCTGGCCTGGCATCTGTGGTTTCTTTGAGTTTGCAGGATCTCTGTCCAGGCCCTTCTGGCTTTTATGGTCTCTGCTGAGAAGTCGGGTGTAATTCTGATAGGTTTGCCATTAAATGTTATTTGGCCCTTTTCCCTTGCAGCTTTTAATATTTTTTCTTTGTTCTGCATGTTTTGTGTTTTGATTATTATGTGGTGGGCAGTTTTTCTTTTCTGGTCTATTCTATTTGGTGTTCTGTAGGCCTCTTGTATGTTTATAGGCATCTCTTTCTTTAGATTGGGGAAATTTTCTTCTATGATTTTGTTGAGAATAATTTCTGGGCCTTGGAGTCTTGTATCTTCTCTTTCCTCAATGCCTATTATCTTCAGATTTCTTCCTTTAATGGTGTCCTTGATTTCTTGGATGTTTTGAGTCAGGATTTTTCCAGATTTAGCATTTTCTTTAATGGTTGCTTCAAGATCTATGATTGTATCTTCTAGACCTGAGATTAGTTCCTCCGTCTCTTGGATTCTATTAGACAGGCTCGCCTCTCTGAGCTCTCACATTCTAGCTTTTCTTCTGTCTGTGTGTTTATCATTGAATCCATTTTCATCTTCAGATCTTGAACTGTTTTATTGATTTCTTTCATCTGATTGTATATTCCTGAGCGTCTTCCATTGTCTCTTTATAGGCCTTCAGAGCTTGAATAGTTTTATTGATTTTCTTCATCTGGTTGGTTGTATTTTCCTGAGTTCTTTCCAGTGCCTCTCTATAGGCCTCTTTTATGTCTTCCATCTGTTTGGCTTCACTGTCTGGATGGCAGGAGGCTAACCCTGTAGTTTGGGGGTCTCACAGCCAGTGATCCCCAGCTCCCCTGAACTGTGGGTCCTGTAATCATCCTGAGTCTCTGGGTGTGTGTTGGGTCAGGCCAAAATGTCCACAGACTTTTGGGTCCCCTGGTAGCACTGGAGCTCTCCAGGGACTAAAGCAGGACAGGCAGAGGGTCTCTTGGGGCCACTCTACTCACTATCTCCCTAAGATTTCCTTAGTCCCGGAGTTTTGATGCTCTGCTGGTCTGTGGTTCCCTGTAGCGTTTTGGCACCCAGACCGCTTGCAGAGTCCAGATTAGTGTCACAAGGCCCAAACTGCACACACACAGAGTCCAGTTCGCATCTCTGGACCCAAACGAGTCACTGGGCATAATCCACGCACTGGGCATAATCCACACACTTAATCCAGTTAGTGCTGGGTCCAACCAGGGTCTCGGGCCGAAGCTGCACACTGAGCTCGCCAAGCTCAGCCATAGTCTGGTGCCCGGACTACACGCCGAACTCAGCTAGAGTCTCTGGGCCCAACCTGTCCGCCGAATTCATCAGAGTCTCAGGGCTGGGACTGCCCCCCCCCCTGCCAAGTTTAGCCAGAGACTCTGGGCCCGATCTGCGCACCGAATTTAGCTAGGGATTCTAGGCTCAATCTGCGCGCCAAATCCAGCCAAAGTCTCAGGACCCAGCCCGGCACCAAGCTTAGCTAGACTAGGTTCTCTGGGCCCAAACTGGGTACCAAGCTCAGCTAGGGTCTCAGGCGGAACCAGGCGCTCAGTCCAGTTTGGGTCTCAGGGCACGAGCCGCGTGCCGATTTGAGCTTGAGTCACGGGGCCCAAACCATACGGCGAATTCAGCTAGGGTCACGGGGCCCAAATCTTGCACTGAGTCCCCTCTCCCGGAGCAATTCCTACCGGTCACCACGCAGGTTGCCTCTGCTGGAGGGCTCCCAGCTGCAAACCGCAGCTGCTGTCGCTGCTGCTCTGGTCCAAGAAAATCCGCACTCCTCCCGTGTGCAGAAGCACGCACGTTTTCTGTATTTTGGTCTTTTTGAACTGTGCAGTACTCCCACTGTAGTGGGGTGGGGAGCTTGGTGTTTCTGGTTCAGAATTCCATTCCAATTCCCTGAATCATTTACTGGAGCTTCTAAACACAATCTACGATGCTTGCTGCCATCTTGGATCCATTTTGAAAGTACATAGTTTTTAATTGGGTTGATGGTTACCTTTCTCCTCTGGTATTGTGCAGAATAACAGTACCATGAGAACTAGTCAATAGAGGTTAAGGGGGTAGGTGGGTACTAGTCTGACTTTTTCTTGTTGAATGAAATATGTAAGTGTTGTCTTCAATAGTTTCTGCAACTAATAAGCCTTTGCAATAACATAAGTTATTTGGGTGATCTCTTCAGTTGGTCAGTGACTCAAATAGATGTAAACCATTCCTGACACTGGATGTTTCATTTGGTGATGAAAAACACATAGTTGCGACATTCATTTTGATTTATTTCTTATGTGTATATGTATTTTAAGAAAATATTACAGTAGTAGATTTACATATGACCCCTTAATTGGCCAATAATGTTGTGATTCCCTGTAGTTCCCTTCCCCTTTTTTCTCTCACTGTTTAATCCTCTAGCTCACACCCATCTTTTCATACTTATAAATTCTTTTGCATAAGTTATATTAGGGAAGACATATGATTAGAGGTGATATAAAAAGGCAGAGAAGACATCTGGAGACAAACATGCGGATGCAGTGCCCTATTTAGAATGGTGCTGATGATTTGAGTATCATTTTGATCAGTGCTGTTCTGAGTAGAGTAAGGCTTACCACCTTCTACATTTAATTAGACTTGTGGATGGATTAGTCACTGTAGGTAGGTACCTCAGAAGTGCCTTCTGTAATCATAGATGAACTTCCACATACCCACGTTTCAGGTTTTTTACTTTTTAAATCTCTTATATTTTCCAAAACAGCATAAACATTATTACATATCATTATTTAATTTTAGATATAGTATATTTTAGTAGATTCTCTTTACTTTTCCTTCTGTCTCCCTACTAGCCCTAATAACCTCTTCTTATAACCTCCAACTTTAATCTTTTTTCTTTTTTGAGACTGCTTACAATATATTCTGATTGCAGTGATTCCCCTACCTCCACAACTTCATCCATCCTTTCTACCGTCACCTCCATAATCACCTATGGGGTCAGAAAGCTGCCACCAGGGTCTACTTGTCCCTTTGGGGTATGTAGGAACGTTTGCACATGGGTACTGGACTTGAGGGAATAAAGCTTAGGTGAGCAAGTGGGTTTGTCTGCATCTTTTTCAGCTTGAAATGTGGGAGAAACTGCCTTCTCTAGATACTGTTTTCAGTAAAACAGTCCTCTGTATTGGGAGTGATAGGGCTAGATAAACTTTGTAAAGTGGGTATGGGTTTTGGAGGTAGGTGTACATTATTGGCTGGGCCTGAGGTACTGAGAATGCTTCATTTGCATGAAGAGGAATTCTAGGTGCTTGCTGGACATGTCTTTATAAGGAAAGAAGAGGAAGTTCAACCTGAAATCTGGCCACCAGGCTGTATGACTACCTGAATGGTAGCAGAGGAGGGTGCCACAAAAATACCTGTGCTGGAATATGCTCAGGTATGCCCAGAGCATATGGCCTGACCTCTCTCTTGGTCTGCACTGGCTCTGCAGGTTGCATGGTATTGCCTTATATATACCGAGCTTTTTTATTTTTTCCTCCATGGAATCCAGTTTGTTTTGTCTCACTACTCTTTGGAGAGGGGTCCTTCTCTCTAGTGTGTCCATTAAAAATAACTGACCATCTCTATCCCCTCTCTTAGAAACTATGAATGGCCAGTATATCCTCAGTTAGCTAGAGTTTGTTTCCCCCTCCCTACACTCCTCCCAGTACCACGTCCTCACCTCCCATCTCCACATGCACTCCTCCATTTGCCTTCAGAAAAGGAACAGACTTTACTGTTTTGGTTTACTTAGGAAAACCATATTCATCTAGATATCAATTCATTTCTTGAGATTTCCAATTTAGGCAATAATACCTCTTGTAATGGCTCCCTTTTCATATCTTAATTTGTTTAGTTTGAACTTTTTGGTTAGTTTGATTAAAGTTTTCTGAATACTGTTTGTCTTGTCATAGGACCATGTAAATTTCATTGATACTGATTCTTGTATTTCTTTCAAATTTCATGAATATATGTTGTGATCTCATATACTGATCTTGAATTTGTCTTTTTCTTGTTTTTCCAAGGTCCTAAAATGCACACTAAATAATTTATTTCAATTATCTGATTTTTAAACACTGTTGAGTTTTTTAAATTTATTTTTATGTTTTTGAGAATTTTACACTGAATTTTTTGAGAATTTTATAATTAAATCATTTCTAAACTCCACCCTATACCCTTCAACTCTGTGTCTCAAATTCATGAATCATCTTTAATATATGTACATACATGTATGTGTGAATACAATCTATTGAATCTATTTAGATTTGCTTGTGTTCACATTTGTTTTAGGACTGACAATTTAATGTAAGATAACCTATAAGGAGGCTTGTCCCTTTAAAAAATCTGATTCTCCCTCTTTCTTCACCATATTGACTGCACATACCACTTGATCTAAGTATGGGACCTTGTGAAGTCTTCTCCCATCCACAATGGCATATCCACTATTACCATTATTCCTTTCTTCCTTAGGAAACCATATTTTTGATATTTCATGGGTACAATTTCCCTGTCATGTCTGAAAGATACTTTATAGCACCAGAATTCTGGTCTTCTCTTACAAATTATCCACTGCTGATTTAATTTTTCCTGAGCCTTAAGAGTAAGGATTGCATTGCAGTTATGTCAATTGAGTCTTAATATCCCACAGTCGGTTACATTTTGACCATATGTTGCAAAAAGAAGCTGATTTGATAAGGTGTGGGAGCAGTCAGTGACTACTGAGATTTGACCTCTTAATTAAGAAGGTAGTATGTTCTTTGGTTGTTGCTAACATGGTGATGAATATGTGACTAGTCCTCTGTAGAGAGAGTAAGGCTCATGAGAGTTCTGCAATCTGGTAAATGAATGGTGATGGTGATACAGTTGTTGATAACCCCGGAAATGTTTTCCCTAATTTAAGTGAAATACTTTGCTTTCGTGATTTAGTTTTCTTTACTTGGTTTCAGTTGTCTTGTTTCATTTTAGAGAGCATACAGATGAAGATGATTAAGTGAACTTTTTTCATATACTTGTTTATTAATTTATTTATTTAATGACTTTATAGCCCTTCCTCCACTCCTCTTATTCTCGCCCTCATATTCTCCTCTTCCCCATCTCCTGTTCTTTTCAGAGAAGGAGAGACCACTAAGGGTTACCAACCCACCCTGGTACCTCAAGTTGCCCCAGGACTAAGCGCATTATCCCTTACTGAGGCCAGACAAGGAAGCCCAGCTATGGGAAAGAGATCCAAAGGCAAGTAATGGAGTCAGACACAGCTGCCACTTCCATTGTTAGAGGCCCACGTGAGTACAAAGCAGAACATCAGCTACAGAACAATTACACTAGTCTCTTTTCTACAACCTCAGACTAATATCATTAATAATGATTGTTCTTTCAAAGTCTATAATTAATTGTATTGGAATTTTGTTGGGAATTACACAGAATCTGTAAATTGCTTTTGAAAAGGTGGTCATTTTTACTATGTTAATTCTAACTTTCCATAAGCATGGGAGATATTTCCATCTTCTGATATATTTCTTCAAAGACTTGAATTTCTTTTCATTCAAGACATTAATTGCTTGGCTAGATTAACACCAAGGTTTTTTCTTTATTATTTATTGCTATTGTGAAATCTGTTTCCGTAATTTCTTGCTTGTTTGATTGTTTGCATAAAGAAGCCTACTGAGTTTTTAGTTAATTTTGTATCCAGCCACTTTGCTGAAGGTGATTTTCAGCTATAGAAGGTCTCTTGTAACATTTTTAGGGATATATATATATATATGTATGTGTGTGTGTGTGTGTTATATATATATATATATATATATATATGTATATATGATCTGCATAACTATACTTTGACTTCTTCCTTTCCAATTTTTTTCCTCCTTATCTCTTTTAGTTGTGTTACTGCTCTACCATACCACAGGGACACTTGCTCAACCATGTTCAGAGTATCTTTATTTGTAATAGCCAGAAACTGGAAACAACCTAAATGTCCATGAAGAATTGATAAAAGGCATATGGTACATTTACACATTGGAGTACTACTCATCTATTAAAAGCAAAAATATCATACAATTAGCAAGCAACTCAACGGAACTAGAAAGGTCATTTTGCTTGTGGTAACCTATACTGAGAAAGACATACATGGTATGCACTCATTTATAGGTGGATATTAGACATAAAGGGCAGGATAATCATGCTACTGACCCAAAGAAGCCAAGGAAGGCCCAAGGGAAAATATTTGAATTTCATTCAGAACAGGAAATAAAATAAACTTCTGAATTAGATGGAAGAAGGAAACTAGATAGAAAAAGGGTGGAGTTTTGCTGTATGTTCAAAATTGGACATAATGGAGATGGTGAGGTGGGATTTTTCTCATTAAAGCAGTGGTGTGCAGTGCTCTGCTCATACTAATTCTGGTGACATGAAGTATGTGTGACTAGGATAGTATGTGTAGAATAATGCTTACCAAATTCTTCATTTATCTGTCTCTGGGTAGTGATAGTGGTTGTTTTCCTGGATTTGATGATCTATGGTTACTTAGAGATTGGCTGTGGAGAGATTGGGAGGTAGGGGTATGAGGACTGGGAGATGATAGAAATCACTCAGGTAGGGGCATCTTTTTGGCATAGTAGGCTCCTGGGAATCTATAGGGGTGACTCTTGAGGAGGCTGAAATTCCCTTCCTCCTGTAGATCTTGGGACATCCGGTAGAAAGAGGAGGACACCAACCTACTCATAAAACCTACTATTCAAACTTTTTCTTGCACATGAGAATAGATTGAGGGAATGGCAAATCAATAACTGTCCCAACTTGAGATCCACCCCATGAGAAACAGCCAAACTCTCTCATTACTAATGATACTATTCTAATGTTGCAGAAAAGAGCCTAGTATAATTGTTCTTCTTGTTTTGATTTATTGATTTTTATCCCTGAGTTTGTTATTTCCTGTCTTTTATTCCTCTTGAGTGTGTTTGCCTCTTTTTTATTTAGATCTTTAAGGTGTATTGTAAAGTTTCTAGTATGAAATGTCTCTAATTTTTTTATGAAGCCACTTGGTAGAAACTTTTCCTCTGCCCTACTTCCATTGTGTCTTATAACTGAGTATATTTTGCTTTCATTTTCATTGATTTTTATTTCCTCTTTGATCCAGTGGATATTGAGTTGAGAGTTGTTCTATTTCCATGAATTTGCATTTTTCCATGCTTTGAGTTGTTTCTGTTGTTGTTGAGGTCCAGTTTTAGTCCATGGTTGTCTATTAAGAAGATATAGAGGGTTATTTCAGTTTTCTTGTATCCATTGAGTTTTGCTTTGCTTCTGAGTATATGGGCAGTTTGGGAAAAGGTTTCATTCTTTTGTGTTTGGGTGAAATGTTGTTAGGCTCATTTGATTCATGTCAAAATGTTAGTTTCACCATTTCCATTTAGTGTCTGTCTCTATTTGTCCATTGGTGAGAGTGTGGTGTTGAAGTCTCCCACTAATATTTTTGTGGGATATTTACATGTGACTTAAGCTTTAGTAATCTTTCTTTTAAGAATGTTGTTGTCCTTGATTTGGGATCACATATGTTTAGAATTGGAATGTCATCTTGGTGAATTTTTCCTTTGAGTGTGAAGTGTCCTTCCCCTTCTCTTTTGATTAGTTTTGATTGAAAGTCTATTACATAAGAGAATGGCTATTCCAGTTTGCTGGTTTTGTCTGTTTACTTGGAAATGATTTTTCTAGCCCTTCATCCTGAGGCAATGTTTTTTTTTGTTGTTGTTTGTTTGATTTGTTTTTTGTTTTGTTTTGTTTGCTGAGGTATGTTTCTTGTTTGCAGCAGAATGATGGACCCTGTTTATGCATCTCTTCTGTTAACCTGTTTTTTTTTTAATTGGGAGTTGAGTCTTGATGTTGATTGATACAGAGAGACAGACTCTGTGTGTGTGTGTGTGTGTGTGTGTGTGTGTGTGTGTGTGTATGTGTGTGTGTTTCTCTTCTTTTGTTTTTGCTGGTGAGGAATTATTTATTTCCAGTGATTTCTTGGGTATAGCTAAATTTCTTGGGTAGGAGTTCTCCTTGTACTATTTTATGTAGGGCTGGGTGTATTGATAGATATTGTTTAAATTTGGTTTTGTTTTGGAATACATTGTTTTCTCCATCTATGACTGGGTGTTTTTCTAGATATAGTATTCTAGGTTGACATCTGTGGTCTCTTACAGGCTGCAAGACACCTACAACAGGCCCTTCTAACTTTTAGAGTCTGCTAAAAAAAAAAGCAGGTGTCATTCTGATAGGTCTGTCTTCATATGTTACTTAGTATGTTCCAAGAGAACTTGGCCATGTTCTTTGAATCTACATATCCTTCATTGGTATGCCTTGAACATAGAAATCTTTAAATTCTATGCTTAAAGTATGTACATTTGAAGGCACGTTGGAGGGCTAATAGGAAATGAAAGAGAAAAATTACATAATTATATTTTAATCTCAAAAATAAAAAAATAGTAAACATCAAGGTAATTCAAGAAAGCAAAACTGCAAAAGGTTTTTGTCATCTTGGTCAATCATTAAAAGATAATGCAAGTAGAAATTCTTTGAGTAAAATTGAATAAAAGTATAATGGACAGTGCTATGGTTATTTTCATGATTTTCTAATAACTTATTCAAGAAGCAGTTGTGATAGTTTTATTGTATGTTCAAAACTGGAAATAATGCAGGTGATGAGGTGGAATTTTTCTCATTACAGTGATGGTGTGCAGTGCTCTGCTCATACTAATTCTGGTGACATGAAGTATCTGTGACTAGGGTAGTATGGGTAGAATAATGCTCACAAAATTCTTCATTTATCTGTCTCTGGGTGGTGATAGTGGTTGTTTTCCAGAATTTGATGACCTATGGTTACATAGGCTTCCTAAGGATGATATTATCCTTTCTCTATCTCATGAACAAGTATAAGTCAGAGGCTAAAGAAGGATAGTAAAGTTTTATATAATAGTAAATAAATGAATATCTTCTTTTCCAGTGTATTTTAACAATTATTCAAAGAAACAGAAACATTACAATAAAATCCACAAGAAGTAATTGGGTGGAAGACAGCATAGCAGAATTCTCTTAAATTTTAGAAATAAATTAAATTTGTGTCCTTAAGTTTATTTTCATTGTATGTAGAGGAATGATAAAAGATGAAATTGTCATTGGGGCTAGTGTGTACAATATTCACATTAACATTGTTGTGGCCAGTGATACACTCAAATCAGAAATGATCTGAGTTAGTATATGTGACTAGCGTCTCCTTGATAGAGTATATCTCCTGAGATTCTTGTTTGGCGTGGCCTTCAAATGTTGATGATTGTACAGCTTAGGGTAATAATGAGATGCTTTCCATTATTATTATGGGCTGTTGAGGCTGGTAAAGTCATTTATATAGTGATTTATGTTGTCTCTTCTTTATTTTATCTATATGTATTTAAAGAGATTTAAGTGACCCGCATCTGAGGGAATCATATAAAAGGTAAACCATGTAGTTCACAATATCTTGAGGGAGTCATACAAGGCACAGTTCAGTGTTGCTGTTAGCTCTCAAAGTTATGATGAAACAATTTTAGAGCTTTGCTATCATAGTGACCTTGGAGGATTGATTAAAGCTGCAGGAGATGAAATGAGTAGATCGGGGCAGCAACTCCACATTTTCAAATATGTGTACTCTTAAGTTCTTAGTCAGTTGGAGTGCACACCCTGCTACATTAACGGTTCTATCTGGGAAGAGTAAACATCTCCAAGATATGGTCATTCTCATAAAGTTCCATACACACAAAGATGATCTCTTTAGATAATTACTTTTTTATTAATTTATAATTTTTTCTTCAGTGCTATACATAAGTACTTTGTTTACACCATTTATATCCCACCTTTCCCTTACCAAACTCCTGTGACCTTTCTCCTCTCTAATTCATGAAATAGCTTTAGTTATTATTGTTTCATTCATTCACACACATTATCACCTAATGAGTTTATTTAGTGCTCCTTAGGTATACATGTGTATATTATTCATTACATGGGATAGGATGACTTATCAGTGGATTTTCTACAGAAAAAACATCAGTACCTTTCTTCCTTTATTTATCTAAAGGCCCCTGTGAAATTCCCCCAGCCATGTTGTCATGTCAACTAGTGTTTTTATTATGCATGTCTTTTTTAAGGCAACTATATTGTTGAGATTTTATGTAAGCAGCTTTCTGTCATATCACAAAGACCCTGCATATCCTCTGGTCCTTTGGTTCTCACAGTCATTTTCCCCACTTCCTTAATGATTTTCCCTGATGCTGAATATCCCACAGCCATTTGTTCTTTACATTTTGCCCAGGTGAGGATTTCTGAAATGATCTCCCTGTGCTACAAATTAAGCTACTTTGGGGAGGGGGTGAAGAGAATTTTTAATTGTAATCCTACAGGTTAGAAAAGGGTTCAACAATGTTAGGATACCTCGTACTACAGAAGAAAAGAGAAAATACAAAGTTACTTTTATCACCACTTCAACCATCCACAGAGAAACAGGCCACCGAATAGGATCTCCACTGACAGAGTGTAATGACTAATGTTGGACAGGAAGGTAACGGCTACACCTGCATCAGTTCCCAGCTAGGTAAGTGGTGTGCAGTGTTCTGCCCAAAGTGGCGTCAAGCATGTGATATGTATGTGTAAGGCGTCACTTTGAGTAGATTAAGGTTCACCTTGTTCGTCGAAGTTTCAGCATCAAGATTGTCAGTGTGATACAGGTGCAGATACCCCTCACAGCCCTTAAGTAATCTCAGTTTATTGTATATTTAAATTGACATACAGATATTACATATCATGTCATTTTGAATAAAGTGGGTTTTTCTCATCACCCTGCTATTAATGTAATTTTTCATCTTTTATAACATATGTTCATTTTTTAAAACTCTGTCCTTCCTTCCTCATTATCCTTTTTGTCCTCTTTTGGTTTCTGTTTTAATTTTTTAGGCCTTACTAACATTAGATGCATGTCTGCCCACCTAGTCAGATATATACAATTTATGAATTGTCTATCTATAAGAGAGAACATAAAGCTTTTGACCTTTTTTTTCAAATCTGTCACTTAATAGTGTAGTTTCTATTCCTACACATTTTCCTTCTAATTTCATTTTATACAGTTCAATAAAATTAGCTTGTATGTAGGTACCACCTTTTCATTATCTGTTCATTTTGTTGAATATTTTTGCTGGTTCCATTAATTTGTTTTGGGGAAATAAATAAGAACCTGATTATAGTGTAGGTTTTACCTGTCTATTACATATCTTTTCCTGGTGATAGATGAGAATATGTCTAATCACCCCATACAGGGAGCAAACAGCAAACCAAGAAACGATTGTAACCAACTTTAGCTTAGCAAAACAGTGAGTTCTTGCTAGTACTTACAGAAATAGGGTTAGGAAATATTTACACATTAATGGGTGGCTCTAAGGCAACGGTGTCACTGAAAGTTCCTCCGCAGCATGCATGAAGACTCACAAGAACTTTATCTTGGATCTCCCTACATGATTGGAGATAGCTGGAAGGTCAGATAATTTCCTCTTCCCAGTCATTGCTACTGCTTAAATTGCCTTCTGAAGAGCTTTTCAAAATCTTCTAAGTTTAAGGAGTTCATGAGATTAGTAATTTTGTTTACTTTATGAATCACAAAGGTACATGTTTTTATTGCAAGAGAATAAGGCAATAAAACACTTTAACATATATTAATAGAGGTGTAGAAGATGGAAGCTAAGGTATACTGTAGTTAACATTTTCCAGAATTTATCAACAAACTCATAGTTTAGGTGCCATAAATTTTTAGAATGAATGATTAATTGTAGAGAATGTTATGTTGCCAGTGAAAGCAACATCACTTTGAACATGCTTTCTACAATATACTACTCATAATTTCAAGTATTTTGTAACTGTTTCTCAGTCCTCTCTGGGAGATTTAAGTTTCCAAAGGTAAAATACTTGTGGTAGCACACAGTGGCAATTGTGATACGTACTTTTGACATGTGTTCTTTGAACATAGCAGGACTTGTTAGGAATCTGTCGATAAACTACCCTCAAAAATCATGAGAAAGGTATACGTTCAATATAGAAACAAAAGGAAAGAGATATACTTCTTGATAACATTGAAAATATGGCAAAATGCTCGCTGTGTGGTGGTAATCATTAGTTTAAATAGTACAAGTGAAAGAATCAAATGATGAGAAACATCAGTATGTTATTTTTCTGGTCTTTTGGATGAATTATATGAAGGAGTTGCATCACTTATTGTGGCTGTCATGAAAGTTTACATCTCTAATGGAGGATACAAAGGCAGCACCTCTTTTCTAAGGGTGCTCTCTGCATCAGCATGCTGGTAAGATGAAGTGCATGTGACCAGAGTTACTCTATATAGAGAAAAATGCTCACTACAATATTTTTTGTAGCATACATCTCAGCATTTTGTTTTAAGTAAAGTCACAGTGGATATGCCACTGAAGCTAAAATTCACTGTAAGCTCCATTGTAACAGATGCATTTAAGGTTGATATAGCTAAGTCTATATATTTTTGTGTATCATTGTATGGAATGAATGTACGCATGCATGTGTGTACATCCCATTATGCATGTATGTATGTGAGCGGACAACTTGCTTGATTTGAGTTAATTTTAGTTTTTCTACTGGAAGGTTTCTGGGGATCAAACTTGGTCATCAAGATTTTATCTTCTATGAAATTTTTGCCAAGGAAGACAGGATTGCAATTTTGTCTGACAGATTGAGATGGCATGGTGTTTTCTTGGGAATCAAAATGCTCATGTAATGTGGAGTTTTTAGTTGGTGAATATTCACGATGTGGAGGAAAGCATGGTACATGCTGTATAATCTCAATTACCCAAGTGCATGTACAAGTTACAGAATCTAGGACACACCAGCTGAGCTGCTTGTGACTGGGTGACTTAGTTCTTGGACTCTTGTGTTTTGTTTCCTGTAGTGCACATACTAGAAAATAAATAAAAAGTCTTTAAAAGCTTAAAAAAAAAGATTGGTGATAAGAGCCTTTACCTTCTGAACCATAATGCTATTATTCAGGCATTTTTAATGGTGAGATGGAAAGTAAATGTATGATGAAGACTTGTTTTCCAGAGAATTAATATCAAATGGGTTGTGTGTCGTGCATTACTCAGATTAATGTCACTTTGGTAAATAAATATGTATGGCACTCCTCAGAGTAGAATGGAGAGCACCATGTTCTCAGTTTGATGTGACTATTGGCATACATTCCTTGAGAGGCCTTTTCTGATACTTTTGTGTATTTGGTGCATTTAGGACCTATGATTCCTTGTGATTTCTTTTTTGGAATCTTTATCTTATGACAGGTGAAACTACACAAAAACTAACTTTCTGTTTCATATTAATTAATTGTAATAAAACTCTATATTTTGCTTTTATAATTCTTCAGGACAATTTACAGCAGCCAGAGTGAGTTATTAGGCTGAAGGATAGGCAAGATATGGTAGCAGGTAATTCCACTTATTGGGAACCAGCAAGTGTATCACATTTTCAAGGGCAGCTTTGGCTACAAGAAAGTTCAAATATATCCTGAAAATTTTTATGGAGACCATTTCAAATGTGAAACAAGGTCTGGTATTATAGCTGGGTGTCTTGAAATGGATGTGTGAAGAACTTGCCAGCATGTTAGTGAATTAACAAAGCATCATTTAGGACAATATTCTTGACTCAATATATGACATAAATTAATAAAATCAGATTTGAAATGAAATAGAAGTCAGGTGAAAGGTCTTGGTCTGAAAGAATGCAAGTTACCATCTAAGATCACTAAGTATAAGTTATGTCACTTAACAGATGGCATGCATTATCAATACTGAGATGAAAGGTTAATGTGTGATGAAGACTTTTATTCCAGAAAATTTGTATTAGATGTTTTGTGTGTGGTGCTTAACTCAGATGAGTGTCACTCCAGTAAATAAATGTGTATGGCACTCCTCTTACTAGAATAAGGTTCACCATATTCCCAATTTGATAAGACCTCTGGATGCTATTGATGCAGTCAACCTTGACAGCTTTCTGTGGTTATTTTGTGCACTACTATATACAGGATCTGTTTCTTTGTTGAGATTTCTGTTGTGAAACCTTTATGTCATGAACAGTTGCAGGTGAAATAGAAGAGGCTAACCTTCCAAATGATATAAACTGAAAATCTATAATGCAATCCATCTGAGGTTTATATAGCTCAGACAAACAGATTGAATAGCAGACTAAGACCTGAGCTAGAAAGTTAAGTACAGGCCTGATAGCCCAGTGATGGCATCCCAACTTCTTGGAACACTGTGTCAAGAGAGCCTGGCCTAGAAAGCAAATTTAAAGACACCATTAACAATGTGTGCAGACTTTTTCAAAAGAAAAATTAAGCCAAGGTAGACATGTAACTCAGTGTCCATGCTCTTATATACCATCTAAGAAACCTCCAGTTTGAGTCATGTTGCATGTGATTTAGGTGTTACAAAGAGTGAAGTTTTGACACTTCCAATACTAAGTTCTTAGGCATTATGTTCAGCTTGTGATCATAATACGAACTATGTGACTAGAACCACTCTGTGTGAAATAAAGATCACAAAGTTGCTCATTAATTGATCTCTTCATTGTAATGGTTATGTGACTACACATAGTTTTAAATTGCACACTAATTTACATGGGCCTTTGATATTTTATTTTAGTTCTGTTCACTACCTCATAAGTTAGAAAGTCATTTAGGTAAACAATGTAGGTCTTCTGATCTGTCAGCAGGTTTGCTAGGTGAAAACCATTGTAGCTGATATTCTGTAGGATGTATAAAATGTAAATACAGTGCCCTATAGAGATGGTTTGGTGGATAAAAGTATTTGCCATGCAAGCATGTGGGTCTCAGATTGATCCTTACCTAGTACTCAGGTAAACTTGTAATTCCAACAGTGTGTAGACCAAAAAGTGAGTGTCTGGATATCATCTAATTGGTGATTTGCAGGCCAATGATAAACTCTATGGGCTACATTTAAGTCTAGTTTGTGCCTGATTGATTACATATGCTCATGTACACAAGTGTAAACACACACACACTCAAGAGAGAGAGCACGAGACAGCATGTGTGTGTGTGTGTGTGTGTGTGTGTGTGTGTGTGTGTGTGTGTGTGTATGTGTTCTGAGTTGTTTAGGGTTATACTATCCTTTCAGAAATGATGAACATTTCAGGCAATGATGAAGCTGGGTATGTTGAAGCCTTATATTCAAGATGTTTTGGCCTATTTTAAATAAAACCATCACACAGTGATTCATTGAACTAAATATATTTGATTTCTATATTGAGATAAGACTATGATAATAAAATATTTGTGAAAATGTGTCAAAACTGATGCTAGTGTACCTATATTTAATCCTAGTGTACCTATAGTTAATCCTAGAGATGATCCCTTAGACCAGAAGTGCAATGTCAATGACCTCTATATAGATACCAAGACAACTTCAATGGAACATACTTAATTTTAATCCCCATATATTAGAAAAAGATAAAGCATAATAAATTATTTAGAATATTATAAAGGAGAACTATGAAATTGCTTTTATAGTTTTATCAGTACCAACAATCTCTTGGTGATAATAATCAGTCACTTACATGTAAAATAAGTAGGAGGATGTGTTTTGAGTGATACTCATAAAGAGAATGGGTGGTTGCCTTTTTAAGACTTTTGCCTAAGTCATCATGATCTATGTACCTGCCCTATTGTTTCAATATTGAAGGCTAGAACCAGGGTGATGGCAACTGCCTTTGCAACTAATCCATCTTAAATATTTTTTTTCAATCTTCAATCTATTCACTTGAATGGTATGTGTTTCTTACTTGTTTAGTTAGGGGAAGGCTTCCCAAGTTGCTCATTTCCTATAGCCCCTATGGCATGATAGTGTAGTTCACTGAGCTCCGCCTAATGTTTTGCTGTGGATCACTGCATCTGTTTTAGTTGCTTTATGGAGTCTCTCTGATGACAGTTGGACTAGGCACCAATCTATGCATTAGTAGGTGTAGTTTTACTGACATTTTTTTCTTTCTCGTTTGTGCTGGTTTTATCTTAGGTTTCTGGGGTACCCAGAATCTGTTTACTGGCCCTCCAGCCAGTGTCACAGGTGGGATCCCTCTCATGGCATGGAGCTCAAGCTGGATCAGCCATTGTTTGGCCATTCCCACCATTTCTGCTCCATATTTACCTAAACACATCTTTTTGGCAGGACAAATTGTAGGTCAAAGCTTATATGTGTAGGTTGGTATCCAAGTCCCTTCATAGGAATTCTTGCCTAGATAGAGGAGATGGCTAGTTCAGGTTCCATACCATGTTTGCCTTCCTGGGTCTCAGTTACCTGACTAAGTTAGTAACCTTAGTTCTTGCTAGTTCCATGCATTTGCTGCAAATTTCATGATTTTTTGACAAGTAATTAACTTGTTAACTATTAGGTAAATGCACCACATTTTTTTTATCCATTCTTCAGTTGAGGAGCATCTAGGTTGTTTCCCATTTCTGTCTATTATGAAAAAAGCTGCTGTGAACATAGTTGAGCATGTGCCCTTGTAAGATAGAACACCCTTTGGCTATATGCTTGGTTTGAGGTAGATGGATGGATTGATTCCCAATTTTTCTGAGTAGCTGCCATATTGAATCCTAAAGTTGTTGTACAAGTTTATACTTCCATCAAGAATGCAGGAGTCTTCCCATTGATCTACATCCTTAGCAGCAGGAGCTGTAATTTGTGTTTTTGATATTAGCCAGTTTGTCAGATATAAGATGTGATCTCAAAGTAGTTTTGATTTGTTAAGGATATTGTTAAACATTTTGGGGGGATTTTAAAAAATTTTACATATACATTTATATTACACATACATATAATAAACTACCTGCAGCAAGAAGAACCATGAAATGATTAGGAATTACATAAATGTTACATTCATAGTGTTTTGGCTATTTGTATTTGGCAAACTTGAAGAAAACATCTTTCCTATCTTGGTGAGCCTAAAATTCTGAATGAAAATCAGTATCTCCTACTGATGGACACTTAGGCTGTTTCCATGTTCTGGCTATTATGAATAAGGCTGCTATGAACATGGTTGAGCAAATTTTCTTGTTGTGTGCTGGAGCATCTTCTGGGTATATTCCAAGGAGTGGAATAGCTGGGTCTTGAGGAAGCCCTATTCCCATTTTTCTGAGATAGCACCAGATAGATTTCCAAAGTGGCTGTACTAGTTTGCATTCCCACCAGCAATGAAGGAGTGTTCCCCTCTCTCCACATCCTCGCCAGCATGTGGTGTCACTTGAATTTTTGATCTTAGCCATTCTGATGGGTGTAAGATGGAATCTCAGAGTTGTTTTGATTTGCATTTCCTTGATGACTAAGGATGTTGAGCATTTCTTTAAGTGTTTCTCAGCCATTTGATATTCCTCTGTTGAGAATTCTCTGTTTAGTTCCAAGCCCCATTTCTCAATTGGGTTACTCGGTTTTGTGGTGTTTAATTTTTTGAGTTCTTTATATATTCAGTAGAAGAATGAATAAAGAAACTGTGGTACATATACAGTATGGAATACTACTCAGCTATTAAAAACAAGGAATTCCTGAAATTCGTCGATAACTGGATTGAGCTAGAAATTATCATAATGAGTGAGTTAACCCAGAAGCAAAAAGACTCAAATGGTATATACTCACTTTTATCTGCATACTAGCCCAAGGGGCATGTCCCACGAAAGCCTTCACTTACCAGGAAACTGGGACAGAGGGGAGGACAACCTATTGGGACTTTAAATGAGAGAAGCAAGGGAGAATAGCAAAGTAGAAGGATCCAGAGGGTCCTAGATACCTACAAGTAGAACATTATGATAGGCAGATTTGGGCCCTGGGGTCCCGCTCAAACTAAGGCACCAGCCAAGGACAATACAAGAGGTAAACTTTAAACCCCTACCTAGATCTAGCCAATGGGTATAACATTCTCCATAGTGAGTGGAGAGTGGGATATGACTTTCTCACGTACTCTGGTGCCTCACATTTGACCATCTTCCCTGAAGGGGGAGACCTGGTGCCACTCAGAGGAAGGACAGCAGGTTGCCAAGAAGAGACTTGATACCCTATGAGCATATACAGGGGGAGGTAATCCCCCTCAGGAACAGTCATAGGGGAGGGGAGTAAGGGGAAAATGGGAGGGAGGGAAGAATGGGACAATACAAGGGATGGGATAAACATTGAGATGTAACAAGAATAAATTAATAAAAAAATTTAAAAAAAAATCATTATCTACCATTATCAATTTAAAACATCTATCTAGACCTAAAAACATCTTAACCTCTTTTAAGTGCTTCTTGGCCATTAGAGATTCCTATGTTGAGTCTTCTCTGTGAACTTTTTAATCATACAAGACTTTCTCTTGCTTGGTTGGAGTTATTCTGAGATATTTTAGATATTATATTTATATAAATATATTATTTGTGAAGGTATTTATCATATAAGACTTTCTCTTGCTTGGATGGAGTTATTATGAGATATTTTATATTTATATTTATATAAATATATTATTTGTGAAGGTATTTATCAGCTGTATGTTTTTCCTAGTAGAGTATTTGGGGTCATTTATCTATATTATCACCTTATAATAAAAATAAATTTTGTTTTAGTGTGAATTTCATTCAAAATCTATTCCACATTGTGGCTTCCAACCACCTATAACTCCAATATTATTGCCATACTCTATTTAGAGTGTTGTGAAACCTGGACATCATGATGGAAAGTGCTGGAGTAGTGCCTCTATATTGAGGCTGTGGTGCGCAGTGCTGTTCTTGGACTGGCCCTGGTGAGTTAAACTACATACAACCAGTGCCATTCTGAGTAGAGTAATGCTCATTATATTCTTCTTTTGGTGAAGTTCCTAGATTATGAAAAGTGTTGCTTTCAATTCATTTTTAAATGTCTACTACAATTCTATGGTAAAACCATCTCAGCTTGGACTCTTTTTGGTTGGGAATTTTAGTGAATTTCAGCTGTCAGTTACCTGAAGAAGTCTAAATTGAGAAATGTTTCCCATCAGTTTGGCCTGTAGTTATGTTGAGTGGCATTTTCTTGATTGGCAATTGATGTGTAGGAGGCTTTGTCCACTGGGTTGGTATTCCCAATATGTAACCAAATCAGAGATGAATGTGAATGTTGGATAAAGTCATAGATTTTCTGTGTTATCTGCTTAAAACTCTTGTATTGGCTTTGCTTAATGATAGACTGTAACCTGTAAGCTGAAATAAATGCTTTCCTCTATGCTATTTATCACAGCATTTTAATTTGTTTTGATGTAATTGCTTGTAATAGATTTTTTAGGGTTTCTAGCTCTTATTATTTTAGCTAGGATTTATGACTTCCGAAATAATTGTTTCCTAAGAATGATTTAGTTTGTTTAATATTTTAGTCAACACACAAAAGCTAAAATACATAAGGATGACAGATTCGAAGTCCCTTCTTAAGATGAAAATTTTAAATATGTATAGATATATCTGTGAGAATTAGGCAACCATTCATGTAAATAGAAAAGTGGGTCACAGTATAGAAATAGGTAGTGCAAGGTAAAGTCAACTTAGGCATATTATCTAGGATTAATGAGTGAATGTGATCAGTACTCAGGTGCTGGAAGGTTTAGTAAAAGCTACAAGTTGATATAAATGAATAGGGTTTTTGTTTTTAGTATTTATTTTAATACTGCTAAGGACTTAAATTAAATATACATTTTCCCTCTATGTTGATAGTAAGGGTCCTTATGTGTTTCATTACTTTTTGCATCTAGATTGTGTATTTGTGTAGGTGAAAATAACTTGGAGTTGTTTCTCTGATCTTGTATTCACTGTTGATGCTTCTAGAATGTAGACTTTCTCATTTTCATTTCAGAGCTTATGTTCTCTTTTGTAAATTGCATGTCTGAAGATATAAAGGTGAGATTATATACCTTTTATTATTTAAAATTTTTAAATGATTAGATTATATCTAGTGTATAGGTCAGAAAATTGGATTTAGCCTGCAAGGTAAAGAACAAGATGTTGGCTTTACTTAATACTGTGGTAGAAATTATTTCAGAAATCAAATGTCATGATTTACTGAAAGGACCAGTAAGAGCTTCAGTGTAAAGCATCTGGGTCAGCACCTCCATGTCTATGTGTCATATGTGTCACATGACACGATTCAGCTAGGTTCAGGCTATTTTTTACCACATGCGACTGAACTTTATCATTAAGTTTTATGTTTTAGAGAAATATAGATGGTTAGTGTTAGTATGGCTACAGTGCATTAGGTTTGTACTCTCTCATCCCAAGAAGGCTTTGTTAGACATTTGTAAATCAGAATTCTTAGAAAATCACCTATATGGCTTATTCTTAACATGAACATCTTGAAGACATTATTTAAGTCCTGAAGACGTGAGTAATACATGAAAGATAGTAAAGTACTTCCTAGATAAAAAAAAGAAAAGGACAAAATTTTACTTTCTAGTTAGTGCCAATTGCATATTTAATACATAAAGTGAAAGTATAAAAATGCATAATGAGAGACCATGATGTGTTTTTTTCTTGTGGCCTTTATAACAAATAATTTCAGGATAGAAATATGTATTATTTAGGTATAAGGAAAACCAAAAGGCATGGTGGGAGGCTTCAGGGAAAGAACCTCTTCCTTAAGGATATCATGGGCAGTGCTTTTCTCAGCTAAGTTCTGCTTAGATTAAATGCATGTGACCTGGACCTCTCCAGGTAGACCATGCCTTCCTAGTTTGTTGCTTTATTAGTATTTCCTCTGGATACTTGTGACAGTATAGTCGCAGGTAGCTTTGATTCCCTTACCGTGTTAGTAGAATGGTAAGTCATCTCTAACCTAAAGTTCCATAAGTTTATTTTATTTTTCATTTCATTCATCTTTATAAGTTAACAGAGAATACATATGGAAGAAATTTTGTTCCCAATCGATAGAAAAATTATAAAATATTATAAGTGGAATATAGGCCATAGAATCCAAAGGGCGAAGTTTAAAATGAAGGACAATAGAGTTTGGTAATACTTAAGACTATTGCATTAAACACTTATTATTCATGAATTATGGTGTGTGAGGATAACCAATGAAAGTGACGGAGAGTCATCTGGGACTTAATTTACATTTTTCTTGTTGCATAAACTGTCCTTATACAGGTACTATATTTTGTTACTATGCATAGCTGGGTATTCTAAATATAACATTTTTGGTAGTTATGACAGACATATTTCAAAAACTTGATATATACTGGAAATAATTTTCTGAATTCTGATAGCGCCATATAAGCAACTTGACAATATACATGTGAAAGGGAATCACATGAGGATTCTTACTGTAATTTCCACTTGTTAGAAGAGAAAATAATTAATAGTGTTAAAAAGACATGCTATAATGCAGTTTGATATATTCTTCCTCTTCCCCAACTTCTATAATATCCAATCCCTGTTCCCTGTGAACCTATCTTTCTGTCCTCTTTATTTTAAATCCATTATATACAATTTGTGTTGTCCATATACTCTTGGATGTATGGTCTTCACCAGAGGGTGATCCCATTAGGAGCCATACCTGTAAAAAAAAAATGACTCTCCTTTTCCAGAAGCTATAGACTACTTAACTAGAGAGTTGGAATTAGTTCCCATCTTTCCTTTTTATGCTAGAATTTGTCTTGATTGAGCCTGTGCAGATCTTGTGAATGCTGTGCATTCATATGTGTGAACTAATAAAAGTGAGAAAAAGTGCATTTTGATGCCATGGAAATAGGTGCTTAGAAATAATATTTGAAAAGGTCAAAGTTGTCTGTATGGGTATATTTTGCATTTTCTGTTTCCTCTTATCTCAGTTACAGTACAAGCTGCATTAGTGAGAGCTGAGCCCCCTATCCCTTTCCCCACAGTGATGCTTCTATTTTCAATTTTTTTATGGTATTGCTAAGGGATTATATGAGAAAAACTCTCACAGCCACAAGTCAAAGTTACTTTGATATTATTGGCATGTCATAATGTATTTGTCTTTTGTTAACAGTTATCGGATGTATTTGCATTATAGCTAAGGGGAATTTGATTCAATAAATATCATTTAATCTTTTTGCAAGCCTGTACAATATGAATCCTGCCATGACCATATATAGAACTATGCTCATGGAGATAGATAAAGAGATATATAAAACACATAATTCATATAGTGATGGGAGGAAAAACTTTGTGAAGCAACCATGCACAAGAAGAACGTTTGAGCATATACAATATATAGTAAATGAGGTATTTATTTTTATTTTTTACAGCTTTTTTATTTTTACACATAAAGACAATACACGATATAAAGTAAGAAAGAACCATGAAGCAAGAACTACATAAATGTTACATTTACAGTGTTTTGGTCATTTGTATTTGGCAACCTTGAAGAAAACATCTTTTATATCTTGTTGAGTTTATAATTCTGAATGTAAATCAGTATCTTTCATATCTCATCTCTGTCAACGGAAAACATCTATCTAGACCTAAAAATAACTTCACCCCCTAAACAACTAAGTTTAATTGTAAAACTAAACTATCTGATCTTCAACTCCATTGGAGGCTTGAGAAGGAATAAAATTAATTACCTGAGTAAACCGGAGGTGCAGTATAGTAGCTTCCAAAATGAAAAAAAGTAACAAGACAGTTTCCTGCCTGATCAGTCACCAAAACTCTCTATAACTTTGGAGCATCATCTTCAGCCTTCTGGCCTGCCATATCTGACAGACATATTTGTGAGGCAGGAACTATTGAGGACTTGCTTACCCTTTCTAAGCAGAGTACTCAAGCTTAACAATTTTTAGCCAGAATTCTGTCTGTGGCAGAAATTAGGACATTTTGCCCAGTGGCTGGTTTGCCACATTTGAAGCCATCTCCACAAGGAGATTTATTGGTGTTCATCTTTGAGGTAGGCTGAGTATTTCTAGGAGTTAGCCTACCTTGTTGTCAAAGAAATAACCTTATTTATGAGGAACAATTAAGGCTTTAAATTGAAGAGTAGATTATATAATCTACTTTTTGTCTTCCCTTCCCGTATAGTTCTATATTCTCCCTTCTTTCTTCCCAACTCCTATCTCCATACCTACAAAAGAAGGATAAGGGAAAAGAGAGACATACCTGAGTCCAACCTTGTTTTCTCTCTCAATAAGGCCAATACTAACTTATAACCAGCTCCCACTGAAAATAAACATCTGTAGCCCCAAAAAGCAACCAAAAACCTACCCTTAACAGCAGGTTACCAAGAAGAGACTTGATACCCTATGAGCATATACAGGGGGAGGTAATCCCCCTCAGGAACAGTCATAGGGGAGGGGAATAAGGGGAAAATGGGAGGGAGGGAAGAATGGGAGGATACAAGGGATGGGATAAACATTGAGATGTAACAAGAATAAATTAATTAAAAAAATATTTTAAAAAACCTACCCTTAGGGGAAATGGGGCATAGTTCTCTTTAAGGTTTCTTCTGGCTGATTTGGGGCAAATAATACCTTTGTAGGGGCCCAACTAAGATTTTGGGGAATGGTAAAAGAAGCCAGGAATGGTATTTGTGGTCCAGTTTCTAAGTGTTGGCATTAAAAGCTTAATAGAAGTCATGTGTGGGCAGTATGACGTGCTAGATCAATTGAAATCCAAAGCTTTCTAGAAGCTGTCTTGGGAGCTGTCCTGTTGTGATGAAGAATAGCAATGGAAGTGCTTGGTTCTGGAACATGAAGGATACAGGATATCATCGACCAGCGTGCTAAGAAGAATGAATCCTATCAGGTGTGATCCATCTTCAATGACTGGTTCTTTTTTTCTGAAAACATATAATTTCTCACAAACATACTTTCCTAAAATTATAAATGTATGAGTTGTGTGGGATGCACAAAACAATTAAGGCTGATTCACTCTGCCCTTTGTATGAGCAGGAGAAAGACATCTGCAAATCTTCATTCATGCTATATAAAAACGGCATCTAATAATAAGGCTCCAGGAGTCTGATCAATATTCATGTCTAAGCCAGTCTAAAAGCTATTTCCTTGTATTTCGATTAGGAGTATAAATTACCTGATTATTCTGCACTTTGAATTCTTTACATCCTAATTGTGGTCCCCTCCCTCTCATCTCTGATCTCACCCTCCATCCCTCATCACCCTTTCCCTCCTTCCCTAAGTCCTCAGAAAGGGGATCCTTCCTCCCTTAGCATCTAACCTCAGCCCATCAAGTCTCATCTGTACTCCGGTTTCTTCTTCCTCTGTGGCCTGGCAGGGCCACACTGCCATCTGGAAAGTGATGAATATTGGGAGGCCAGAGTCCTTGTCAGAAGTACATCTTACTCCTCATATTGTGAGACCCACTAGGAGACTGTGCTGCCTATCTACTACATCTGAGCAGAGGGTCTAGGTTTACATCATACCTGGTCCTTGGTTGGTGCATCTCTAGCTTGTAATATGATTATCCTGTGTTACATGGCTAATATGAGCTCATGAGTGAGTATATACCCTGTTAGTTTTTCTGGGTCTGGGTTACTTCACTCAGGATGATTTTCTCTAGTTCCATCCATTTGCCTGCAAGTTTCAAGATTTCCTTGTTTTTGATACCTGAATAGTATTTCGTTGTGTACCACAGTTCCTTTTTCCATTCTGTGATTGAGGGACATCTAGGTTTCCAGATTCTAGCTTTTATGAATAAGGCTGCTATTAACATGGTTGAACAAATGTCCTTGTTGTATGTTGAAACATCTTTAGGGCATATGCCCAGGAGTGGTATGGTTGGGTCTTCAGGTAGGCTTATTCCCAATTTCCTGAGATAGTGCCAAGTTGATTTCCAAAGTGGTTGTACAAGTTTCTACTCCCTCCAGCAATGGAGGAGTATTCCTTTTTTCTCCACATCCTCACTAGCATGTGTTAGCTATCCGGATAAGTGTGAGGTAGAACTCAGAGTAATTTTGATTTGCATTTCCCTGATGACTAGGGATGCTGACCATTTCTTTTTTTTTTTTCCCTGACCATTATTTTAAGTGTTTTTCAGCTATTCAGTATTCCTCTAATCAGAGTTCTCTGTTTATCTCTATACCACATTTATAAATTGATACTTGGCTTGGTGGTGTTTAATTTCTTGAGCTCTTTATATATTTTGAACATTAGCCCTTTGTCGGATGTAGGGTTAGTGAAGCTCTTTTCCGAATCTGTAGGCTGTTGCTTTGTTCTCTTGACAGAGTCCTTTGCAGCAGTTTATGGGAACAGAGACCCACAGCCAGAAACTAGAAGGAGCTCAGAGAATACCCAAAGGAAAATGGGAGGAAGGATTGTAGGAGCCAGAGGAGTGGAAGACAGCAGAACACAGCATACAGATTCAGCTGTTATTTCCTGAAATTAAATGAAGAAACAATGGATTTGGAGGAGAGTGGATGAAGGAAGGGACTGTGAGGAGTGGCATAACAATAGCCTGTGGTCAAGATTTATTTTATGAGAAACAAATAAAACAGATTTTTTCAAAGAAAATGAGAACTATAGTGTCTTAGATTAGTTTTGGTCTTGTTATCTCTCCTTCCATCTTTATACTTGTAGCCTTAAGAAACCTAACCTTAGCTCCTCAAATTTAAGTCTTTTCTTGTTTACTCTTATATGTTTAAATTTTTGGTTATTTTTATTTACCATTAGCTTAGTAGTATTCTTTAAAAAAAATAGACTCTATGGCCCAGAAATTAATGTACACAGAAGCAAATTATTCATTCTAGTACAAAAAATGGAAAGCTGCAACAAGCTTACCTTTGTGACTTTATCAAATCTTCAAAGAAAAACTAGGATCCATGAGAGAATTCACTGAGAACTCAAGGTGAGAGACTGTGGGGTTCTTGTCTATGGCTCTCAGTAAAGTAGCATGGAAATTATTACTAAGTTATAGAAATGGGAAAATATGAATAAGGCTGGAGTTTCAATAATCCTGTCTTCTATGAGTTGTGTGCAGTCCCCTATTCAGATTGGTGCCTGTCATGTGAAACACATATGACTGGTACCATGCTGGATAGTGTAATACTCACTATATTCTTCATTTGATTTGGCTCTGGATGTTCATGGAAGTGTAAGTGAAGGTCCGTGTCACATGCCTTTCCTGATTTCAGTTTGTCATTTGAATACTGTAGAATCTATAATTAAATAAGATGATTTCTAGAAATCATACCTCAGGAGCACTTACAGATCATAGAAGATAAAATTGGAGGACAATAATGTACCATCCTTATAGGTTAAAAAAATTGAGCGCAACTTCATACATTTGCTTTTGACAACTAGACAGATAAACAGGAGTCCAGAGCATCCAGAAAGAAAATAAATTATAATAAGAATCAGATATACCATGCATTGTTACTGGGTACATTAGAGAAGTCTGGGAAATGGCCTCATCATTAAAGATGTCCTGGGCAGTGCCCTTCTCATATTGGTGCTGGTGAGATACTTGCATAATTCTCCTAAGATAAGGGATCTGGATGTTGATGGTGTAGTGACAAATGTCCATGAAGCATTTTCTCTAGCCTTAAGTGTTTTGGTGATGTTTCCAAGACCTAGACTTTTTAAAAAAGGATTTTAGTTCTCCATGAGTCTTTACAGGTAAACATAAGGGAGATTATACTCCTTCCCTTTAAAAAACAATAAAACTAGGGAAATGGAAAGAAATTTGGAGAATCTATAGTAAAAGATGCAGGGTGAAGTTCTTTATAACTATTGTTGCCCAGAATTTAAGAATATATTAGTGCAACAATTGTATGTCATATTATATGGGCAATTTTGATAAAGGCTGAAGAATACAATAGAGTCAGTTTAAATAACACCATGCTGTGGGCACTGTCTTATTCAGACAAATAACAAATACTTTGTTTTTTTGGCATCCATGTATTCATGACAAATAGTACTTGCTTATTCAATAGGATATATGTTCTGTATTTCTAGGAGTTCATTGTACATTGAGTATAGTCAAGAAAGAAAAGGTGGGGTTTTTTGACAGTTACTACAGGTTAGTCAGGAAATAAGGAACATTAAAATTCAAACCATTACAAAAATAAAAATGATAACATTGATTATTTTCACTGTTAATTATTCTTAGAAAATGAAGATACATAAAGGATCTACTGTGAGACAAATAATGTTCCATATGTCTCTAGGAGATAGGAATAAATTACTCTAGAGTGTGGGTTTTCTTGTTTACCTGGCACTGTTAGAAATGGAAGATCGATGAATGATGGACTTGTACCAACTTCATATTAAGTGTGCATATGAAATGCTTAATTTAAGAGTAGTATCACATGAAATTCAAGTGCATGATACTACACTGTAGAGATAAGGTCACAGTGTTCCTCTTCTGTGGCTGTAAATGAGATCACTATTATCATAGATTCCTAGTCTTAGTTAAATTTACAGTACTGATATGAAGTCAATCACAACAAATAAATATCCTCGCCCAGGGGTCCCGCTCAAACTAAGGCACCAGCCAAGGACAATACAGGAGGTAAACTTTAAACCCCTTCCCAGATCTAGCCAATGGTCAGAATATTCTCCACAGTTGAGTGGAGAGTGTGATACGACTTTCTCACGTACTCTGGTGCCTCACATTTGACCATGTCCCCTGGAGGGGGAGACCTGGTGGCACTCAGAGGAAGGACAGCAAGTAGCCAAGAAGAGACTTGATACCCTATGAGAATATATAGGGGGACGTAATCCCCCTCAGGAACAGTCATAGGGGAGGGGAATAATGGGAAAATGGGGGGGGGGGAGGAATGGGAGGATACAAGGGATGGGATAAACATTGAGATGTAACAAGAATAAATTAATAAAAAAAAATATCATAAAAAAATATGTTCCCTGTAACATCCTTAATTATGATACCTAAATGTCAAAAGGAAATCATAGAAAATCACTGAAGGGCATCTTAATAAACAAGGAAAGTGAAATCTTTTTTTTTTTCAGAGAGATATTATGTAGTGAAATTCATTCACAGAAAGAGAGCACAAGTGAGAGAATGTACTCTAAGGACATATGCCTGGAGAAGGTAAGTGACTATTTTCTAACCCTACTGACTAAATTATGTCACAGTACAAGTAACTTATTTACTTGATGCTCTGATCCAATTTGAAGTAGATTATCTAGGCTAGGAGTGTAGCAGATTCATGTGTGTGCAGTGCTTTACCTAGTGCGTTGAAGTCATGTGAGATTAAAGTACATGACTCCTCCCTGGGTAAAGGAAGGCTCACAATATTCGTCACGTGGACATGGATAGTCCTACTGGTGTGAGTTCAGTCTTCCCTGTCATTGTTAGACACTGTGAATCAAGTTTTTAAGGATTATTTCTCTCATTTAGTACTTAACCGTATGTTCACATCTAGTTTGGAAACGGATATATGGAAGAGTCTAACTGTAAATAAAAAGTATACTCACTTGTCATTGGCAATTAGAGAAATCAGCATATATAATGATACAGTATGTTGAGTGGAAATACAGGGGTGTTTAGGTAATAGGACTAAATGTGAGTAGAGTTAAGGAGTTAAACACACTGTTAGGTATTTATCAAATGTTGACATGTCCTGATGTCGCACAAGTATAATTCATGTTAGTTACTACTGTGCCTATCATACTGTGATGTTGCTGATGATTTGAACTAAATGCAGTTTATTTTGTAGATTAAATGCAATTTGTTCTATATGTACAGCAAGTACCTCATTGGTTTTGCTTCTTTATGGACAGGTTTTCATAGCTTCCTATATTCTGGTATGGTCTTCTCCTATTTAGGAGATTCCTTCATGTTTCTAGGAATCATTCTTAAGATGATTTCAATTCCTATTCTCGCAGGTTATTTCTGGCTTATTTTGGAGAACATAAATGGATAAGATTAAATAACTTTATTTTAAAATAAAATTTTAATCATCCTGTACAACTGAACAGCACATCTTATCAAAAGTATAACTGGGTGAGAACATTGGAAATTATACAAAGAAGGGTAACAACAGTGATTTGGCATTCTCTGGGACTTAAAATAGAAGTTCAAGTTTCATGAGTCATGTTATACTTGGTGTAGTGACAGAACTGCAGGGGATGATGTAGACAGTAGAGTTGCAACATCCACTTTCATTATGCAGTGTGGAGTTGTCTATTCAGTCAGGTGCCAGTCAATTGCACCAGGTGTATGTGTTACCTGAATGTATAAGAGAGGCCATTAACTATCAATTGCAATAGCTCTTCAGGTAGGGTTAGGACTTCCTGCCAACTTATGCACTCCATGTTGGTATTTTGACTGCCTCAGAATTATACAGATGCTGTGATTGTTTTCATAGTATTTGTGAGTTCACATGCGCCACTGCTCTATTGTGTTCAGAAAAGTGCTTCCATATAGTCATCTTCTACCTACAGCTCTTGCAATCTTTCCATACATTCTTCTACAACTATTTCTAGCCCCAGGATGAAGACGTTTTGTGACAGATGTACCATTTAAAGCTGAACACTTTGGCTAATTGAGGGTCTCTTCTGTTAATTGCATCAACTGCAAAAAGAAACTTCTTATATAGAAACATGTACTAATATTTGGTTATAAAAATGAATACTATTCAATACTTTTAAATATAATTAAATATGATGTCCGTTAAGCAGAATAGTACTAGTAGGTTCCCTCCTAGGGCCTATTTGGCCCGAATACCAGTACCTGGTATGGGTCCAGTATTGTGGAGTGGGCAATAAATCCAACAGAAATTATCTGGTTATTTATATAACATTTATGGCAATGTTGCACCAGTAGCAAGGCTACTCATTATTTCAGCTCTTGGGGTTCAGAGCTGCATTTTTACCATGCATAGCACCTTAGAGAACTATGAAAGAAGGCCAGTAGGATTGAAGCTTCCAGATACAGACTAACTTGATTTCTCGTGACTCAAGTATGTGGTATCTTCAGACATAGGCTCTTATTGTCAAGACCAAGACTGAATTCTTTCTTTATATTGGTAGCCATCTGTATGGAAGGGAGTGGTGAGAGAATCTCCTTTTAAGATAAATGGATACTGAATGATACTGGGCTACATATTCTATTTTGTTTTTCTCGTATTAAATTAAGTTGGAGTGCATGTACCTTGTTTCATAAATGTGATGAAACCTGACCTGAAAAGGATAATTGAAAAAGAATGGTGAGCATATCTAAATAATGACCACATTAGGCAACTTGCACTGTTTTGGTTGTGGGTCTCTTTAATCCCTGAAGAATACTTCAAAGGGAGCTGGTCCTTGCCTGGCACTGGGGTTTTTTTAGATGGGGTGAGTCTGGGACTCTTATAGGAAGCATTATTATACCATATTATGTAACCCCATTGAAAATACATGCATAAAACTATATCTATATATTTTTTAAGTAAGATACATTTATCCTATTGCTTTTTAAAATATTGTTTTTGTTATTTGATTCATGTCCTTCTCCTTTCCCTCTCCCTCTGAATTACTCACATACCTAGTCTATTCTAGGCACATGTATCTCCCTACTAGTGCTTTTCTCCTTGTCACCATCATGTCCACATTTCAGCTTCATAACTTTTTGCTTTTTTTGTAACCATCTGTATGTGGAGTTATGTACTAGAATATGAGTAATTCACTCATGGGTATGTTACTGAAGACAATGATTTTGTGTTCCTCTATAACCTTTTACTCTATGAGTGGGCTTCTGGCCCATGAAACCCTCCCAAGTTTATGACTGAATCTTTATGGGGTTAGTCTTATACATTCAGTATATAGGAAGCCACTAGTACTGTGAGTTCATGACTATAATGTTCATACCATGCTCATAAAAATAGCATCTAATAGTCTTCATCATACTCCTCTTTCACTGTGTTGCCAGACACTTGGAATGAGTAAATGATGTTCATATCCCATTAGGGATCAATAGTCCCTTGTTCTTAGCACTTTGAGAATCCAGGAATCTCTGAGTTTATTATGGTAATACTGGCTGTATGAAAAGTTTGAAAGCATTTCTTCCTTTTCAGTTTCACAAAGTAAAATGAGTAGTCTTGTATAATTCTATAGTTCTATTGTGAGTCTGTCTGGCACTGGGCTATTTTCTGTTGGGGCACATTTCTTTTCTTACTCTATCAAACTCATAGTGTCTTGGTTATATTTCCATTGCTATGATAAAACCCCATGACCAAAAACAGACTGGGGAAGAAATCATTTATTTCAGTTAACAGTGGTAGTCATGATGAAGGAAATTAAGGTGTTTATTCATGGTAGCACATTAGAGTTGTCCCTAGAGGGAAGGGCTTGGGAGAGACATCCCTGAGAGCATGAGCACAGGAGAGCTGACACCATCCCTTCCATCCTGTGGCAAACAAGAGAGTAATGAAAGATACAGGACTGAACAGAGTACACTAAGGGGAAATATCTACATTTAGTATGTTATATATATTCTAATCAAGTGGGTGCAAGTCAGATGGGTTCTTTAGCAAGAGTAATAATTTATAAACTAAAATGTATTGTCAAATATATCTCATTCATGGTCTAGATGCAGGTTCACTAAACTATTGGATTCTTAGAATTAGTCTAAGGATAGTTTCTAAGTAATAGTTCATGTTATTATGTTTGTATTAGGAAAAAAACGTAATGGCCATTAATGTTCTTCCTGAAAATGTTGGAAAAGCTTGTGATGTTGACTTTCAGTGGTGGTGATGATGTACCTAAGGTCCATCCACTTAAGGTTCCAATTCTTACAGGACCTGTTGGTTTCTTATGACTTAGACATTTAAAAATTATTTAGTGTTAAGCTGGACCTTCTTGTTGCACATTACTTTATGAGATCATCTCACCAGCCCTAATTTAAGGAAGTCCTAACACATGATCTCTTTTATAAAGATACTGCTACTGAAGCTTTCCACATGCCCTGCATACTTTATCATACCGAGGAGAAAAAATAAGTTTGCACTTCATATAATTCAGGCTAAGAATCTTGAAAATATCAAGTACATTGAAGTTCTCCAGGCATTTCTCATCAAACATTTCCTGTCACTTACCCTTCTACAATGGGAACAATAGTGAAATAAGACAAGCTTTTCCAACATTCTCAGGAAGACCATCCAGGCACTCCAGAGGCAGAGGCAGATGTATCTACGTGAGATTAAGGTCATCCTGTTCTATATAGAGGGTTCCACGACAGGCATGGCTGCAAAGAATGACTCTGTCACACAAAAATATTTTGATTTATTCACTCTTTGCCTCATAGAAGGTGGTATATGTTAAAGAATGCAAAGAAACGGAAGAATGAGTTCCTTTTAAATCACCCAGTAATATATGCAAAAGAAAATGTATAGAAATGCAAACATAAATACAATATAGTTGGTCTTCACCTAGTTAAATTAATAAATTCATTGCTCATGTGTCATGTGATAATGGGATGAGTGATTCCATTTAATAAGGAATCTATCACAAACACAGGACACCATTTAACAAGCTGTGTGCCCTGCAATACTCAGATTGGTATGAGTCACTTTGTATTACGTGTTACTACATCCTCTCTGAGTAGAGTAAGGTTCACTAAACGTCACATTGTTTTGCTAGCCATATGTATTTCATGTATGAACATGGTGATGTATATACACGTATTTTAGACGTATTTTTCAATTTGTAGTTTCGTTGTAACTAACTTTTTAACAGATAACCTCAAGATAATTCTTTTTGATTCTTATATGTTATAGGAGGAAAAAAATTAACTGTGATGAGAAAAATCTAACCTACATAAGTAAAATACAGTCCCTCTTATTGCCTTGGTAGAAAAGACCATTTTTGAAGCAAAAAACACAAGAGTATGTGCTTTTGGAGGGATTTATGATAAAGAATTGTGAATATTCAATCTGTATGTTATACAAAGTAGGTTAGGGTTGGATTATCATGTATAATTGGTACTTTGACAAAAGATAAAGAGGGTTGTAGAAGCTACATTTGTATCGTTTCCATATTAAATATATGGTGTACCATGCTTTACTTAATTTGTTGTTCATCGTGTGAAATATAAGTGATGATGCCATATTGGGTAGAGGAAGGCACTATGTTTATCATTTAGAACTTCATTGTGTTATAGGAGCCTTTACCCTTGATAGGTCTTGATGGTTTTAACTTGGATATGTATTTAAAGGACCAAATTTTTGAAAGGTGAATATTTAAGTGTTTAACTTACAGACACATACAGAATTATAAATATGCAGATGCACAAAACTTTATTTGTTCTTGATCTTATAGATTAAAGTTAGTTTATTTTTAAATTTTTAATTTAATTATAACATTTATCCCTTCTAATTTCTCCCTTCAAACTCCTTTACAAATTCCCCTTCTGCTGTCTTTCAAATATATAACCTCACTAGAGGAAGGGGAGGGGGAATTGGGAGGTGATGAGGGAGGCAGCTACAGTTGGAATGTGAAGAATTCAAACTGCAGAACAAGCAGGTAACTTATATTACTAATCCCACTACATGGGAATACCTCTGAGACTGGATGAGACATGAATAGACATCTGTCTGAGACTGGCTGAAACATGAATTTCTATGCATAGACAGTGCTTCTTGTTGATTACTGAATCACTGTGATTTATTATTAGATGCCATTCTTGGTATGGCATGAATAAAGTTTTACAGATATCTTTCTTCTGTTCATACAAAGAGCAGAGAACCAGCCTTAAATGTTCTGTGCATCATGCACACCTCATACATTTATAATTTTAGAATTGTATGATGCTTGTGAGAAATTGTATGTTTTCAGAAGAAAAGAACCAGATGCTGATGCTGGATGGATCAGATCTGACAGGATTCATTCCTCTCAGTATGTTGGGCACTTTGACATCCTGCATCCTTCATATTCCAGCACCAAGTGCTTCAGTTGCTGTTCCTCATCAAAACAGGACAGCTTCCAATTCAAATTGGTCCAGCATTTTAGACTGTCACACAAAGGACTTCAAAGCCTGGAATTTCTCAACATTTAGAAACTGGACCACACATGCTTTTCCTAGATTTTTAGCCATTTCCCCCAATTTTATTTGTGCCCCTATAAAAGTATTATTCATCCCAACTCAACCAGAAGAATCCCTAAGAGAACAACACCATATCTCTCTCAAGAGGGGTTGGGTAGGATTTTTATTTTTTTCTTGGGCTATAGATGATTATTTTCACTGGGAATTAGTCATAAGTGATTATTCAGAATGAAAATAAGGCTGGGCTCAGGAATGTCTATCTCTTTTCCTATATCTTTCTTTCTTAGGTTTAGAGGTAGGAGTTGAAAAGAAAGAAGAGGAAATAAAGAAATATATAGAGATAATGAGACAAAAAGTAAATTATTGAATCTACTCCTCAACTTAAGGCCTTAATTGTTACTCACAAATAAGGTTACTTTTAATTCTCTAGTATATAATTTTGTGTATTGATGCAAAATAAATTTAACTTTGATACATTGGTATACTTTATTTTTCTCTCAAAAATATACATCCTAGGTTTATCAGATAGATATGATTTTATAGGTAAGGTAAAATAATTAGATACAGTCTTCAAAAACATTCAGATTAGGGCATTTAAAGATGTTTTTATCATTTTAAATATTCTTTGACAATAAGACAGGTTAACTCCTAGCAACACCCAGCCTACCTCAAAGAAGATGATGAGCACCCAAGAACCTCCTTATGGAGATGGCTTTACATTCAACAAAGCATCCACTGGGCAAAATGTCCTCATTTCTACCACAGACAGAATTCTATCTAAAAATAGGCAAGCTTGGATGCAAGCAGAGTCGATGGCAAAACTCTGCCAAGACAGGGTAAGCAAGTCCTCCTTAGTTCCTGCCTCTCAAATATGTCTGTTAGATATATTGGACCATTAGGCTGTACTTTCTGTCTACTCAGATAATTTTATTCCTTCTCAAGTCTCTGATGGGGTTGAAGATCATATAGTTTAGTTTTACAATTAAGCTTAGTTATTTAGTCATTAAAATGTTTTTAGGTCTAGATAGATAGTTGATGAAGATCAGATATGATAGTACTGATTTATATTCAGAATTTTAGAAGCACCAAGAGAGGAAAGATGTTTTCTTCAAGGTTGTCAAATACAAATAGCCAAAACATTACGAATGTAACATATCATTCCTGACTGTTTTGTGTTTCTTCTTGGTATAGGTAGTTTATTGTATATTTATGTAATAATATAAATGTATATGTAGTAAAAACATTTTAAAACACAAATATTTGACCTCTTTCAATAATCGTTATTGAATCTATTTATATATGTATGTATAAATAGATATTCCTAAATATATACTGATGCGTCTGTTTAATGTCACTTTTTTGTGAGTCTTCAGGGAAAACTATTTGGCACTAGACAACCAGTTGTTGTGCTCTTACATTAGTTGAAATTGGATAGAAGTTTCCTCCTCCTATCTTTTCCCCAATTAATTACCTATAGTTCTTTGTGTATGTTTGGGGCATCATGTGGTTTTCCTTGTCTGATTTTACTTGTTAGTTTATGTCATCTTAGTTTTTACAATCATCTATGCAAACAACTGCTTAAAATTTTTAGATGGAAATATGTGGCAAATAATATTATAGATATATTTTGTAGTAAGTATACATAAATACATATTATGTTCTAAGGTGGATTGATAAATTCTGAGTGATAGAGAGTTTTAAACAGTCTTTCACATTTTTGGTTTTATTTTTAACCTTAAGTTAATCTAGATTCATTCTTACAAAGTTTTTAATATTTATAACTGGTATATAATTTCATTGAAAATAAATGTGAGTTTTACCTCTAGGTGGAAGAAAGCTTACCATATGGCTCATTGTGACCTCATGCATATGAAAATATTGTTCCTAAACTTAAAGATTTTGTGCTTCCAGGATACTAGATGGGCATCAGATGCTTCTAGGGAATATTAAATATTAACCTTTTACAAGACATTTTACTACTATGTAGTTCATAAACACTGAGTTTAAAGAATATGTGAATGGAGGCTATTAACATATTTAATAATAAAAAATAAACCTAAGTAATTTTTTAATGCAGATCTTTCCCACCATCGTGTTAATCATAAAATAGGATGTAGGCTAGGGAATAAGATGTGTAAGGTAAAAGTCTGTGTGTTTTTTATTATCCTTAGTGTTTTACAAATGGTATGTGTTTCATGCATTGCTGTGGTGGTAACTTGTACAAGTTTTTATAAACATAACAACACCTAATTCCAATATGCATTGTAGTTTCTTTCACCAAAAACAGGCTCCAGATGGAATCAGTAGAGAATCTTTCTTTGTAATTCCTACCAATTTAGAGGAGAAATAATGAAATGTAACGAGTCTGTCATATTTTTGTAGACTTTTCTGTTGATAGAGGAAACTATTTTCAGAAATGTTGAATGTTAAAGGATATTATATGAAAAGTATTCATGTCAAAATAAAACTGGTAGGTATTCTATAAATAAGATTTATGGCTAAAAGAGGTTAAGTATGAAAGAGTCCTGCAATTACGATTTCTAATGAAGAGTGAAATTGTGAGAGATACTGGCTTTTTATCTCTTGTGCATTGATCTACACAGATTGGTAACTATCATGTAAAATATGTGTGAAAGATGCTTTACTGTGTCGATAAAGGCGCATCACATTCCTCATTTTTTGTGGCTTCAGAATGTCATGTTGCTGTAAGTACAGTTATATCTGACATGCTTCCTGAACTTATTGAAGCTTTGTGGCTTCATAAACTATGTTCTGTTAGGAGGACGTCATTTTAACTTTTAGGAACACATTTAGATGTGTTAATATAATTTCATTTTTAATATGATCAAACAAAATTAATATAGTCTTGTATATTTGGTTTTTACCAAACTTAACGATAAGCAGAAGGACATGCCATCCTTGCAGGAGAAGATGCTGCATAAGGTTCTTGTGTGGTTCTTGTGCTTTGATGATGTTGGTGGCTTGAGTTAAATGGGAGCAGTTACAGTTCTATGTGTATGATAAATTTCAGCATGTATCTCATTAGCCTTTGGATAGTCATGCTTTTGTTCATTATAGATGCTCTTGTGTGGTTGTCCATAAGATTACCTGTTCCTTAAAATATTACAGAAGATATAATGTTAGCATTTGTAGTCTTGCTTTCTTATTTTAATATTTTGAATTAAAATATAATTACAGTATTTGTTCTTTTCTTTGCCACCCTCCAATCACTTATATAACCCTCCTCTCATTTTTTTTTAACCTTAGCTGTTGTTTTATACGCATGCACGCACACACACACACACACACACACACACACACACACATAAATATATAAGTTCAACCTATTCAGTCTGATTAGTGTTATACACACACACACACACACACACACACACACACACACACAATTTCATGGTTGACTACTTGGTTCTGAATAACTAATTTGCAACCTCATCCCTGAGCAAAGCTGCTTTTTACACTCAACATTGCTTAACTGCCTGTTGTAGTTTAGTATTTTTCCTTACATTTTTTTTGTCTAGGGGTAAAGGCTCAAGAAGACCAATGATTTTGATCACTTCTGGGTAGTGGAGGTGTGATGATCCTAAATATGGGCAGCACCTTTCGATGGCAGCCTAGATAAATAGAAGAAGTATTTTTTAAGTTTTAAAATTATTATATAATTACATCTTGTTCTTTCCTATAAACCTTTCCATATACCCATTCTGGTTTTTTTCCAAATTTATAGTTTTATATTAATTGTTGTTACAAACATGTTTGTGTATGTCTATATGTATATTTTTTCTGTTTATATGTTTGCCTTCATATAGCCCATAAGTTCAACTATGGTATTACTGCTGCTGTTGCATTGTTTCACTGGTCTTAGGACCCAGCCTTGTGCTTTAACAGCTAAAGACCATTGTCATTCTTAGAATTTTCTGGGCCTGTATCACAATAGGAATTTTAAGGCTTCTAGCCTCATGAACTCAACAACTACTGGACTCTCATCCTCGCCAATGTGACAGCCACTGTGGGACTTCCCCTACCGTATCATGTAAGTCACTAATATTAATTCTTATTGATATTCTGTTGGTTCTGTTTCTCTAGAGAACCTGACTGTATCTGTACCTATTGTACATGTAGTTTCTATGACATTATCATTAGTTTTGAAATAATGTTCAGTCTTTTAGCTTATGATAACTTTCATGATGATTCTTTTTTGTTACTGTTATCTTTTTTTTTTTTTTAGTATTTTAGTTTCAGTTTTAGTTAACATACAGTGTGTTATACGTTATTATACCATTTTCAAATATTAATGTTAAATTCATTATCTGCAATCAGAGAACATGTTGTATTTTTCATTTTATACCTCAATCTATGTTTTGAACCCACCTAATCTTCCTAAAAATGGTATAAACTCATTTTCATTAGTAGCTGAATAACAATCCATCACATGTATGAGCTATTTTCATTTCATATTTTTCAACTGATATTTAGCTTACTTTATTCTTTGTAAATATATCTTTGATTAGAATAAAGAGGAAAAGACAGTTCCAAAGCTGAAAAAGCTGAAAATTCAATAAATATTCTTCCAAAAATAGACAAATAAGAAATGTCTATGAAGAAAGGTTGTAGTGGTTATTCTGTAAAATTTAATAGTGAATCTGGTTATTCTGCCAAATTAAAAGTGAATTTGTTACAAATAACAATATTTATAAGCATCATTTTACAGGTGTATTTTTGATGAGAGGAAAAGGTGAAGATTGAGAATGGTATTTCCTCATGAATAGTATTCTTAGTAGGTGTTATTGAAGTACAATAAATTTAAGTGGTATCTCTAGGTGGAGGGAGGCTCACCATATTCCTTACTTGCTGTGTCCTTATAAACATGAAGATTGTATATCCAGATTAATGCTTTCAGTGTTCTTAAGATCCTGAATGAGTGTTTAATGCATCTAGGAAATGTTTACTTTAGATAATTGTGTTTGACAATTATTCAAGTCACAATAACGTTAGAGAATAGCAATATGGGGTAGATTATATTGAAAAAAAAAACACACTATGCCATACATAGGACAAAAGACCCTGAATTTTGGGATTCTTTTGCCTTAGAAAAAAAGTGTCCTTTCTTTTTGTTCTTTTATTTTTTTCATCCTTCAACAGTCTTCCAAGAGTAGGCACAAGAATCAGAGACCCGTTCATTCACACAGTCATTAGTCCCAAAAAATAAGCTGAAAACTGTTATACCTGTTGCTAGCTCCTGTAGGCCCTGTGCTTGCTGCTTCAGTCTCTGTGAGCTCATAAGTGCCTTACTTAGTTGATTCTGAGTTTCTGTGGTATCCTCCATCCCCTCTGACTATTACATTCTTTCTGTCTCCTTTTCCATAGGATGCTCTGAGTTCTGAAGAGAGGTGATAAATGGAGACACCCCAATTAGAGCTGTGTATTTCTAGGTCTCTCACTCTACATAGTATATAGCTGTGGGTCTGTGTATTTGTTCCCATCTTTTGTAGGAGGATAAGGCACTGATCTTTGAGTATAGCAGAATGTCAACAGGAGTCATTTTATTGTTACTTTCGTTTTTTAGACCAGTAATATTTTCTTTACCCCTAGTTCTCTGGTTTTTGGTCACACAAACAAGTCAGATGTTGGTTGGCTATTCCGAGAAGCTCTGTGCCACCATTGCCCTAGTATATCTTGCAAGCAGGACATATTCTAGGTCGAAGATTTTGTGCCTGGGTTGGTGCTTACATTTCTGTCTTGGTGGCTTACAGAATACATTCTCACACCAAAGACACTAAGGGTAAAGGTTCCATGAAGGCCCCACCTCAAGTTATTTATGTTCAATAAGTTGTAGAGGTATTGTTCTATGCTATGGGGCCCTGCAGTCTGTTTGTAGAGAGCAACAACCTGGGGTGTTTGGGGATTTTCATGGAACCCTCTTGGCCAACAACTCAATTAAAAGCATCCCAGTTCTGGGACTGGAAGACTTACTTGGCAACAAGAGATGGCCAGTTAGGACCCCATTAACCCCATTATTAGGAGACCTCATTAGGATCGCCTTTATTTATTTCAGGAAATTTCTACTACACTAGGTTTCCATACCATTGCTCAAATGCTTATCAATTCTTTCCATCTCACCCCCTCCCAGAATTTCCTCACTGAACATTTCTGCCCTCTACTTCTCCCCTCCTGATCCTCCCACTCTCACCCCAACCTACCTTCTGTCCACCAGTAAAATCTATTCTATTTTCCCCTCCTAGGGAGATCCATGTGTCATTCCTTAGTCTCTTCCTCTGTATATAAACTATCATGGTAAACAGAGCTTGGTGATCATTTGCATAAAGGCTAATAATATTGATTTATAAGTGAATACTAACCATATTTTTCTTTCTGGGTCTGAGTTACGCCACTTAGGATGACTTTTTTTTCCAGTTCCATTCATTTGCCTGCAAATTTTATGATGTCATTTTTTAAGCAGCTGAATAATAAAACTCATTTTGTGTAAATATACCACAATTTCTTCTTTATCCATTCATTTCTTGAAGGACATCTCGATAGCCAAATTTCGCCTATCACGACTAGAATAGCAATGAATATGATTAAGCAAGTGTCCTTCTGAGATGGTAGATTATCTTTTAAGTATATGTCCAGGAGTAGTATAACTGGGTCTTGAGATACCACTATTCCCAGTTTTCTGATAAATAAACAGGTTGATTTTTACAGTGGTTGCACAAATTTGCACTCCACCACCAATGGAGGATTGTTTTTCTTTCTCTACATCCTCACCAGCATGTTCTGTCACTTGTGTTATTGATCTTAGCCATTCTGACAGGTGTTGTAAGGTAGAATCTCAAAATACTTTTGATGTGTTTTTCACTTATGGGCAAAGATATTGAACATTTCTTTAAGTGTGTCATGGCCATTTGGGTTTCCTTTATTATGAACTTTGTTTAGATCTGTACCTCATTTTAATTTAGCTTCTTTATATATTTTGCATGTTAGTCCTTTATCAGATGTGGACTTGTTAAAAATTTTTTTTCCATTCTCTAGGCTACCACTGGCCTGAAGAGATGGCTCAATGGTTAAGAATTTGACATTTCTTTTTTTATTGTACTTTATTATGGTTTCTTCTAGAATGGGGTTTTACTTCAAGCCTTGAGAAAAAAATCAATAGTCTATATTGGTTTGTTAATGTTGACATTTCTTTTTTAATTTAAATTTATTTTTTAAAATTCATTCATTGTGCATCCCAATCATAGCCTCCTCCCTCATTTCCTTCCAGTCTCACTCTGCTTCCTTCTTCTCACTCCCTCGACCCCTCCCCAAGTCCTGAGAGAGAGGGGTATCCTGGCAGTGGGAAAACAGTGCAAATGACATAGTCATATTTCTAATTCCAGAAGAGAAAATGTGATCAAACTTTTATTCTTGGTATTGACAAACATTCTTCTGAAGATTGGGCAGGTGAAAAGTCCTGCTGTCAGAAACAGGAATAGTTAAGGAATGTAGATTGACTTTCTCTAGAAGTTAAAATTAAATCACATCAAGGTTGAAAAATCTTATTTTATAAATAATGACATGGATTCTGAAGTCTATGATAAAAAATGAGATTTCTGCTATTTAACATTGGCATCCCATCTGTCTTGGAGTACTTCATGTGAAATATATGTGAGTGCTACTTCTCTAGATGAAGAACAGCACACCACATTGCTATGTAGTGTAACTTCTTGAATGTAAAGATGTAATTCTTGGAGTTATGCTTTGAGTGCTTCTAATACATATGCATGCTTGATCAAGATATTTTACTATATTCTTTTCATAATTAGTGGACTTAAAGGAAATAAAATGTGCATAAGTGTAGCCATGCTGTCTTGGTTTTTCATATTGCTTGTGTTCTTCCATTGAGACGTCTCCATCTGGTATTTCTCTTTTGGATAAATAGAATATTTTTAACTTCTCTTCATTAACTGGGCATTTGGATTGTATTTAGTGTTCTCTCAGTTAAGCTTATTTTGTTTCAGCTAGAGACCGTGTGAAATTTAGTCATAAAGATACTTTATACTGATTCTTAGGTGAGATGACTGAGGCAGTCTTACCAAAGCTGGGGAGCTTAGTGCCAAGCTCCATGAGCTAAGTCATGCTTTGTCAATATGAGCCTCTGATCTCAGGAAGAATTGGTTCATGGACTCCAATAGCTGGGCAGGTAGTTTCATGTGGCCTTTCACTTTAAGAAACAAGGTCAATAGAATGTGTCAGTGGTACAGTGTCAGCTGCTTGGCATGTAGTTTCTCATGCCTCTAACCTCAGCATCATCCACATGAACAGTGAACATCAGATGTCTCTCTTCCTGGTGATCCCTAAATTCAGGATTAATGGTTAGCATAGTACCATGAGCACCATGATATTCGGGCTTTATGTTCCAAAGTCGAGAGAGAGAATCTGTGTAGACGCCAAATAGTAGGATTTAATGCAGTCTCTGACTTCAGGAGCCTTGGTGTGTATGAGTACTGAAGCACTAGTGGGCAAGGTGAAGTTTATGCTCCCTCTGAGCTCAAAACTGCTTTCAAAATCACGAGCAGGTGCTGGACTACTCAGGGTAAGCATCTTTTTATATGACATCTAAACTGAGTACCATTGGCATTTTTGCATATCATGTAACTTCAGGATCTACCATCTATTTGAGTAGTAGACCCAGCTTATCTGTCTGTCATTTTGATCTTATCTATCTTTCCCCATGCCCACTCTTATATTGATGTTGTGTGTGTGTGTATGTGTGTGTGTGTGTTTGTAAGTGGCTGTGTCCAAATAATTTTGACCATATCTACTACTTGAGCATAGCCAAGTAACTGATCAAGGGGCTTGTCCTTGAAAAACACTAACTCTCCCTCAACAGCCATCAGTAGCCTGCTCCTCCTGAACTAGGTAGGGGTGGACTTCTGAGCTATTTCCCATCAGTCTTTTGCAAGTATTGTACAAGCAACCATTAAGTGTTGAAAGTGTTATGGTAAAATAGTCTTATTATATACAAGAGATAGTATTTCACAGCTGTCTTCTGGTCCTCTTGCTCTTAAAATATTTTCTCTTTCTCACACAATGTTACCAACGGCTTAGATATCAAGTTTGTATTTCTAGGTGTCCCTTTTGTGATTGGGTACTCCACATTTACTTATTATTTATACTTTGCGAAGTTATCTGCTACCAGAACTTTTCTATGAGAGCTGAGAGGTGTACTAATCATTGAGTATAGGATATGCATATTTAATGTGAAAAAATAAAATGAAATCAATCTTACCTGGTTTTGACAAAAAGTCAGAGTAACGGCAGATTATTCAGAATAATATTTACAATAAAAATACAGGATAAAAGATGCAGGCCGATTGTCTCAAGATGATGTATAAATAAGATCAGATTTCAGACTTTGTAAATTGTACTTGTATAAATGTTTCTGTAGAGAGAAGTCATGTGCTTGTTGAGGTACCTTTACTGATACTGGTATAGCTGTAGTCAAATTGATCAAGACATAAAAAGTGATGCCAGTACTGTTTAGATGGTACATGTAACAAGACAAATCATTATATTTACATATACTTTGTAAGAATTCTTAAATGAAAAAAAAAAAAGAATTCTTAAATGAGATAAGTAGAATATTTAGGATATTAAGGATTTAATACAGACATGTATGGTAAGAATCCTATCGTCTTGGTTGTGGCAATTGTTCTATTTAACAAAGGTAAGTTATAATTGCCATCTTAAGAAAAAACGCTTAGAGAAAGAATGTGGAGTGGTTAACTCTTAGGGTCTTCAGAATGACTTTATAACTTGCAGATATTATAATAAATTGTTGCTAGTGAGATTAAGTACATTTAACCAATATCACTTTAGAGTCAAGAAAAACACATTCTTCACTTTATCTGTCCTTGGGATGATGATGATTACATCTCTCTAGGTAATGTTGAGATCTTAGCTTTTCCATAGGTTAGTGTTTTGTGTCCAGTAATGGAGACAGTCTGGTGATTTTGGTTTTCATTTGTTCACAGTATAAGGATATAATGAACAGTGGAAACAAAATATAAGAGATAGTAACAATGAAATGAAATGTAAAGTCATGTGAGTGGGTTGTAAAGCATGTACTTCAGCGAGATAAATGGAAGGTAAAGAACAGTGTAATTGCTCTTACCTAGGAATTAAGAAAGAAATTTGATGCTTATGTATGATGATACACCAAAAAGATTTGTAAAAGCTGTTTTTTAATGCTTGGAGACAGAATGTCCTCTCTTAATAATCTGTGTGCTCTGCAGTACTGAGAGAGGTAGCAGCCTATTTGTACTATAAGTAACTGCAACATCTCTCGGTATTGTAAGGTTCAACAAATCCAAGAGTGGTAGCAATATGGACATGGTCTTCACACAAGTGATGAGTTTCCTGATTCCGAAACACTTTGCAGTCACTTTAAAACAAATAACATCCCCATGATAGACTTGGTGCAGCATTCATAATTTTAATTCCAATGTGTTAGAATAATATGAAACATCTTAAAAGGAACATTAATATGAAAAAGAAAAAATAGTAATAAACCTACAGTCTTGTTAATGAATACTATTTACAGAGTTAAAAGGGAATATGAGGTGGCATCCTATGAGAGGAATGTGTTTTGAAGGACAATAAATAGTTCTTGTCTAAGACTTAGGAAATACGATTAGATTGTGTTTTAATTTAATTTTGTTGTGATAAAATATCCTGACAAAAAGAAATTTAGCAGGCAAAGTATTTGTCTTAGCTCATGATTCTAGGTTCTAGTTCAGCATAGTGGAGACTTTAAGGCATGAACTCAAGCAATTTGTCACATCACATCCACTGTCGAGAATATAGAATAAATATATACTTGCTTGCTTAATAGTCAGGTTATTTATTCTTTTTTAAAATGACTTCATTTGCTTTTATTTTATCAATATGTGTGTTTATGTATATATTTGTATGTACCACATGCATGATGGTGCTTTCAGAGGCCAGAAAAGATGGTAAATCCCCTAAATCTTTAAGCTACAGGCAGTAGTGAGCTGTCAGGTATAGGAGCTAGGAACTAAACCTGGGTCTTCTTCAAGAAAAGCAGGTGCTCTTGTCCACTAACGTCTTTCTCCAGCCCGACTAATGGTGCCACCCATGTTCAGGGTAGATCTTCCTACCTCAATTAACAATTGAGACAGTCCTACACAGGCTTTCCTGTAGTCCAACCCAATGTAGAAATTCCCTCATTGAAGCTCTTCTGTAATTCTAGGTTATGTCAAGGTGACAGTAAGAACTAACCAAATTATAGTGCAAGTCTTCCTTCCTGATACTGAAATAAGTACTAAAGATGTTATGGACACTGATGTTCCGGCAGAACATGAGTATACATCTTGTAGAAAATAATCTATTCAGAATGACATGCTTCACGTGAACTAGAAGTGTAAGATGTCATGCTGGATAGATTAGGCTCTACATAGTCTTCATTTATTGTTGCTTTGGATGGTCAGGATGGACCAGCACAATGGGCAAATAGGAAACAGGTATGCAAGGTTGAAGGATACTATAACTCTCACTTCTGAATATAGTCTTCCAGTTGTAGTTTTCCTTCTAGCACTTTCTGTAGAGATTGGCTAGTAGTTAAATAATGCTTAAATTTGTTTTTTATTGTGGATTATTTTTCTTTCTGTTTTTTAGTAATTTTTTATTAATGCTTTAAAATATATACAGTATATTTTGGTCATATTTATAATCAGGTATGTAAAATGAATTTTTCTTCATTGTGGCTATTAGTCCCTTTATGTCAGGGTGGTAACATTGTATGCAATGCACATGCATAGTTTAATATCATGATCTTCATTGTAAAACCATATATTTGCGGACATAGTTTAGTGAAGATGTGATACCATGCATCTACAAAGGCTGTTAAATAGCAATTCTGAATCAAATTGTTGCTGGTAATATCCAATATAAGGGATCAATCTATACTACCTCGTAGTATAAATTAAAACACAATAAATTCTTCTAGACATTCATGATTATTAAATCATTACAGGTATCTTGAGTTCTTGCCTTGTTCATTTGTTAATCTTTGGTGTCACTTGACTTACATTCTCATAAGGAAATTTGGCTTATTAATTCTTTACCTTGTGAATACATACTGATTGGAGAGTATAAAGAAAGAAGCAGCAAATCTGATACTTTGAAATGGAAGTGGAAGGTAGTGGAAAATATGACTATATTTCCTCAAAAATTATGCATTGTATTATGTTACACTGCAAGGAATTATCGAATCTGTTTATTTTTAGAGTCAACCAAGAAAGCCCACATCTAATAATTTGTGTTCAGTATAATGCTGAGAGACGTTGCTGTTACTTTGTACTTAGAGTAACTGCAACCTCTCTCACTATTGTAATGTTCAACAAATGCAAGGGTGGTAGCCACGTGGGAATTGTCATAGTATGCCTCCGTACAGAAGATGAATTTCCTGATTCCAGAATATACTTCATCCATCTTCGTATCTGACCTCTTCAAGATGGCTTCAAGAAAAAGTTGGAGAGCCTTTAGAAGCACACTCCAAAAGAACATATAAAGCCTGTTGAGAGGAGTGTGTGTTAATGGAAAGTAGTTATTTTCTAGGACTTCTTAAGAATTTAGTGCAATGTTCCAGTTTCTGGAGTGTCTGGGCTGTGTTTTACTCAACTGGGGGCTAATCACGTGAAGTACAAGTGAAAGCCTCCATGTTGAGTAGAGTAAAGCTCATCAGGTTCCTCACTTGTGGACTTGGAAAGTCAAGTTGAAGAAACTGCAATCAGTCTGCTTGCTCATATCTGACTAAAACATGGTCTCTCAGGAAAATTTATTTTCTCCAGCATTCACTTCAGGAACACATAGAGATATAAGAATATATAAGTAAGAGAAAATTTTATCCTTTATATAAATAAAAACGTATTCCATGATTATCTGTAGTATTAACAATAATATAAACAACACATTACAGTGTTGGGATAGAAAATGTAAGTTAAATGACAGTTGTGGGTGTATTTACTAGAAAGTATAGATAAACTCAGTCAAGGTTCAGGTTTCATACCTTTTGGTATAAATGATAAAAACTGCAATGTGATATACTAGCTAGGATATAAACTAGAATAGTTCTTTTTTTGTAATACTATATTATGATTGTGCCAATGATTTGAATTAAATGGAGCAAGTTAATACCTTAATATTTTGTTAAGTTTCACTAGTATTTGCATGGTGACATACATTTATATTCTCATACCATGCTTTCCATATTCTGATTCTTTTAGAATATTTTCATTATTGTTCTTAGCTGATGTAGTTTGTGTAACAAGAATGAAAGGGATTAAACACATACCTTATGTAACAGGTAATTTGCAAAATAAATCAGATTTTTTTTTATTTTTAATTTGTTCACTTTGCATTCCAATTATAACCCCCTCCCTAATTTCTTCCCAGTCCCACACTCCCTCCCTGCCTTAGCTATCTGGGCATAGGTTGAGAATGCTTCATTTGTTGTGTAAGGTTAAAAAATGCATTTTGCATTTCCTAACAGTTAAGAATAAATATATCAGTGTTGATATGTCATGCTCAAATTGAAGTGATGAAAACTGCTTGGGATGATTAGGCTACATGGATATCTCCATATCTTTCAGCTTTCTGTAATGTCTCATTCACAGAGTTGTTAGACAATTGGACCAACTACAGATCTTTCTTCAAGGTAAAGTATTAAGCGTGAGTACTCAGGAATACAAAGCTTTGTCATATAATTGTATGTACTATTCATCTTTTTATCGTTTTCATGTGACAGTATTCATGCATATGTGTTAGGACAAGGAGGATGAGATGTTAAAATAAGATTTATGCTTTCAGAAAAGGGCAATGAAGTACACAGGGTTGTCTTCTGGATAAAAGATTAAATGGGGCAAATGGTTTAAGTCTTATATATTATGTATTAGCCTTTTTTGACTCATGTCTTGGCTTTCTTAAGATGCTATAGGTTGTCCATGTTTTAGTTCATGGGTTAAAGATAATGTAAAAAAGGAAAAGAGTAATTTTCTTCCTAGTGCTTAGATTTAATACTTAAAGGACTTTAATTTCATTGGATCCAGAAGTAGTAGAGATGGAAAGTGAAGAACAGTATATTTATTCTTTCGGAGTTGAGTGAGGAAATGTATCGTTCATGTATCATGTATTCAGGAGGATTCCTGAAAGTTCTTGGCAACACAAGGATTCAATATGGTGTGTGCAATGTGGTGCATAAACAGGTACCAGTCACTTTCTACTATGAATAACTAAAACCTCTCAGTATGCTGAGGCTGATAAAATACTGTCATTGTAAATGTAAGGACATAGATGCACACACAGAAATTCTTTTCTGATCCTAAGATGTATTGTAGCTACCTTCACAGGATGTCCTTTAGATGGAAATGGAGGAGGAACCTTACATCTATTTTCTACTTGTGAAAGATGAGAAATACTAAGAACTCTTGAGGACATGACACTATGAAAAATAAAATTGGTAATCAGTTTATTTTCATTTGAGTTTTTAACTATTGTAAAATATTGTGTGAAATTAAAATATAATTCTTTCTTCCCTTTCCTCCCTTCATCCACTCTGATCAAGTAACACCCTTGCTCTCTTACATTCATACCCTGCTCAGTCCATATTATATAAGTTGTATGAATGCAATTTCAGAGCTTACCAACTGGATAACCAGTTGGTGGTCCCTTCTTTGCTAAACATGATTTATCCTGCTCTTAACATTCCTAGGTTGCGTATAGTTCTTTCTCTATGGTTGGTGTTCCATGAGCTTGCCCCCTTCTATATTATCATGGCTATTGGTGTTGGTCCTTGTGCTGGTCTTGTTTAGGCAGCCATGTTATTGAGACTTCATGGATGTAGCCTCTGTTGGCTTTCTAGGAGATAATATTTCATAGCAAACTTCTTGTTCCTTTGGCACTTAAAATCTTCCAAGCACCTCTTCTGGTTATGATCCTTAAGCCTGAGGTATAAGAGCTGTCTTATAGATGTCTATGAACAACAAAACGGGCTGGATACCACATGGTCACTTTTCGTCTGCAGTTTTATGAATTATGATTCCTGTAATGGTTTTAGTCTGTTAGAGCTTTTCTTTGATGAGGGATTAGACCTCTACTTATCTGTGAGTTTAAGGATATTTAGATTATAGTTAGAAATTACCCTCTTTCAGTTAACAGGCCATTATAAGTTCTCCAATATCCCTTACTTAACCCCAGAATAACTGGATTAGTTTCTAATACCAAGTATGATTTTTTTTCTTGTTGAGTAGACTGTAAGTCCAACTAGAGAGCTATTGATTTCCCCCAGGGATTGTGCCCCACTGTTGCACCTTTAGGTATCTGTTGTCATTCTGGTCATTATTGTAGTTCATAAGCATCAGAGTATCTTCTCTCAGAAACTTCTGTGGCACTTTCTGGTACAATAAAAGGTAGTCCTTAGAGAAGAGGTTTTCAGGTCATATCCAGCTCAGACACTCTAGATCATGAATCAGGATGATGTCTTCAGCAGTTTAGACTTAGCTCTGACCAACAACTCAAAAGAATTTTTTTGATGCATGGTGTTGGGTTTTTTTTTTTTTTAGAAAACCTATTGCTCTTGGAGGGAGACATTGTCAAATCACATGGGAAATATTTTCATTTCAACTTTATGTATACATGCATTATGTATGTGTGTATATATAGATATATGTTTATATATGTATGTATGTATGAATCTGTATATATGTGTGTGTATATATATATACATATGTCATTTTAGGTAGATACATGCATACTGATCTTTTTTAATTTATTCATTTTAAATCCTGGTTGTATCTCCTTCTCTTTCTCCCAGTCCCACCCTCTTTCTCTCATATCCCCCTCCCCTATTCCCCAGAAAAGGAGAGCCCCCCACCCACCCACCTCACTTCATCAAGATGTATCAGGACTGAGTTCGTTTTCTTCTCTCGTCTGTTCAGTCAGGAGGAAGTGATCAAAAAGCAAGCAACAGAATCCATGTCAGAGATAGCCCCACTCCCCTCACTAGTGAACTCACATATAGCCTGAGCTGCCCACTGGATACATCTGTGTAGAGGACCTAAATCAAGTCAGTACATGGTCCTTGGTTGGTGCTTTAGTCTCCTCAGGCCCATCTAGGCTCTGGTAGTTATTCCTGTTGGTCTTTTGTGGAGCTCTCGTCACCTCTGGGTCCTTTTATACTTCACCTCACTTTTGTTTTTAACTAGACTCCCTATGCACTGCCCAGTGTTTGGTTGTGAGTCTCAGCATCAGTTTCAAATGGCTGCTTCATGGAGCCTTTCAGAAGACAACTCTGATAGGCTTCTGTCTGCAGGCATAGCAGAGTATCCTTAAGAGTGTCAGGGGTTGGCTCTGTTCTATGGGGTAGGTCTTGGTTTGGGCCAGGCATTGGATGTATATTCCCTCAATTTCAGTGTGTCTATTCTGTGTTTATCCCTGTGTGTCTTGAGGGCATGGTGAGCTTTTGATTAAAGTTTTTGTTGGTGGGTTGGCATTCTCCTCACAATAAGTCTTGTCTAATTGAAGCATGTCCTCTTCAGTCTCTATGGCCCCTGCTACTTGGAGTTTCACCTATAGTTTCCCTCATACCTTCTTAGAAGTTTAATCTGGCTTAGGTTTCCAGCTCCTCAGAGAGAAGACCCACTCACAGATTCTCTTTTCTCTGCAGCCATTCTGTCCTCCTACCTCTGGTCTCCAGAGTTCTGATCTCCACCCTCTGTGTTTCCTCTCCTACTACTTTGTTACCTCTCTTCCACTGCTACCTCAGCCTAATCTATATCCCCTTCTGAATGAGATTTAAGCATTCTCCTTTGGATCCTTCTTTTATCTTCTTTGGGTTTGTGAGTTGTACAATGGCTGTCCTCTACTATATGGCTAAAATCCACTTACAAGTGAATACATACCATATGTATCTTTCTGGGTCTGGGTTACTCTACTTAGGATGATCTTTTCTAGTTTCATCCATCCTGCAAATTTCAAATTTTCCTTTTTTTTAATAGCTGAGTAGTATTCTATTGTGTAAATGTACCACAGTGTCTTTATCCATTCTTCGGGTAAGGCACATCTAAGTTGTTCCCAAATTCTAACTATTACAAACAAAGCTGCTATGAACATAGTTGAACAAATCTCCTTGTTGTATGGTGGGGCATCTTTCAGGTATATGCCCAGAAATGGTATAGCTGGGTCTTGAGGTAAAACTTCACCCAGTTTTCTGAGAAAGCACCAGATTGATTTCCAAAGTGGTTTTACAAGTTTGAGAAAAGCCTTGTAAAATCAATGTGTATTGTAGCCATCTTCACAGCATAAGTCCTCAAGATGTATTAAAAGGAGGATCCTCAAATATTTTAATTACTAAAGAGTAGGGTGATAAAGGTCCTCAAGATGTATTAAAAGGAGGATCCTCAAATATTTTAATTACTAAAGAGTAGGGTGATAAAGGTGATGCAGAGTAAGCTTCAGTCATACTCTGTAGGTCAGTGAAATAGGAGTGGGAGAGGACAGTGTATATGTAGAATGTATGATGAACAATGGTAGATAGTTTTTATCAAAAACTTCAAGTTTTCTGCATTATTGATGCTACAATGAAGAGTGAAAGTCTATGAATCCATTTGAATCGTATTAAGTATATTGTGTGCAGTGCTGTGTTCAGACTGGTGTCCATCACGTAAAATATTTGTGAGAGACATTATGCTGAATAGAGTAAGGCTCATGGTATTCTTCGTTCATTGTTCTTCATTCTTGAATGGTCAAAGTGGTGCAGTGCAGTTACACTTGACATGGATTCCTCATTGTAATTAGTCATATGTAACCTCAGGATTAATATGTTTTTTGAGTATAGGTTTAGATGTTCAATTTTTACCTCATTATAACATGTAGGTTAAACAAAAAATACGTAGAAGAAACTGAATCCACTATTATGGACATCTTTTATCTATGTGATTTTGAGAGTCAATGCTGTAAATAAAGACCATGATAGAGTATACTATGAGGAGCTAGAAGGACAGTGCCTACAGTGGGAATGGTTTCTAAGATGTGAACATGAAAAGGAGAGAGATTTCTTACTGAATGAGACAGAATGATTCGTTTTACTCCTAGGTGAAGGTTCTAGGGTAGACCTTCCACATTAAAGCTCTTGTCTGTTCAGACTGGTGCCTGTCATGTTATATATGAATGAAGGACACCAGGCTGAGCAGATTTTGGCTCATTGTGTTCTTCATTATGAATGGTCTTAATGTGGTCAGGGTATTTTAAATAGAGTTACACCAGTTGTAACCACCTGATGTTAGTTGTACATTTATGACTCCAGTACTGATATGTTATCTGAACATAATTTTAGATAACCAGTGTTCACTTTATAGCCACATACAGATTGGAGAATTAGTATAAAAAGAAATTAAGCTCATTATTAATATGAAGTAATGAAACGAGCACTTTATTCCTTTTGGTTTTTGGCAACCAAACATGTTCACAGGGATCAAGACATAGTATGTTGTAAGTACAAGAAATACTTCCTAAAGCATGAATAAATATGGTCTATGTTCAGGTTTCATGCCCATTAAGGCAGATTATTAAAATGGGACACTGAGGACATAATTAGGGCTTACCCTTTAGGTTAAGGGTCTGTGCAGAGCCATAACTCTGTTGATAGTGATTTGGTTAGACTGTGACCAGTTCATCTGTATGAGCAGAGTAAGTCCTAACCAGTTGTCTCATTACCTGTTACGTAGTGATTTTTGTGTAACTGCAAATATCCAAGCATCAACATGCCTCATTATGGTTTCTTTAGATGTTTCCAGGGCCTATGACACATTTGAGGTTTGTTCTATTCTTTTCTTACAAAAATCACATAGGTCAGGTAAGCCATAGAAAGAAGTTTAAATGATTTCTATGATAAAAAAAAAAAAACAACCTTCAAGAGCCTAAAGTAGAGTCTTTAGAATTATGAGATTGCATGGTTAAGGCCCTGAGTTTGACATAACTTGGCAAGAATGAAGAAAAGCATATTAAACTTGAGAAGGCTGATCTATTTACTGGTACTCAGAGTTATTCTTCTTACTAAAGAAGATGCTGAATTACATTTGCAAGGTGATGCACAATGAATTTTGCGTTCCTTAGGTTCAGGGTTCAGGCATTCTTCTTGATGTCATCACTTGGAAAAGTGATGAATATTGTTGGAAGTTAGAGAGTTGATATAGTCAGCACTTCAACATTTGTTTCTCTGTTACTGAAAATGCATAAGATATTCTGATCACAATTTCCACTTCCTACATCTCTGAGATCTCCAGCTCCACTTCCAAATTTCTTTCTCTGCCTTATTTTTAAAAGCATCTAAATAAATAAATGCAGAATAATTTAAAAATGTCCAAGACATACATGGACACACACAGATACGGACAAGGACATAAGAACACTAAATTGGGTTTTAGCTATGGTTGTGCTTCTGTGAATTTTGCCCTTGTGTTTGGTGCATTTAGAATTGCAACAGCCTATTGGAATTTTTTCTTTGAGTATATAGTATCTTTCCCTATTTTTTCTGATTAGTTTTGGGTTTGAATTGTCATATATCAAAATGGCTATGCTGGCTTGTTTTTTATATTTATTTTTCCATTTATTTGGAAGATCTTTTTCCATCTTTTCATGTTAAGGTATACTTGACAATAAGGTATATTTCTTGAATACAGCAGAAACAGATCTTGTTTTCTAATATCTGTTAGTATGTCGTTTTTTTTTTTTTTCTGAATTGAGAACATTAATGCTGGGAGTTATCATTGAGCAGTGTTTATTGATTCTTGTTACTTTTGATTGGCTATTATGGGATTATTTATATCTTGTGTTTTTTTATGTATGCCTAACTTCTTCAGGTTGAAGTTTTCTTTCTACCACCTTCAGTAGAAACCAATGTGTAGATCGACACTACTTACGTTTTATTTTATCATGAAATGTTTTTCATTCTTTGACTGTTGTGATTGATAGTTTTGTGGCTACAGTGTGCTAGACTGACATTTGTGGTCATAGAACATACATCTAGGCCATTCTGGCTTTTAGAATACCCATTTAGATGTCGATTGATATTTTAGTGGGTCTGCTTTTGTAGGATAGTCTTTTTGCCTTACAGCTTTTAAATATTCTTTATTTGTTTCCTCCATGTCAGAGGAATTTCTTTTCTTGTCCTTTTTGTTTGGTGTTTTGTTAGGCATTTAAGTTTCTTCTATGAATTTGGAAACATTTCTGTGCCTTTGACTTGAGTTTCATTTCCTTTCTCTATTCCTATTATTCGTAGATATAGTCTTAAGAATTTATTTCATAGTGTCTCGGATCTCTGCAATGTTCTTTGCACAGATTATTTTAGATTTAACATTTTTGGCTGAAGTATTCATTTCTTCTACCTTGTCTTCAATTCCTGAGATTCTCTCTTCGATGTCTCGTACTGTGTTGGTGAGACTTGCCTCAGGTTTTTGTTTGACTTCCTAAAGTTTTCATCTCCAATTTGTTTTCTTTTTTAAGTGATCTGTTTCTACTCTCATATCTTAAATTGTTTTTATTATTTATGTATAGTGTTTTTATTAAGAGATTTATTCATATCCTCTTTTAGGTCCTTGGACATAGTCATATTTTTTATATTCTTGTTTTGTGTGATATTCGTGTTATTTTTCTGGTGTCTAGGCATCTGGTCTTAGGGTTATTGAGGTGATTCTGTGTGTTGATATTGTCTTTTTTTTGAATGAGTGTTTCTTTAGTTTCTGTTGACCTCTCTGAATCTTAATGTAGTGTACTGGCTATTGCTTGCCTGGTAGAAAGTGCTTCTGAAGGTCAGTGGCTGGCAAAGAGAGATAGAACTAGGCAAGGAATAGGGGCCAAGAGATGCTTCAGGAAAGAGCCAAGGAGATCGTGTTCACACCTAGAGGGATGTTCTCTAGAGAGTTGCATGTGTGGTGGAAAGAGGAAATTCTGCAAAGTACTGTAAGACAAAGAATTATCTGGAGATACAAGGATGAAAAACCTAAGAATCCTGGGTCTTAACCAATAGTTGAAGTCTCCTGTGAATGTAGCTGGGGTAAAAGGATGGGCACCTGTAAGCTGGGGGTGAGTAATAGAGAATAAGAAAGGTAGTTTGGCTTTCAGGGGAGGGGTATCACATGTAGAAAATGTTTCTAGATATTCTGAACTGACACAAAGAAAGGAGAATCAGATAGGAAGGAGGATTGGGAGGATCATTATGAAGGAGGAAAGCTAGGTCCACTTTAATATTTTGTGGAGTACTAGCTAATGGAGAGATGGTAAGAGGAGAGGTATTTTTACACTACCTACTACCAGACTGGGGATGACACTGGAAAGATTAAAATGAAGGGCAGGAAGGAGAATAAAAATTGTCTACCTGAGTTCAAACATAGTGTAGCCATTAATTTCTACTCTATTTTTTGTTAATCAATATTTATTTAATTTAAAAATTGTGTTAGGTAACATTCAGAAGAAAAGTTTAAATGCTATCCATGAAGAAACTTAAACGATGAGCCAAGCAAATTACAGCAAAATTTGTAAAATGGCTAGATGACAATCTTGCCCTGAATTTACAGCCTAGCACAAATGGAAGAAAAGGAAATTAAACTTAGTTGATTATATATTACTGTTCCTCAGTGTTATCCATATTATCAAAATTTAGCAATAAAATTAAATTGCAATGTGATGTACAATGTAGTTTGCATTTTCTGGGAGTTAGAAATAAGTTGAACACTTAGGTATGTTGCTTCATGTTATCACTTAGACCAACAATGGAAGCCAATGGACATGTCAGAATTTTTAGAGTGAGAATATACACTTTTGTTGTGGCTTTGACTGGTCAATAAGGTGTTTGTGCAATTACCCTTCATATGGTATCCTGCTCTTGGTTTGTGCCTTCAGTACCTATGCTTCCTTTGTAGCCTGACCATCTCTGGGTAAAACAATGGTGCACAAGTTTTTTTGGTTTGGTTTGGTTTGGTTTAATTTTGTGTGACCTGAGGATAGTGCTATTACTGTAGCCATAGGTACCCTTAAGGACTTTTATCTTTATGCATAGGCAGTCCTTTATTTGAATGCCTCATGACCTAAGCTTCATTGAGATGACTTGAATTGCCCATTCTTCTCCTGAATGTAGGTTGCAGAATGTAAATAAAGAAGAAAATACATTCCTTATTAATAAACATAAAATGAGGTGTAAGGAGGGTAGATCATAGGAACCAGAGGGAGAAACAGAAAGTAAATAACAATATATTTATTTGTTCTTCCCCAGGAACTATAAATAAAGAAATTTATCGTTTGAGCAAGGATGACCGTGAGGATCCATTACATACGTTGAAGATTATGGGAGTCAACTGAGATATTCCCTATCCAACAAATTGTGTGCACTGCAGTATTGAGACAGGTTCCAGTCACTGTGTACTATAAGTAACTGCAACCACTCTCAATACTATAGTGCTCACCAAACACAGTGATTGTCATGGTAATCATATGGTAACTTTGCTATAGATTAATGTAATTTGAATATTGTATCTTGATTGAGGATGAATTTTAGATACTGTCACAACAGGTATCTTGCTTCATTTCAGTGAAGAATTGTTAAGTAATCCATTGCCTTCTGATTAGATAAAATCTAAAAGAAATTTGAATGACATACATGTATTTTTTTAAAGTGAAATATTGCCATGGAGACAAAGTAGCCTTAAAGTTATTCTCTGAGTCAGCTTCTTGATGAAAAGAGTGACTAGTTATTCTCAAACAAATACATTTGATCAGTGTGTAGTTGTCATATATAATCGATGCTCTTAATGATTTCTCATGGAATCTGGAGTGTCACAAAATACATACTAAATATGTGGTCTGTAGTGCTTTACCTAGAGTCATGATAGTCACATCAAATACAAGTGAATGGCATCATGCTTTGTAGAGAAGGCTCACTGTGTTCTTCATATATTGTAGCCTTAGATGGTCAAATTGGTATTGATACAGTTACCTTTGATGCACCTCCAGGAACTCCGCTTTCTAAGGATAATTGTATTTGTTAAAGTTTCTACTCCTAAATATATACAGGTTTATGACACAAAGATAATTGTACTCTTGTTTATATGATAATCAAATTAACCCAAACTTGTCTGTAAGTTTTTTGCAGGAATCAAAGGAAAGGGAAACCAAGCAGGTCAGTAAATTTAGAGGCTCAAATACAATGTCATATACAGTGTAGCTGGGTCTCCATAAGACTTACAAATAAATAGTATCAAGATTCACAGTTCAAACTGTATATCAAATTATGATTACATCTGGATGGATGGTAAGGCTAACTTGTATATCACCTCTATGTTATTGTCTTTATGTAGAATGTGATACTCATATTGGTGCTACTTAATTTGAATTAAAAATACTAAGACATGAAACAGCTTTATCAATAAATAAGAGGGAAATTTTTCAGAAGATGAAGTACAAATAGCCAATGATGTGAAAATTATTCAGTGTAACCACCAGCCATCATAAAATGTTTTTATTTAAGATTTTTGTGACAGCACATTTCTTAATAGTACTAGCTACTCATGAAAACACGGGATTCCAGAGTTCTGGGCTTAATTAAGAAGATTGAGGAAGGCCTAAATAAAGTTTGGTTAAAGAAGATGCTTTTGCTCAAAGCAAATAAATGGAAAATTTTTCATTGATGTTTTAAATTTTTGTGTGACTGTTTGCCTGAGCACACATACGCTGTTTGGGTCCCTGGTGCCTAAGAAAGTCAAAAGTGGGTATTGGTTCCCCTGGAACTAGAACTACAGATATTTGTGAGTCAATATGTGAATGCTGAAAACCAAAGCTGGGTACTGTGCAAGAGATGTAAATGCTCTTAACTCTTGAAATTGCTCTATAGCCCTCATTTTTTTAATTTTAGCATGGCAAACTTTTGGTGTTTTTGTTTTTAACAGAATTCATATTTATTGATTTAAAAGTATAGAATAACTTTAAAAAGCAATAACTCTTGCACAATATTTGACTATTCAGACATATGGTTGTGACAGTCTATATTTGCAGTCATACTCAGAAACACAAAATTTATAAATATTGGACATGTTTAGTATAAATTTGCAATACTTGTTTTTGAATTACTAGGCTTGATGAAAATTTCTTTTACAAAATAGAGGCCCATAAAATATAAAACTAGATTTTCCTAAACAATACTACATTATAAAATATGATAGAGTATAAAAATACAAATATAGATTTCATAACTATAAAATATAGTTTAACATGAATTTGAAACATAGTACTGTATATGCTTCATGCAGTTTCTCCCATTGGTTATATCTTATATAGAACATGATAGAAATTATTGTTGGGCAAAATGTATACAACTGAACATGGTGGTGTAGACCTGTAATAATAGACTCAGTATACCAAAATAAGAAAGTTCTTGATACAAGTCCAGTTGGATTAAATGACAAGTTCAGAACCTGCTTTTCCTACATAGCGAAACTTGGTCTTGAAACTGAAATAATTAACTCTGTAAAATAGTTATGGAAGTGCTTCATTAAGAAAATAATCTTTTCATGTTATAAATGCATAGAAATACCCATCAGTTCCACCAGACTATCCCTAACTCTTACAAACCATGAATCTGTATTTTCAGAATTAAAGGCTAAGTGGCTTTAATTTTAATTAGCATAATAACCTGGAAATATACTCAGGTTGTTATATATTTCAATACTCAAATATTTTCTTATACTAGAACAATAATTAAGATACTTTTGTATTCAGCAGTTACTGCTTACATGTGCATATACTTCGACATCTAAACAAAAATACAAATGAATGTAATAGAAGAAAGATGTTTTAATGAATGTAATAGAAGAAAGATGTTTTATTATCTCATTAACTATGAAAATGATATTATTCTTTTTTTATTAATTTTTTCTTGTTACATTTCAATGGTTATCCCATCCCTTGTATCCTCCCGTTCTTCCCTCCCTCCCATTTTCTCCTTATTCCCCTCCCCTATGACTGTTCCTGAGGGGGATTACCTGTATTGTTCTTGGCTGGTGCCTTAGTTTGAGCAGGACCCCTGGGCACAAATCTACCTATCATAATGTTCTTCTTGTAGGTTTCTAGGACCCTCTGGATCCTTCTACTTTGCATTTCTCCCATGCTTCTCTCATCTAGAGTCCCTATAGGATGTCCTCCCCTCTGTCCCAGTTTCCTGATAAGTGAAGGCTTTCATGGGGCATGCCCCTTGGGCTAGTATGCAGATATAAGAGAGTATATACCATTTTACTCTTTCTGGTTCTGGGTTAACTCACTCATTATGATCATTTCTAGCTCAATCCTTTTGTCCACGAATTTTGGGAATTCCTTGTTTTTAATAGCTGAGTAGTATGCTATAGTGTATATGTACCCCAGTTTCTTCTACTGATGGACAATTAGGCTGTTTCCATGTTCTGGCTAATAGGAATAGGGCTGCTATGAGCATGGTTGAGCAAACTTTCTTTTTGTGTGCTGGAGCATCTTCTGGGTATATTCCAAGGAGTGGAATAGCTGGGTCTTGAGGAGCCCTATTCCTAGTTTTCTGAGATAGCACCAGATAGATTTCCAAAGTGGCTGTACTAGTTTGCATTCCCACCAGCAATGAAGGAGTGTTCCTCTCTCCCCACATCCTCGCCAACATGTGGTGTCACTAGAATTTTTGATCTTAGCCATTCTGATGGGTGTAAGATGGAATCTCAGAGTTGTTTTGATTTGCATTTCCCTGATGACTAAGGAGGTTGAGCATTTCTTTAAGTGTTTCTCAGCCATTTGATATTCCTCTGTTGAGAATTCTCCGTTTAGTTCCAAGCCTCATTTCTCAATTGGGTTACTTGGTTTGGTGGTGTTTAATTTCTTGAGTTCTTTATATATTTTGGACATTAGACCTTTGTCAGATGTAGGGTTGGTGAAGATCTTTTCCCAGTCTGTAGGCTGTCGCTTTGTTCTCTTGACAGTGTCTCCTGCCTTACAGAAGCTTCTCAGCCTCATGAGGTCCCATTTATTAATTGTTGACATTAAGGCCTGGGCCGTTGGTGTTCTGTTTAGGAAGTTGTCTCCTGTGCCAATATGTTCCAGGCTCTTCCTCACTTTTTCTTCTAACTGACTTAGTGTATCTGGTTTTATGTTGAGGTCTTTAATCCATTTGGATTTGAATTTTGTGCAAGGTGACATATATGGGTCCAGTTGCATTTTTTTACACATAGACATCCAGTTAGACCACCACCATTTGTTGAAGATGCTATCCTTTTTCCATCGAATGGATTTGGCTTCTTTGTCAAAAATCAAGTGACCATATGTGTGTGGATTCATATCTGGGTCTTCGATTCGATTCCACTGATCAACCAGCCTGTTGCTGTGCCAGTACCATGCTGTTTTAATTACTATTGCTTTATAGTACAGTTTGAGATCAGGTATGGAGATTCCTCCGGAGCACCTTTTATTGTACAAGATTGTTTTAGCTATTCTGTGTCTTTTGTTTTTCCATATGAAGTTCAGAATTGAACTTTCAATGTCTTTAAAAAATTGTGTAGGTATTTTGATAGGGATTGCATTGAATCTGTAGATTGCTTTTGGTAAGATGGCCATTTTTACTATGTTAATTCTCCCGATCCATGAGCAAGGAAGATCATTGCATCTTCTCATGTCATCTTCAATCTCTTTCTTCAGAGTTTTGAAATTTTTTTCAAACAAGTCCTTCACTTCCTTAGGTATTATTTTCTTTGCAATTTTTCCTGAAAATAATTTTATACAATATATTCTAATCAGAGTTTCCCCTCCTTTAGTTCCATCTAGATCTTTCCCACCCACCCAATTGCACCCCTCTTTTTTTATCTTTTTGGAAAACAAACAAGGAAACTAAGTAGCAAACAAACCAGAATTTTTAAAAAACAGAAAGAACAGAAAAAACAGAACATACACACTATAAAAAGTGCGTATAAAGTATTAAAAAAAAATTGGAAACCATGATATACACTCAAAAGACCAATAAAAAAGTCCCAAAGTAATATGAGAAAAAGTATGCAACAAAAGCTTTGAATTTATTTTGTGTTTGCCATCTATTGCTGGCTATGAGGCCTGCCCTAAAGTGTAGTTAATATCCCCAGTGATACTCTATTGGAGAAAACAATTGTTCTAGACTAGGGGAAATCAACTGAAGATGGCTTCATGGTCAGGGATGGGAGATCTGTCCATTTCACCCTCCCACTCCTGGGACCCTGTCTGACTTGAACATGGGCAGGCTCCATGCGTACTACCACTATCTTAGTGATTTTATATGTGCATCAGTCATGTTGTCTCTGGACACGTCTATCTGAACTGATGTCTTACTGTGTTGTCCTTCTTGGGTCAGAAAGTCTTAGAGAAGGGAGAACGGCCAAAGATGACTCAAGCATCTCCTCTGGTAACATCACTAGCCAGTAGTTCCAGCGCACAGCCAGAGATGTTGTACATTCATTTCTAGAGGTCAGGTTATTGTGAAATGCTAGTTACCATGCATTAAATAATTCAATGGTGTTCACTGAGAATTGTGAAAATAAACTCATTATAACTTGAAAAGATGTTACATGCCCATGACTCTGGTGCAACTGGGAGGATAGCAGAGAATGGTGGGAACCTGAAAAGAGAGAAGACTGGTTGCCGCATAGTTGGGGCAAGATATACAGATACATGTTTAGGAAGGCACTGGAGAATACAAGCATAACTTCAATTTCCCCTTTCTTTATTTTCCTACAGAAAAGAGTAAATGGCTGGATATTCTTATTTATGTACTTCACATGGTTTGAGAAGCGCTTTGGTTAAGAGTGTGGATTGCTACAACCTATGGGCAGTATGTTTTGTAGATCCTGTACCATCCTTCCAAAGAGAGAACACATCACCTGTAAGTTGACTATCGACTGATAGAGTTAGTTACACCGTTCTGTGACCTAAAACAAAAAAAAAAATGTCCTTAGAAAACAAAAGGCATTATCCTAGAGTTACCATTAACACCCAAAGGAAATTAATGTTGACAGGAAGATGAGACAGAAGCATAGAGTATAGCTTAGCAAACTTGGAAACTATTTGAGTTGGGAAATGCAAACGCCCCACTTTAAATAATACACTTGGCAGCCAGCCTGAGATACTATGTACATAAACTGAAAAATATACCTGGTAAACTGTTAACAACCTAGAACCCCTAACTGGTATGGACAATGTACAATACCCCACTGTAAGCAATAGAATGATTTTCTTCTCCCATTAATTGCAATGAGCCATAGATAGTTTCTCCTGAAACATGTGTGAGAACATACCACGGTACAGAGTTAAGGAGACCTATCTGACATAGACTAGCTAACATAGACAACAAAGGAAACTGTATTTTCTGAGTGAAATTTTATGAAGAATTGCTTTTCTACTAGGTTGTGCCTGTGCACAGTTGAGTGTACAAAGGATTAAAATCATACGTACAATGGAAAAAGACAGGGCAATAAACAAAAGGTTGCATAATCCAAACCTGTCAGTCAAATCAAAGAAGTATACAAGCCATGTTCCTTAGCAGCCACTCTTTTTCATGAACCCATAAATGGAAGACCCAACCAGTAGTCAGGGTGCTTCAGTATTGCATTGTATTGAATATTGCTTTTCCAAACAAAAGCTTCTCTCATGATGCTTAAAAATGCCTTCATCTATGTGTATAACAATAAATTATTAGGAAGTGGCTTAATGCTATGTTAATCTAGCAAAATAATAATCTGTCAAGCCTTAGGTTTGTGGCCCAGTAATGGTACCAACTTAAACCTTGTGGAGCATGCCTTAAATAATTGCACCACTGAGCATTTCTTGCTAGGCCAGTCATTATTGTAGCTCACAAGATTTCACATCTGGGTAGATTTGATGATTAGTTTTTCCATATTATCGCATGCATAGCAACTTACAGCAATGCAAACTATTCATTAGGTGGGTTTGTAAATGTTGTAATTGTCCCTCCTTTGTTATTGGTGGTTGTGGTCTGGGATTAGTGTTTCCAGGTTCTTGGACTCTTACTCAAGAGTAAAATAAATGTATATATAGGTTGCAAAGTAGGAAGAATAGCATAAGCAAACCAAAGCAATAGTACATTTTTTTCTATTGTGAATTAATTCCTTGCCTAGCATCCTTTTCAAATTAAATTGCAGTATTATTAGAATATGGTAATATTTATCTATTAATGTATCTTTTGAATAATTTATCATCCACTTCCTATTTTATGAGATATATACATGTGTCTAATAACTCATGTGTATATTTGAAATAAAAATTATTCGGGGAGCTGGAGAGATGGCTCAGAGGTTAAGGGCCACTGTCTTCTCTTCCAGAGGTCCTGAGTTCAATCCCTAGCAACCACATGGTGGCTCATAGCCATCTACAATGAGATATGATGCCCTCTTCTGGTGGGCAGGTATACATGCAAGCAGAGCACTGTATGCAAAATAAATATAAATCAGTCTTTAAAAAAATTATTCATATCCCTCAATGCATGGATGAGATATGTTTTGCTTTGTTTTAACATCTGTTAAGTCAGTGTCCTCACCAGAAAATTAGTTTTTATCTCTAAAGCCTTTAATTGACTGGAGCAGGCCCACTTACAGAATGGAAAATCATCTTCAATACTCAAAGTAAATGATAATTATATTTAAAATTTACATTTCCAGCATCATTTACATTGGTATTTGTCCAAACAAGTAGACATCATAGCCTATAAAATTCAATGTATCAAATCAACCATTACCCTTAGCAAGAACCTAACGCATTTAAATCCTGATTAGTTATATAAGGAAAAGCTAAGTGAGATTCTTATATACCTTTTGACAAAACCACAAATTGTTACATATAGAACCATAATTCTGTCATAAAAACTGGTTTATGTCTTCTGACATTTTTTTTTCGATCACCAGTCTTTTTCTCCTTTAGCTCATTTATTTGACTCTTAGGACAAGTCTGAAATTCAGAAAAAGTGAATACCATGAGATATTTTCTAGGCTTCTTTTATGTGAATAGCATTCAGATATACATACAGTAAAACATAATTTGTAATTATCATTAATACTAAACAGTTTTTTCTACTTTATAAAAAAAGAAACTAGAGAATGTATTCATTAATTGATATGATAAAGTCTGAAATCAGTGAATTGTTTATTCTTTAAAATTTTTAATTTTTTACCCGACATAATACTTATTTAAAACAAGAGGTAGAAACAGAGATAAAGGATGCATATTACTCTTCCATGCAATATGCATGATATACTGTTCCAGTGTAAGAAGCTGAAACTTAAAAGAAGTTTGTATGATTAATTTAGAGATAATAAAAATTTCCAAAAAAGTAGGAAGTCTTTAAGTAAATTTTCAAGAAATCCATCATACTCTCAGCTTTCAAATTCATACTAAATATATTTTTATATCATATATCTTTTCTCTCTGTGAAATTTCATTACTGCACAGTTTTTCACATATCTTGGCTCATTTTCTATAACTCCTTTGCTGCTGTTTTCCTGGTAGTTCTAGAGATCAAACCCAGGATTTTTAGCATGCATAGTAGGCAAGAGCTAAAATATCAAGCTACACCCTCAGTTATAATACATTGACTTATTTGATCTGCAGAAATCATAACCTATAATACATACCTTGAGTTCATTCTTAAGAATAAATAGATAAGTTAAATAAATTAGTCTGTACTTGGATGTTTGGTACATGAATAACAGTTTATCCAAAAACAGTTATTTTTCATGTTATCTATTATCATATAATCTATTAGCCTAAAAATGCATATGTTTTACACTCCATTAGGAGGATCAAGCTATCATTGTCTTGGAAATTTTATGTCAACAGTTAAAATCACCAAAAAATCACCCATATTCCTCTACCATTATTTCATTTTTTAATTATGAATATCTGATCTTGGTTCATTTAACATTAAGACAAGATAGTAGAAATTGCTCTAGCAGAATGGATTTTGCTGTTTTGTGGGGTTGGTGCTCCAAAATTCAGGCCATTTACAACACAGAATATTAGTATAAAGTTAGATTTCATCTTTAGTCATAAAGGCCAGATTTAGAAAATGTCATTTGAATGTTCAATTTATATCTGTGATTTTGAGTCACTGCTAAATTATTTTAATGCTCTGCCTTTACATTGGCTTTTAGTATTATTTTTAATTTTTTAAATTTACTTTTACATATACATTTACATTATTGTACATATATACAATAAACTGCATAAAACAAGAAGGATTACAAAACAAATTCTGAAGGTAAATCATTATCTATATCTCATCTCTATCAACATGAAAACCTCTATCTAGACCTAAAAACAGTTTAACCTCTAAACAGCTAAGCTTAATTTTAAAACCAAACTATTGTGTCTTCAACCCCATCAGAGACTTGAGAAGGAATAAATTTAATTACCTGAGTAAACAGGAAGTGCAAGATAGCAGCAAGATAACCAAATGAAAAAATGACAGAGACAGTTTGCTGCCAGAACGCTTACCCAAAACTCTCTATAATTTTGGAACATCATCTTCATTCTTCTGGCCAATTATATCTGGCAAACATATTGGCGAAACAGGAACTATTGAGGACTTGTTTACCCTGTCTTGGCAGAGTTTGAGGTAAAATAGTTAGATAAGGTCTTCAAAAACCTCAGAGACCTACAGAATATGGCATTTAAAAATGTTTTTATCTTAGGGATCCTTTGAAAATGAGACAGGTTAACTTCTGGCAACACTCAGCGTACCTCAGAGAAGATGATGAGCATCAAAGAAGTTCCTTATGGAGATGGCTTCAAATGCGGCAAAGCACCTACTGGACGAAATGTCCTCATTTTGACCACAGAATTCTCACTTGGGAAGCTGCCAACACTGCACTCCCTGTATACTCAGGTAATTAGTTTTATTCCTTCTCAAGTTTAGTTTTACAATTAAACTTAGTTGTTTAGGGGTTAAGATGATTTTAGGTCTAGATACATGTTTTAAGTTGATAGAGATTAGATCGATAGATATTGAGTTACATTCAGAATTTTAGACTCACCAAGATAGGAAAGATGTTTTCTTCAAGGTTGCCAAATACAAATAGCCAAAACACTATGAATGTAACATTTATATAATTTCTTATTGTTTTGTAGTTCTTGCTGTATGTAACTTACTGGCTCTTCATACTCTTTCCACCCTTCTTCCACAAGGCTCTCTGAACCTTGAGAAGAATTTGATGGATATATCCTGTTTAGGACTGAGTGTTCTGTGGTCTCTCACTTTCTGCATAATGTCTGGCTGTAGGTCTCTGTGTTTCTCCACATCTGATGCAGGAGGAATCTTCTCTGATGATGGCTAAGGAAGTCACTCCTATAAAGAAGTATAGCAAAAGTAATTAGGAGTTATTTTATTGCTACATTGCTTTAGTAGCACAGTATTATATTGTTTTCCCCTATGTCCCAGGACTATCTAGTTTCAGATTCTTGGTCATCCAAGCAGCATTAAATATGAATTCCATTTCATGGAGTGAGCCATACTAATGTCACTCATTGTTTAGTTAATCTCACAAGCTTTGTGCCACTATTGCACCTCTGTGTTGCAGACGGGACACTTTTGTAGATTAAAGATTTTGCATCTGTAGGGTCCCAGAAACCTACAAGTAGAACATTATGATGGGCGGATCTGGGCCCAGGGGTCCTGCTCAAACTATGGCACCAGTCAAGGACAATATTTCGAACCCCTACCCAGATCTAGCCAATGGACAGGACATTCTTCACAGTTTAGTGGAGACTGGGGACTGACTTTCACATGAACTCTGGTGCCCTATATTTGACCACGTCCCCTGGATAGGGAGGCCTAGTGGCACTCAGAGGAAGGATAGCAAGCTACCAAGAAGAGACTTGATACCCTATGAGCATATACAGGGGCAGGAGGTCCCCCTCAGTCACAGTCATAGAGGAGGGGAGTAGGGGAAAAGCGGGAGGGAGGGAGGAATGGGAGGTTACAAGGGTTGGGATAATAATTGAGATGCAATATGAATAAATAAATAAAATATATATTTAAAAGAAGATTTTGCATCTGGGCTGGTGTTTAGGTGTATCTACTGGTATCATACAGAATAACTTCGTGTACCAAGAACACTAGCCTATAGAGGTGAAGGCTCTATGTAGGCACCAGCTAGACACCTCCATGTTTAAAGAGTTGTGTGGGTATTGTCTTCTGCCAGTTTCTAGAGGGCAACTACAGCCTTGGCAACAGCCTCGATTGTTTGGTGGTTCCTGTAGTCATTAACTCAGCTATAACCCATTCCCAGAAAAGGAGCCTTCATTTGGTAGCAGGAGATATCAAATTGGAGCTCTGTCTCTCTTTCTCTTGTCATCTGTCCACTTTATTAGATCACCTTGATCATATGTATGTATTTTGGAAAGCTATTGTATTAGATGCCTCTTAATTTTACTTATTTCTCCCCATATTTCCTCCCTTGACTTTTTTTCTTCCTCCCATTCTCCACTTGATCCTCATGTTCCAGTCGCCCACCCCATCCACTCATAGCTATCTGTTTACTTTTCTAGAAGGAACTCTATCACCCCCTAATTCCTTACTATATACCTAGTTCCTTACTCTAACCTCTGTGGCTCTGGGAATTGTAGCTTAGTTATCACTGACTTAATATCTTATATTAACATAAAAGTGAAAACTATTGTGTGTGTTTTTATGGGATTAGGTTGTGTCACTCAAGATGATTTTTTCCTGATTACATCCATTTATCTGCAAATTTTCTGATTTCATTTGAAAGCAGAACAATAATGTCCCGTTGCAATTGTACCAGATTTTCTCCTTCTGTTGATGAGCATCTAAGTTGTTTCCAATTTCTAGCTATTATTAATAAAGCAGCAATGCACATGGTTTAGCAAGTGTCTCTGGTAGAATGAAGGTTCCCTTGGATATATACCCAAGAGTGGTGTAGCTGGATCTTGAGGTAGATTGATTACCATCTTCCTGATGAACCATCACACTGATTTTCATAGTGACTGTACAAGTTTGCACTCCCACCACTAATGAATTAATGTTGCCCCTACTCCATATCTTTTCCAGAATAAGCTGTCATTTGTGTTACTGATCTAATCCATTCTGAATGGTGTAAGATGAATCCCTAAGTAGATTTGATTTGTATTTCTCTGATTACTAGGAATGCTTAACATTTCTATGTTTCTCAGCTATTTGTGTTTCTTTCGGAAATTCTGTTTAGATTTATAACCCATGTTTTAAATTGGGTTGTTTTGTTTATATACAGTTTTTTTTAATTCTTTATACTTTGAATATTAGCCCTTTATTGGATATGTGGTTTGTAAAAATCTTTTTCCGTTATTTATGGTGTAGGTTTGTCTAAGTGATGGTATTTACCATGAAGAAACTCCTATGTTTCCAGAGGCCCCATTTATTGATCCTTGATCTTAGTGCCTATGCTAACCATATTCTAATCCGAAAGTTTTTTCCTTTGCATACTTTGTCAGGCTATGAATTGTTATAGTTCATTCTGTCGTCCTGTTGCAACTGGGTAGGTCTGTTTATTTACTTCTTTCCTTTAACAGCTTACAAAGAAACTTTCTGGAGCCATGAATGCTAGACCACAGAAAAGAGGATGTCAGGTTATACCAGCTTGAAATGCCCCATATGTAGTGTCTTCAGTAATCGGATCACACAATAAACCCCTGAGAAGCAACCAAGGACTATGCTGATAGTCTATATTATTTTGGAAGTCACTTGGACTTCCCTAACCTGCCATTTGAGGTAAGGTTTCTCATGACTGGTATTGGAATTTTTATTAGTCTGTGGTTCCTGTAGCAAGCATTGTCAGCCCATGTGGCATAATTTCTTTTTAGAGAATATATATGTATATTTAATACGTGTATGTATATTTTCTTCTGAATATGAAATAATAGAATTCCTTCAGACTTTATCAAACAGCCTTAATGTTATTTGTCACTAAGTCCTTCCTTCTCCATACATGTTGATCTCCCTCCTTCCTCATCTGTTAGAGTTCCCTCCCTGATAGTTCATTTTCTACTTTATATTCTGCTAGTCCCATAATCACGCACAGGTGTGTACGCGCGCGCGCGCGCGCGCACACACACACACACACACACACACACACACACACACACACACACACACACAAAACCTTATGGTTTGTCTATACTTTCCTTGGTTCTCTGGTTATTTTATGTTGTATGCTGACATCTGAGAATTTGAAGCGAGGCATCACAGATGAGCAAGAAAATGCAGGTTGGGTTTTTTGTTTTTGTTTTTTTTTCCTGCTTCTTGATTACTTCACTCATCAATTGAGTTTTTTAATAAATACTCAAGATCACTTCTACTTCTAAATGAACTTTTTACCATTTTAACACATAATTGTATTTTAGCTTATGAATATAACATTTTACTAAGTGATTACAATTAGCATTTCTATATTCTTATTTCTCTATTATGCAATCTTAAGTTCTAATTATTCATAAAATATATCATAAGTTATATTCCCACCTTGCTTTGGAGTACAAAAGCTCATCCTTCTATATGATTTTGATATTATCTAACATTTATGTTAATGTTTATATTTGCATTTGTGTGTTTATGTATGTGTGGGGATATTGTGATAATTGTGTGTGTGTGTGTGTGTGTGTGTAAGTATGTGTACTTATGCACGAATATGGATGCCATAGAAGGGTATTAGGTGCTTTGCTTTGTCACTCTGCTTTATTCCCTTTAGATAAGGCATATCACCAAATCTGATGTTGATGACTGTACGCCTAAGAAATCCTCCTGTCTCGGTCTTCACCAGCGCTATAGAGTTACAAATTTATGTGTGGCCATGCTCAGCTTTTTATGTGGGTGCTGGAGATTTGAACTCAGATCTTTATGCTTGTACAGCAAGTGTTATTACATGTCTAGTGATCTCTGCATGCAAATACCAGTGTATTAAAATATTTTTAAAGACTTTAGTAAAGGAGATTAAACTAGAGAAGTACTCTACCACTGAGTCACATCCTCTGTTCCAATATCAATGTTTTATGGACTGAAAAGCAACAAGAAAGGAGTATGAACTGAGGAAAACTAATCAATTTTAACTTGGAATTTTTTATAGAATGTGAATAATTGTCCACATAATTAAGCTGTATCTGATTATTCGATGAAAATAATTGTGTGTTCTTGATATAAGATATATTTTATACACTTCTGAGTTAATGTTTGTACATGTTCTGTCAATAATTATTATAGTTGATCATTATTAATTGTACCATATTTTTTAAATTTTTATTTTATTAATTTATTCATATTACATCTCAATGGTTATCCCCTCCCTTCTTTCCTCCCATTCCTCCCTCCCTCCCATTTTCCCCTTATTCCCCTCCCCTATGACTGTTCCTGAGGGGGACTTCCTCCTGCTGTATATGCTCATAAGGTATCAAGTCTCTTCTTGGTAGCCTGCTATCCTTCCTCTGAGTGCCACCAGGTTTCCCCATTCGAGGGACATGGTCAAATATGCGCACCAGAGTACGTGTGAAAGTCAGACCCCACTCTCCACTCAACTGTGGAGAATGTCCTGTCCATTGGCTAGATCTGGGTAGGGGTTTGAAGTTTATGGCCTGTATTGTCCTTGGCTGGTGCCATAATTTGAGCGGAACCCCTGGGCCCAAATCTGCCTATCATAATGTTCTTCTTGTAGGTTTCTAGGATCCTCTGGATCCTTCAACTTTGCCATTCTCCCTTGCTTCTCTCATCTAGAGTCCCAATAGGATGTCGTCCCCTCTGTCCCAGTTTTCTGGTTAGTTAAGACTTTCATGGGACATGCTCCTTGGGCTACTATGCAGATATAAGTGAGTATATACCATTTGACCCTTTCTGCTTCTGGGTTAACCCACTCATTATGATCATTTCTAGTTCAATCCATGTGTCTACAAATTTTGGGGATTCCTTGTTTTTAATAGCTGAGTAGTATTACATAGTGTATATGTACCACAGTTTCTTTATCCACTCTTCTACTGAGGGACACTTAGGCTGTTTCCATGTTCTGGCTATTATGAATAAGGCTGCTATGAACATGGTTGAGCCAATTTTCTTGTTGTGTGCTGGAGCATCTTCTGGGTATATTCCAAGGAGTGGAATAGCTGGATCTTGAGAAAACCCTATTCCCAGTTTTCTGAGATAGCACCAGATAGATTTCCAGAGTGGCTGTACTAGTTTGCATTCCCACCAGCAATAAAGGAGTGTTTCTCTCTCTCCACATCCTCGCCTACATGTGGTGTTGCTTGAACTTTTTACCTTAGCCATTCTGATGGGTATAAGATGGAATCTCAGACTTGTTTTGATTTGCATTTCCCTAATGAGTAAGGAGGTTGAGCATTTCTTTAAGTGTTTCTCAGCCATTTGATATTCCTCTGCTGAGAATTCTCTGTTTAGTTCCAAGCCCCATTTCTCAATTGAATTATTTGGTTTGGTGGTGTTTAATTTCTTGAGTTCTTTAGATATTTTGGATATTAGACTTTTGTCAGACGTAGGGTTGGTGAAGATCTTTTCCCAGTCTGTAGGCTGTCGCTTTGTTCTCTTGACAGTGTCTCTTGCTTAACAGAAGCTTCTCAGCCTCATGAACTCCCATTTACTAATTGTTGACATTAAGGTCTGGGCTGTTGGTGTTCTGTTCAGGAAGTTGTCTCCTGTGCCAATGTGTTCCAGGCTCTTCCCCACTTTTTCTTCTATCTGACTTAGTGTCTCTGGTTTATGTTGAGGTCTTTGATACACTTGGATTTAAGTTTTGTGCAACGTGACATATAGGGGTCTAAAATTGCATTTTTTTACACATAGACATCCAGTTAGACCACCACCATTTGTTGAAGATGCTATCCTTTTTCCATTGAATGGATTTGGCTTCTTTGTCAAAAATCAAGTGACCATATGTGTGTGGATTCATATCTGGGTCTTCGATTCGATTCCACTGATCAACCAGCCTGTTGCTGTGCCGGTACCATGCTGTTTTAATTACTATTGCTTTATAGTACAGTTTGAGATCAGGTATGGAGATTCCTCCGGAGCACCTTTTATTGAACAAGATTGTTTTAGCTATTCTGGGTTTTTTGTTTTTCCATATGAAGTTCAGAATTGAACTTTCAATGTCTTTAAAAAATTGTGTAGGTATTTTGATAGGGATTGCGTTGAATCTGTAGATTGCTTTTGGTAAGATGGCCATTTTTACTATGTTAATTCTCCCGATCCATGAGCAAGGAAGATCATTCCATCTTCTCATGTCATCTTCAATCTCTTTCTTAAGAGTTTTGAAATTTTTTTCATACAAGTCCTTCACTTGCTTAGTTAGGGTAACTCCTAGATATTTTATATTGCTTGTGGCTAATGTGAAGGGTGTGGTTTTCCTAATTTCTTCCTCTGCAAGCTTGTCATTTGTGTATAGGAAGGCTACAGACTTTTTTGAGTTAATTTTGTATCCAGCCAATTTGCTAAAGGTGTTTATCAGCTGTAGGAGTTCTCTGGTGGAATTTTGAGGGTCACTTATGTATACTATCATATCCTCTGCAAATAGGGATAATTTGACTTCCTCCTTTCCCATTTGGATACCCTTGATCTCCTTTTGTTGTCTTATTGCTCTGGCTAGAACTTCGAGTACTATATTGAAGAGATATGGAGAGAGTGGGCAGCCTTGCCTTGTTCCCGATTTGAGAGGAATTTCCTTGAGTATCTCACCATTTACTTTGATTTTGGCTATTGGCTTGCTGTATATAGCCTTTATTATGTTGAGGAAAGTGCCTTGTATCCCTGATCTCTCCAAAACTTTAAACATGAATGGGTGTGGATTTTATCAAATGCTTTCTCTGCATCCAAGGAGATGACCATGTGGTTTTTTATTTTCAGTTTGTTTATATGATGGATTACATTGATGGATTTCCGTATTTTAAACCATTCCTGCATGCCTGGAATGAAACCTACCTGGTCATGGTGAATGATATCTTTGATGTGTTTTTGTATTCGTTTTGCAAGTATTTTATTTAATATTTGCATCAATGTTCATAAGAGAAATTGGTCTGAAATTCTTTCTTTGTTGGTTCTTTGTGAGGTTTAGGTATCAATGTGACTATGGCCTCATAGAATGAGTTTGGTAATGTTCCATCCATTTCTATCTTTTGGAGTAGCTTGAAGAGTATCCGCTATTAGTGCCCCCCTTGAAGGTCTGGTAGAATTCTGCACTGAAACCATCTGGCCCTGGGCTTTTTTTGGTTGGGAGACTATCAATAATTGTACCATATTTTATGCATACCCATTTAAACCTTTTCATTATGCCCATTGATTCATAATTTTAGTTTGAAGTTTTTATGTAATTAAGCATTATCATCTTTTCATTTGTTGCTAACTTGCTATATTAAAACAAAGTCATAAGCCACATTCACTACTTAACACCTCAATATTTCCCCTAGCCCAAGTATAAATGATACCAAAAGCCTGGGTATATATTTCCATATAAAATCTATCTAAAATTTTGTTGTATCTGACTAGACCATTTTTGTGCTAACCCAGTTCAGGTATCCACAACTGCTGTGAGAGAGTTAATGCAATGGCTGTGTCATTTTCAGAAGATGCTATTTTTCCAGCCTTTGTCTCTGTCTTCTGGCTCTTACATTTTTTTTTTCTAAACCCTGTTCTGCACTGTTCCCTGAGCCTTAGACAGGATGATATAAATGCCTGTAGTCCTGAGAACAGATTCTCAGTACCTTGTTCAGGCATGAGTTTCTACAGTCACCATTGTTCTCTGCAAGGAGAGACTTCTCTGACTAAGAATGAATGTAGCAGTTGTTTATGGGTATAAACACACATATTTAGAAGATAGTTTGATATTATGTAAATTTAGCTATAAAAAACAAACACAGTATTCAGTCCCTTCCTAAGACCTGTGACTTCCCTCAGCAAGCATCTTTGATCAGGTTTACAGTAACAGGTGTTTAGCAGGTGTCAAATCTACTCAGAGAGCACTTGGCTACCCTCATAATAGTATTGACTCCATTGCACAACTGAGCACACCAAGTCTAACAGGATGGTCTTTTGCTCCCTATGGTTTACACCTGAGGAAGTAATTGGTGCTTTTTCTTCCTAGGTATCCTGCCTGTATGGTTTCTCCTAGATTACGCAAGCTCGTCAGCCAAGAGGAGTCATGCAATTTAGTTCCAGATTGATTTATTTATACCATGTGCAATGTCTTCAAAAACATTGTCTTATCATTTAGTAATATTGTGCAACTAAGAGGAATGGCAAAAGTCTGTATTGTTTTGGGTGGCTCTGAGAACTTCTTCACTAACAGATCAATAGAGATATCCAATTCATTGAACTGGGTTTTGTTTGCTTGATTAATTGATTGATTATTCAAGGATTCTAGAGCACTTATTTCCTTCTTTAGAGTATTTCCCTTCCAACTCCCTTTGTTGTGCTTCAGTTATGTAACTTTAGTTGCCAAATTTTTTGCATTCCCTATTTTAGTGAAAATAGTTTTTTTTCTTACTTATTTTTCTTTTTTTTTAATTTTTTTTAATTTTATTAATTTATTCTTGTTACATCTCAATGTTTATCCCATCCCTTGTATCCTCCCATTCCTCCCCCCCCCCATTTTCCCATTATTCCCCTCCCCTATGACTGTTCCTGAGGGGGATTACCTCCCCCTATATATTCTCATAGGGTATCAAGTCTCTTCTTGGCTACTTGCTGTCCTTCCTCTGAGTGCCACCAGGTCTCCCCCTCCAGGGGACATGGTCCAATGTGTGGCACCAGAGTACGTGAGAAAGTCGTATCACACTCTCCACTCAACTGTGGAGAATGTTCTGACCGTTGGCTAGATCTGGGAAGGGGTTTAAAGTTTACCTCCTGTATTGTCCTTGGCTGGTGCCTTAGTTTGAGCGGGACCCCTGGGCCCAAATCTGCCTATCATATTGTTCTACTTGTAGATTTCTAGGACCCTCTGTATCCTTTTATTTTGCTATTCTCCCATGCGTCTCTCATTTAGAGTCCCAATAGGATGCCTTCCCCTCTGTCCCAGTTTCCTGGTAAGTGAAGGCTTTCATGGGACATGCCCCTTGGGCTAGTGTCCAGATATAAGTTAGTATATACCATTTGATTCTTTCTGCTTCTGGGTTAACTCACTCATTATGATCATTTCTAGCTCAATCCATTTATCCACAAATTTCAGGAATTCCTTGTTTTTAATAGCTGAGTAGTATTCCATAGTGTATATGTACCACAGCTTCTTTATCCACTCTTCTACTGAGGGACACTTAGGCTGTTTCCATGTTCTGGCTATAATGAATAAGGCTGCTATGAACATGGTTGAGCAAATTTTCTTGTTGTGTGCTGGAGCATCTTCTGGGTATATTCCAAGGAGTGGAATAGCTGGGTCTTGAGGAAGCCGTATTCCCATTTTTCTGAGATAGCACCAGATAGATTTCCAAAGTGGCTGTACTAGTTTGCATTCCCACCAGCAATGAAGGAGTCTTTCTCTCTCCCCACATCCTCGCCAGCATGTGGTGTCACTTGAATTTTGGATCTTAGCCATTCTGATGGGTGTAAGATGGAATCTCAGAGTTGTTTTGATTTGCATTTCCCTGATGACTAAGGAGGTTGAGCATTTCTTTAAGTGTTTCTCAGCCATTTGATACTCCTCTGTTAAGAATTCTCTGTTTAGTTCCAAGCCCCATTTCTCAATTGGGTTATTCGGTTTGGTGGTGTTTAATTTCTTGAGTTCTTTAGATATTTTGGATATTAGACCTTTGTCAGATGTAAGGTTGGTGAAGATTTTTTCCCAGTCTGTAGGCTGTCGCTTTGTTCTCTTGACAGTGTCTCCTGCCTTACAGAAGCTTCTCAGCCTCATGAGGTCCCATTTATTAATGGTTGACATTAAGGCCTGGGCCGTTGGTGTTCTGTTCAGGAAGTTGTCTCCTGTGCCAATATGTTCCAGGCTCTTTCCCACTTTTTCTTCTAAGTGGCTTAGTGTCTCTGGTTTTATGTTGAGGTCTTTAATCCACTTGGATTTGAGTTTTGTGCAAGGTGACAAATATGGGTCCAGTTTCATTTTTTTACACATAGACCTCCAGTTAGACCACCACCATTTGTTGAAGATGCTATCCTTTTTCCATTGAATGGATTTGGCTTCTTTGTCAAAAATCAAGTGACCATATGTGTGTGGATTCATATCTGGGTCTTCGATTCGATTCCACTGATCAACCAGCCTGTTGCTGTGCCGGTACCGTGCTGTTTTAATTACTATTGCTTTATAGTACAGTTTGAGATCAGGTATGGAGATTCCTCCGGAGCACCTTTTATTGTACAAGATTGTTTTAGCTATTCTGGGTTTTTTGTTTTTCCATATGAAGTTCAGAATTGAACTTTCAACGTCTTTAAAAAATTGTGTAGTTATTTTGATAGGGATTGCATTGAATCTGTAGATTGCTTTTGGTAGGATGGCCATTTTTACTATGTTAATTCTCCTGATCCATGAGCAAGGAAGATCATTCCATCTTCTCAGGCCATCTTCAATCTCTTTCTTCAGAGTTTTGAAATTTTTTTCATACAAGTCCTTCACTTGCTTAGTTAGGGTAACTCCTAGATATTTTATATTGCTTGTGGCTAATGTGAAGGGTGTGGTTTTCCTAATTTCTTCCTCTGCAAGCTTGTCATTTGTGTATAGGAAGGCTACAGACTTTTTTGAGTTAATTTTGTATCCAGCCAATTTGCTGAAGGTGTTTATCAGCTTTAGGAGTTCTCTGGTGGAGTTTTGAGGGTCACTTATGTACACTATCATATCATCTGCAAAGAGGGATAATTTGACTTCCTCCTTTCCCATTTGGATACCCTTGATCTCCTTTTGTTGTCTTATTGCTCTGGCTAGAACTTCGAGTACTCTATTGAAGAGATATGGAGAGAGTGGGCAGCCTTGCCTTGTTCCCGATTTGAGAGGAATTTCCTTGAGTATCTCACCATTTACTTTGATTTTGGCTATTGGCTTGCTGTATATAGCCTTTATTATGTTGAGGAAAGTGCCTTGTATCCCCGATCTCTCTAAAACTTTAAACATGAATGGGTGTTGAATTTTATCAAATGCTTTCTCTGCATCCGAGGAGATGATCATGTGGTTTTTTATTTTCAGTTTGTTTATATGGTGGATTACATTGATGGATTTCCGTATATTAAACATCCCTGCATGCCTGGAATGAAGCCTACTTGGTCATGATGAATGATGTCTTTGATGTGCTCCTGTATTCGTTTTGCAAGTATTTTATTTAGTATTTTTGCATCTATGTTCATAAGAGAAATTGGTCTGAAATTCTCTTTCTTTGGTGAGTCTTTGTGAGGTTTAGGTATCAATGAGATTATGGCCTCATAGAATGAATTTGGTAATTTTCCATCCATTTCTATCTTTTGGAGTAGCTTGAAGAGTATCGGTATTAGCTCGCCCTTAAAGGTCTGGTAGAATTCTGCACTGAAACCATCTGGCCCTGGGCTTTTTTTGGTTGGGAGACCATCGATGATTGCTTCTATTTCTGTAGGAGAAATGGGACTATTTAGCTTGTTTATCTGTTCTTCATTCAACTTTGGCAAGTGAAATTGTTCAAGAAAATCGTCCATTTCCCTTAGATTTTCAAATTTTGTGGCGTATATGCCTTCAAAGTAGGATCTTATGATTCTTTGAATTTCTTCAGTGTCTGTTGTTATGTCTCCTTTCTCATTTCTGATTTTGTTGATTTCAATACTGTCTCTCTCCCTTTTAGTTAGTTTGGCTAATGGTCTGTCTATCTTGTTGATTTTCTCAAAGAACCAGCTTTTGGTTTTGTTGATTCTTTGGATTATTTTCTTAGTTTCTAATTTGTTAATTTCAGCCCTTAGTTTGATTATTTCCAGGTGTCTACTCCTCTTGGGTGTTTCTGCTTCTTTTTTTTCTAGGGCTTCCAGTTGTGTTGTTAAGATGCTTATGTGCGATGTTTCCAATTTCTTTTTAAAGGCACTTAGTGCTATGAATTTTCCTCTTAGCACTGCTTTCAATGAATCCCACAAATTTGGGTATGTTGTTTCTTCATTTTCATTGAATTTCAGAAACTCCTTGATTTCTTTCTTTATTTCTTCCCTGACCCAGGTGTCATTTAACAGAGAGTTGTTTAGTTTCCACGTCCGTGTAGGCTTTTTGTTATTTCTGTTGTTGTTGAATTGCAGCCTAAGAGCATGGTGATCTGATAGGATACAAGGTATTATTTCAATCCTCTTGTATCTATTGAGGGTTGCTTTGTGACCTATGATGTGATCAATTTTGGAGAAGGTTCCATGGGGTGCAGAGAATAAGGTATATTCCTTCTTGTTTGGGTGAAAGGTTCTATAGATATCTGTTAGATCCATTTGACCCATGGCATTGGTTAATGATGTTATTTCTCGGCTTAGTTTCTGTTTCAATGACTTATCCTTCAGTGAGAGTGGGGTGTTGAAGTCTCCCACTATTATTGTGTGGGGATCGTTGTGTGGTTTAAGCTTTTTTAGCAGATCTTTTACAAATGTGGGTGCCCTTGTATTGGGAGCACAGATGTTCAGAATTGTGATGTCATCTTGGTTGACTTTACCTTTGATGAGTATGAAGTGTCCTTCCTCATCCCTTTTGATTAATTTTGGTTGAAAGTCTATTTTGTTCGATACTAAAATGGCTACACCTGCTTGCTTCTTGTGACCATTTGCTTGGAATATTTTTTTCCAACCTTTTACCCTGAGGTAATGCCTTTCATTATGGGTGAGATGTGTTTCTTGGATGCAGAAGAATGTTGGATCTTGTTTATGTACCCATTCAGTTAGTCTGTGTCTTTTTATTGGAGAATTGAGGCCATTGATGTTGAGAGATATTAATGACCAGTTACTGTTAAGAGTCTTAATTTTGATATTGTTTCCAGTCGAGCGTTTGTGTAGTTGTGTTTTTGCCATGGGATAGTTATCTATTTCCTGGGTAGTTTTGGTTGTAGCTTGACCCTTTGGGATGGAGTTTTCCTTCTAGTACCTTCTGTAAAGCTGGGTTTGTGGATAGGTACTGTTTGAATTTGTTTTTGTCATGGAATATTTTGTTTTCTCCATCAATGGTTATTGATAATTTTGCTGGGTAAAGTAGTCTGGCCTGGCATCTGTGGTCTCTTAGGGTTTGCCGGATCTCTGTCCAGGCCCTTCTGGCTTTTATGGTCTCTGCTGAGAAGTCGGGTGTAATTCTGATAGGTTTACCATTAAATGTTATTTGGCCCTTTTCCCTTGCAGCTTTTAATATTTTTTTTTTTTTGTTCTGCATGTTTTGTGTTTTGATTATTATGTGGCGGGCAGTTTTTCTTTTCTGGTCAATTCTATTTGGTGTTCCGTAGGCCTCTTGTATGTTTATAGGCATTTCTTTCTTTAGATTGGGGAAATTTTCTTCTATGATTTTGTTGAGAATAGTTTCTGGGCCCTGGAGTCTGATGTCTTCTCTTTCTTCAATGCCTATTATCCGCAGATTTCTTCTTTTCATGGTGTCCTTAATTTCTTGGATGTTTTGTGTCAGGAGTTTTCCAGATTTGGCATTTTCTTTAATGGTTGATTCAATATCTGTGATTGTATCTTCTAGCCCTGAGATTCGTTCTTCCATCTCTTGGATTCTGTTAGAAAAGCTCACCTCTGTGTTGCTCGCCTTCTTCTCTGAGGTCTCACGTTCTCGTTTTTCTTCTGTCTGTGTGTTTATCATTGAATCCATTTTCATTTTCAGATCTTGAACTGATTTTTTGATTTCTTTCATCTGATTTTTTGTATATTCCTGAGTTTCTTCCATTGCCTCTTTATAGGTCTTCAGAGCTTGAACCGTTTTATTTCTTTCTTTCATCTGGTTGTTTGCATTTTCCTGCAATTTTTCCAGTTCCACTCTATGTGCTTCTTTTATGTCTCTCACCTGTTTGTCTGCGTCTTCCTGCAGTTGGTTACAAATTTTATTTGTTTCCTCCATTATCATCCTCATTACTAAGGATTTGAGGTCATTTTCTTGTATTTCTGTTGTATTTGAGTTCTCTGGGTTGTTTTCTTTGGGATAGCTGGAAACTGGAGACGCCATGTTGTTTTGGGGTTTTTTGCGTATGCTTTTTCGTTGTCCTTTAGACATCTTGCCGTCTTTGTTTTTGTTGGGTAGCTTCCAGAGTTGAATGGAGGGTGTCTGATGATAGATTCACTTGTTTTTTCACGATTTCCCTAGGCTGCGAGCTCAAAGCTTCACTGGTGTGGATGTTAGGAGGTTAGCCCTGTTGTTCTGGTCTCTCACAGCCAGTGATCCTCAGCCCCCCTCTGCTGTGGATCCTGCAATTGTTCTGGGTCTCTGAATGAGCGTTGGGTCAGGCCAAGGTATCCACAGCCTTCTGTGTTCCCTGCCAAGTCCAGCCAGGAGCACTGGGACCGAACCACGGGCTGAACTCAGCTAGATTCTCAGGGCCTGAACCGTCTGCCAAGCTCAGCTAGGGATTTTGGGCCCAAAATGCACACAGGGTCCAGCCAGAATTTTTGGGCTGGGACTACGCACCAAGCTCCGCTAGGGCCTTTTGGCCCAAAGTGCGTGCTGTGGTCAGTTATTGACTCAGGGCCCGAACTGACCACCAGTCTCAGCCAGGAATTCTGGATTCAAACTGCACACTGTGTCCAACCAGAGTCTTAGAGCTGGTGGAACCGAGAGCTCTGTCCAGCCTGCGCCACAGCAGGAGAGCTGTGGCTGCTCTGAGTTAGCACCAATGGTGGAACCAAGTGCTCTGCTCAGACTGTGTCACTGCAGGGGAGCTGCCACTGAGCTGAGGTGGTGCCTAGGGTGGAACTGAGTGCTCGGCCAAGCCTGCGCCACAGTAGGAGAACTGCAGCTGCTCTGAGTTAGAGCCTGTGGTGAAACCAAGTGCTCCGCCCAGACTGTGTCACCGCAGGGGAGCATGCCGCTGAGCTGAGGTGCTGCCTAGTGTGGAGCTGTGTGCTCAACTAAGCCTGTGCCACAGCAGGGGAGCTGTGGCCATGCTGAGTTAGTGCCTCAGGCAGATTGCTTGCTGGGCCGGGCCAGTACCCGGGACTCTGGGGCCGAACTGTCCGCCGAGTCCAGTCTGGGTCCAAAGGCTCCACGCGACCCAAATCCTGCCCCGAGTCCCCTCTCCCGCAGCAATTCCCACCAGCCACCACACCAATCACCTCCACTGGAAGGCTATGAGCTGCAAACCTCAGCCGCCGCTGCTGGTGCTGCTGCCTCTGCCGCTGCCGCTCCAATCAGAGAAAAACCACGCTCCTCCCGTGTGCAGGGGCACACAGGTCCTCGGCACCCTCGTCCCTCCGAACCGTGGAGCACTCCCGCTGCCGTGATGTTCGGACCTCGGTGTTCCTGGCTCAGAAACTGTGCAATTCCTGAATTGTTCACTGGAGCCTCCAAACGCGGTCCACACTGCTCGCCGCCATCTTGGATCGCACAAAAATAGTTTTTTAATACAGTACATTCTGATTATGCTTTCCCCAAGTCCTCCCAGGTCCTCCCCATCCACTGAAATCTACATCCTTTCTTTCTCCCTCTTTAGAAAACGAGCAGCCTACTAGAAAATAGCATAAGAATAGATGAGGTAAAAATAATCCAGAATAGGACAAAACAAACAAAAGAGGCAAAGAAAAAGCACAAGAAACACACACACAGAAATCCCATAAAGAGCACAAAATCAGAAACCACAATGTATAAGCAAAATGCTCTTATAAGGCTAAAACACAATCCTCAGACAAAGCTTCATGAGGCAAAAACAAAATGCCAAATATGCCACTGAGTCTCTTGAATTGTCCATCTACTGCTGGACAAAAGTAGAGTCTGCTTTTAGGTGTGGTTTGTGTACCCAGTGACACTTTATTGAGGAAAATGAAATTTTCCTTTTCTTCCAATTTCCAGATTTCTGTCATTGTTGAAATGAAGCTGAATGTCTGGTGTCTTTTTGTTTTATTTTGTTTTGTTTCAAAACTTAAAAATTTCATTTAAGAATATACTAGATCTAAATCACTTTATCACAACATTGAGCCTCATAGGATCATTCGTATATATTGATTTCTTTTCACTGACTTATATTTAGAACAAATTAGAAAACTTTTCAAGAATCCAGACTAATTATTAACAATTCCATTCCTGATTATTTCATTTTTCTAATTTTTATGAAATATATTTTATTTTATTGAAAATAGATTTTTTATACACTGTAATATTTTATTCTTGAAATAAATTTCTATTCAATTTCTAATAGATTTGTATAGAAAAGGTTACCTTTTCATTGCCTTTCTTTTTCTTCATTTGCTAAGATACGAGGGCTTTTCATCTTCATTAGTTAATGAAAAAAAAAATGAGGACATGGCAACTCCAAGGTATAGTTGAGAAGGTTTTTTGTAGATAAAAGGGAGACATGGCCAGAGGTATTTGGAAGGGTCTAAGCTTAACTGGGCCATGAGAAGAAAGAGAAATGAAAAACAGTGAGAAAGGAAGAGAAGAGAGACATAGCAAAGAATAGTACTAGGAACCCAAACACCAAAAGGACCAAGAAACCTTATATCTAAAGTGGCTGAGTTGTATAGGGATCAACCAAGATGGCAAATAGAAGCCCAGCCCCTAGGAGGGAGAGGTTTAGGGTAGGAGGCTGGGTGAGAATTACAGGGAAGAGTCACAGGTGAGACATGTCCCAGTTTTCTTTGAAACCTAACAACTAGAATGTTTTGAGTTGTTTACATTAATCCCATTATCTCTTGAAGCTGAAGTATTATACATCCTCATAGTCAGACATTGTATGGAACAGATCAGACAGCCTTTGCATTTGAGTTTGTCACTCTCTTCATATTGGTTCTTGGAACTCTGCAATAAATCCACACCCTTCAATAAATTTTTGAAATGGATTTACTGCCATTTGGGATAGATTTCTGGTTATAGTTTACAAGGACCCAAACTCATATAAAATGATTCACTGTAGATGTAGACCTTAACATCTTCTTACATTTTTAAATTTTTTGTAAAATTATGTCTATGGATAAATAAGGATTTATTTTCCCCATAATTCTCTCTAGAAACTTAATGTGGGAAAATTTCTATAATTCTTGCCAGTTACATAAGAAAAATAGGTACCTTATTGCTATTTCAATGTGCTTTTCTCTAATTCTTATTATGTTTGAGCAGCATTTCATGTGTTTATTGCTTGCTTGTTCTCCATTAATTTTTATATCATTTGCACATGTTACCATTTTCATTTTAAAAGTTGCTTAAAATTTGCATATGGTGTTCATTGCAACCTGTGCGTAATGTGTGTTGTAGAGTGATTTTTATCTCATCTGTTATGTCATTTGGTGTATTGCATTTCTTTCCATTTAACACATTTTAATTTATAACTTATTATATTTTTGAAAGTATTGCATGTAACTTCTTCCCTTAGAAAACTATCCTCTATCCAGATTTATAAAAGTTATTCTAAATTTTAGCTAATCTTTACTGTTTTACTTTTCATACTTAGATCCTTAATCATATGTATTTAATTTTATGTGTTGGAAGATAAGAGTATAAATTAATTTTCTACATGATTTGTATTATTTTTGCACCATTGAAACAATAAATCATTCTTTCCTCGCTGAAGAAAGAAACGTATTTCTATGTATTTTGAACTATATTATGTACTTGCCATTTTGATTCAGTCATTTATTTATATGTCAATTCTCTTGTCTATATTATAGTATTATAATTTCACTACACACTTTAAATATTATTAGGCAAATATTTCTTCACAATTTTTCAGAGTTATTTTATAAATGTTAAAACCATTTATGCAGTTCCATAAATGAATCTTTGTCTTTCAGGATCTGTGCAGATCACAAATGATGCATTCACCTTGAACATTAGGGGGACTTTAAGAAAAGGACAGATGTAGATGAGATAAAGGTATGGTTAATCACTATCGGGCTAGCTGTAGCAAGAGGCCATGGCTACTTCTCAGTCAGAGGTTTGAAGAGAAGGTAGAGAATGCTTCAGTCCTGTGACACAGTTGCCGACAGGGCTCTTTTGTAAAGGCTCACAGGCTGTCCATGACAACTGGATGTGCAGAGTTCAGGGAAATAAATACCCTGACTGTACTCAACCTTCACCTCCAGAATTCTTGCCTTACAGGCTATACTGAAACAGGAAGCAGGAAACAAGAGGAGGGGCACATGCACTGCATATCGATCAGCATCCTGGCACACAAAGCAAGATAGAGAAGTGAGAATAAATTTAGAGGACCAGACCAGATGGAGCATACCTAATTCAGAGCCCACTGAAGTCATGATCCAAAATCATATTCATTTAATGTGTATTAATTGTGAAGACAGATTCTGCAGGGTAAAGTCTCTGGTAGAAGGAAACTTGACAAATGTGAAGACTACAAAAGTTAAGGAACAAACAAATGTCAGTGAGGGATAGACTCACTGTGGAGAACTTCTTAAATCATGACTATGAATGGCGGCGGGCTTATTCCAAATACACTGATCTGTAGCCAAAGACTTTAGCCACATCAGGGCATGACCCTGAAATTTTATTTAGATTTGCTACATAAGCTAGTGTATGTATCTAAAATATGGATCAAAATCATTTTCCAAAATGCACCAATTTATACTCACTCCAAAGTAAGTGAAACTGCCCATTTCACCGTATTTCTGGTAGCTTGGAAAATAGGTTTTTTGAAAATGACTGATTCTTGACTAAGTAAACACAAGTCTTAGTCCATTCATGTTAATACAATAGAATACATGATATTAATTAATTGATAAGGAACAAAAATGTTTCTGATAGCAGCCTATTCTGCATAAATGATACACTCTTGTCTTCCTGGGATAGAAAGGACAAAATGAAATGTTTCCTCCAACTTGTTTTATTAGACCATAATAATTTAAAAGTTTTTCTTTAAATTTTCATTAAAATTTATTCACTTGGTGTGTGTGTGTGTGTGTGTGTGTGTGTGTGTGTGTGTGTGTTTGAGAGAGAGAGACACACACAGAGAGAGAGACAGAGACAGAGAGAAAGAAAATGACTCAGCTCCCACCTTCTACCATCATTTTGGGTTCTATGAATCTACCTTAGGCCCTAAGTACTACTATAGAGCAAGCACTTGCTGAGTATTTTCCCAGACCTTTTAAGGCCCCTTAAAAGGCCCCAAAATTTAAAACTAGCACATGAGCAACTCATTTAAACAAGGTCAAACTTTATCATAAAAGTATCTTTTTTTGATTGCATGTCCTTAAATAATGTATGGTAACACTTGTATTTCATCTTCATAGGAAATTGGTGTAATTTTTCAATAGATTATGTAGTGGATGTTGCCTAACGTCAATTGCATTGCCCTTTCAGGAAAGAGGCACCTCCTACAACTTTCAGTGTGTGTCAGGTAGTTCTGAAGTCTTTCCAGAAGGGTATGCCTCTTCCTTAAGTCAGCTTTATTCCAGTGAATGGTCAATGACGGGTTAAATTCCTGGCCTAGGTTTTAAAGTGAAACACTTCTGAAAGACTATGTCATCTCTAATGCATTCCTGGGAAGAAGAAAGAGTCAGTCAAACTTCTGCTTTCATCATAGACTACAGCTACTAATCACCAAAGCACTTGCCAGTTAGACTTTCCCATGAAGATTATCAAGTCTGAGTGTATTTCACAGAGACAGGATGTTAGTACAATACAGCATTTACTTAGTGGTACACTTATATATTTAACTCTGTATTCCACATGTGTTTAAAATATTTCTATTGCTGCTATTTGATTTTTTTGTCTGTAGTACTTTGATGTTTTTCTTAACTTAATAACAGTTACCCCTGGGCATTATTGTCACTGTTGCACCAGTGGGTGTATCCTGACAGGCTGTTCATTTTTGTACTCTCAGGATTCATAGCTGGGTAAGATAGGTGGTTACTTTTCTTTTGGTAGCATTCATAGAACCTTCTAGCACCATAAATAGCTATCAAGTAGGGATGAAACTTCTAGGTCAATACAAGATTGGTTTCCCCATGTTGTATGACTCAAATACATTATATTTTCAGAATTTGAGTTTTACTGTCAAATTTTAGAGATTAACAAAGAACAGTGCTAATAGTTCATAATATTTGGGGTCAGTGAGACCTCACTTACCAACAGCTTCAAAGGAAGCAACCCTTTCCTGACAGTGGGATTTTGGTAGCTTCTGGTGACTAGTAGGGGCATTGTAGCCCTAGCATAAAGTAACATCATTTAAAGCCCTTTTATGTACATATGTTTATACTTGAGGAATCATGGATGCTCATATTAATTTTTCAAAGGATCTTTAGTTGTTAATTATATATTTTAACTTAAAGCCATTTTTAAATTTTTCTTGCTATTTTTATTCTTTGGCTTGTTTTTGCTGTGAAGGGACAGAGCCAACATCCCTGCATGTACTAGACAAGAAAATTTATACCTATGTCACACCTGGAGCCAAGTTCTATTCCCCGAAAAATACTAACTTTAGTATTTACTAATGTTGGATGTTGTTCTCTGTCTTTAATAATAATCCTATGTAAATTTTCTATGGGGACGGAAATAAAGGACTGATTCTGATTTCATGATTCCAATTAAACATTCAACCTGACTAACAAGATACCATCCCACTTCCCCTTAATGCCTCCCATGTTGTCTTCCCAACTCTGGCTCAAATTCATAATATTTAAGTTCACCCGTGTGTATGTGTGCTGTGTGCGTGTCTATGTGTGTTTGTGTGTATGCATTCTCTCGTAAGACCTTTTAGCTTAGCAGACACGGCTGCCTAGGTTTATAGTAATGCTAGGTATGAATTTTCTCTCACTTAAGTGCACCTTAAGTCTCATTACTTAACTGTTGGTTACCCCCAAGATATAAGGTACACTACAGCATCCTTAGGTATACCTTGCTGTGCTAATCATTCTTATAGTTCATAGGCTTTTTATCTGGGTTGGACTTTTAATTGCTTTTCTGTCTTCTCAGATTATATAAAACATCTTCAGATGCTATGAGAGCTAATGCTTAGGGAGGAGGCTTCCTAATCAGTTCCAGCTTGATATCTGTAAGTTGTATGTTTGAAATGTGTGATGTCTTAAGCAATAATCTTGCCTTCAAGTGCTCAGAAGCTACCAGTGGGGCCAGACACAACACACACACAAGAGTGGGAAAGGGGAGAGAGAAACCTTAGGATTAACTTTTGAGTTCTTTATATGAACCCTGAACAGAATTTGGCAATTCATTTTACTTTTCACATTTTTTTTTTCTTTTTACTAAGAATTAGGGGCAAGTGCATATTTTGTGTGAATTAAAATAGTTATTTAATCCCAGTACCTCAGTTTCTTCTTTGAGAAAGTAGAAATAATAATAGCCATTCTGTGATTATTTTGTGAATACCAAATTAACTGGTACACATTACATCTTAGAAACATACTATGTAACACTTCAAGTACATAATATATGGATGTTATTATGTAATGCATTTCATTCAGTCATTTAATTTGGCTAGTCTTTTCCATTATTTCCCAATAATATTAGACATCAGTAATCCAACAACAATTAATCACTGGCATCAGTCTCATAATTCTTAAATAGCTAGCTTGTATCATATTTCAGCCATTGTACTGGTTTGCTGAACCAAAATTGATGAGTGAAACTATATGATCTCTGCTTAGTAGTACTTTCAGTTATACTGGGTGTTGAAAGATATTTAAATAGTATACAATCAGATGTCCAGTTATAAGTTACAATTTATATGAAAAGGAAAAAACTCTCTTAAATGTATGAGAGAAAACAACATATGTACCAACCCAATCATTACCCCTTGTTTAATGTTGAATATAGGAATAACAGGTACAGACAATAATTAAGATATGTAAGGGGAAAAGTGGGATTTAGAAGCAGTGTGTACTACTGGAAATGGTGTTGTCTAATACCTATTATGAGCATAGGTTCCAGGATCACATAGACTTGACCATGAATAAAGCGTCCAATACTTACTGTGCACCCTGGGCAATTTAACTTCTGTAATCGTTGATTTCTTATTTCAAGATGAGGTTAGAAACCTATTGCTGGTGATTTTGAGATACATGTAATTTATTATTAGCACAAATCTGTATGCACAGAAAGTATTAAATAATTGTTATTTATTATTACACAACATTTTCTACTCCCTCAAGATTTTAACTGTTTGTGCTTTTCTACTACCTAATTGTATCTGTTTTGCCTAGGCACATCTGAAAGGCAAACATTAATAATCATATTTTTAAATGTGAAATACAATAGGCAGAAGAGTGAATGACATGTGCCCAAAACTACAGTGTGAGTGAAATATGATTTTTACAAGTAATTACATTGCTACCTTCTCTAGTATTATATTTGAATTGCATTTATTATAATTGATGCCCTTTTTGTCTCCCTCTTCCATATTACTTTTAGTAACTAATCTCCTGTTTATCCTCTTCTCCTTTTTCAGACTTCTGAAGAACTACCATTTTCTTTTCTTCCACCTTGGCTTCTCTTCACATAAATTGTTTCTCTACATAAACAAGACAGTGTTAAGTTGACTTGGGTAAACATTCCTCCAGGCTTATATCAGTTTAAAAATCTATCTACCTTCAGTCAGGTGTGGTGGTGCATGCCTTTAATCCCAGCACTATGGAGGCAGAGGCAGGTGGATCTCTGAGTTCGAAACCATCCTGGTCTACAAAGAGAGTTCCAGGAGAGCCAGGGCTATTATACAGATAAACCATGTCTTGAGAAATAATAATAATAATAATAATAATAATAATAATAATAATAATAATAATAATAATAATAATGTTATTATTATTATTATTATGAGATTTACTCTGGAACAAGACAATGTCTACACTGTCATACCATGACACTTATATGGAAAAAAACAAATATTTAGGATTAGCAGAATTTTTAGATCCAGCAATACAGTATTGTTTATTCGTGATAAGTGTTTAAAAATAAGAACAAAGAACCAGATTTTTAAAAAAATTTTAAAAAGCTCACAGAATAATATCACTGTCTATTTACTCACAGTTCTGTTAGTTGTGAATCATTTGTTTTCATTATTAGCTGTGTGGAAAGAACTGGACATAATTGGGCATGGCTGCTTTGCAAAGAAGCTTTTTGCAAAAATGAGATTTGAATTCAGACTGAAGTTTTCAGTTTTGACATTCTATCTGGTATGTCTGAAAAACTACTTCTTTCTACATCTTTACCTTGAAGCAAACAGCATTTAAAAGCAGCTGGAATGCTTGAAAAGTAATTTTGGATATAAAATATTACCTAGATTTTCCATACTCAAAAAAGTAACAGATAGTTGAATGGATGGATGGATGGATGAAGAGGTGTGTCTTGAGTAATCTATTGTTTAAGTCTGACCATATGCCTGGTTTATCCATAGTCTACGTGAGCTATTCTGTGTTTTAGGTAGCATTCTTGAACTTCAGGCAAACAAAATCTGACCTTGGGCAGGAATTTCTGATTCCTTGTGGAAGAGCTTTCAGAATAGAAAGTACCTTTATTGGACAGCTTTTTTAGTATCCAGAGGAAAACTTGTTCACCCATTGTGTTTACAAAACTTTTACATGAAACTCAGTGAGGCTGCAATTTTGTAGCTTGATTGTTTTTTAATGGCTAGCAGAACCATATGAATGTTAATCTCAACAGAAATAATTTAAAATGGATTATAAATAACTTAAACAACATGAAAAGGATGTAAGCAAAATAATGAATTGCTAGTAGATGCTGTACTCCAGTATATGGTTTAATTTACTTTACCTCATCTATGTTTGTGTCATGTTAAGGTCCACTGAATGTATATCCTTATAAATATAATAAAGCCTGCATAGATAGATTTTCTAGAGATCATCATTGCTTATGTGGATATATACTATATGGAGCTTATGAAAGTTTGTGCTCTATTTTTACATTGTTTTATTATTGAGATTATAATGTAATGGTATCATTTCTTTCTGCCCTTTTTTCCCCCCAAATCATTCCATATGCCCCTCCTTGCTCTCTTTCAAATTCATTTCCTCTTTATTTAAATATTTGCATATGTATGTATATACATATATTCCAAAATATAACCTCAATATGAATAATATTACTCATATTATGACTTTATGCCTGATTGTTTGGTATTGGATCTCTAATTGGAGTTAAATTCCATGGAGAAAACGGTTTCTTCACTCTCATAATTCCTTCATAGTCTGAGGTTCTTTGTGTAGAGTGGATCCTCATGGGCTTTTCTTCATCTGTTCAGGCATGAATATTGTTGTCCTTGTTCAGCTCATGTTTAGGGAGTCATGTTGGTGAAAATTTAGGTATGTAGCTTCTGACATTGCTAAGAAACACAGTCTCACAGCACACTCCCAGATACTTGGCTCTAATCATCTTTCTGAAACCTTTTCTTTAATGTTCCCTGAGCTGCTAAGCTTTCTTATCTGTGAGTATAACAACAAATGGTTAGAATGTAGTCATGGGTTATGATAGTTTTAAAAAGTGGTAGTTGAAGGTTCTCTTCCAAGTTCCATGACTTCTCTAGCCCTGAGAAGTTGGCTAGAGTTCTAGTATCAGATGTGGTTTCCCTTTTGTTGAGCAAATTTTAAGCCTATTAGAGAGTTGTTTGTTAGTTCCAAGATACGTGTGCCGCTATTGCACCTTTAGGGTTATTTACCTTGCTGGTTGTTATGGTTCAAAATTTGAAAGCTTGCATAGCACCTTCTGGTCTGGGTTATATTTTTTTAAACTTTTACTATAAAGAGTTTTAAAATGGTGGTGCTTTATTTGATGGTGGAATGCCACTTTTGCTAGATACCTGTAAGATTTTTTTGTATTTTTTTTTTCATTTTTTTAGTTAAAAATAGATTTTTATTCATACAATATATGCTGATTATAGCTTCCCCTCCCACAACTCCTCTCAGATCATCTCAACGTCCCATCTACCCAAATACATATCCGTTTTCATTCTTGCTCATTAGAAATCAATTAGACATGTAAAATAAATAATAACAAAAAGAAAGAGAATATGATAAAATAAAAACAAACCTGAATAGGACAAAACAGAAATAAACAAAAGAGCTAAAGAAAAAGCATATGAAACACATATAGATACAGAGATACATTCACTCACAAATCATAAAAACACATAATTAGAAACTATAATATATGACCAAAAGACCTAGAAGGTTAGAACTAAATAAGTAGATAAACAAATAAAAACTCCAAAAATAATACTGGGTTTCTTTTGTGTTGGTCATCTATGACTAGGCATGCGGCCTGCCATTAAAGTATGGTTTGTACACCTAGTGAGACTCTACTGGCAAAACCTGCTTTCTTTCATGAGCAGCTATCAATTGGAGATACCTTCTGGGATAGAGATGTGAGCTTGTATCTACTTACCGTCTCAGTGCAGGCCCTGTTCTTGTCACAGTCTCTGTGAGTTTATATGTGTGTCAATCCTGTTGTGTGTAGAAGACCTTTTTTTCTGGGTGTTTTTATCCTCAACTGTTTCATACAACCTTCCTGACTCCTTTTCCACATCATTCTCTGAACCTTAAGGGCAGGTGCTTGATGGAAACCTCTCACTGAGGACTGGGTGTTCTAAGGGCTCACTCTCTGTGTACATCGTCCAGTTACAATTCTCTGTATTTGTTTCTAACTACTGCAGGAGGAAGCTTCTCTGATGACGGCTGAGCAATACACTGATCTATGAATATAATAGAATGTCGTTGGGAGCAGCAAAACAGTAGCCTTTGGTTTTCCCCTAGGTCCATGGCTTATCTAGTGTCAGGTTCTTCTGACCATCTGAACAGCATCAGGCATGGGATAAGTCCCATCTCATAGAATGAGCATTAAATCCAATCAGATAGTGGTTGATAACTCCCACACTTTTGTTCCACTATTGTACCACCATATCTAACAAGCGAGTCACCATTCTAGATAAAATGTTAATATCTTACTGTTAGCTTTTCTTCTCTGGGCACATGAAGTGTCTTCTCTGGGCACATGAAGTGTATCTTCCAATATCCTGGACACTGATCAGTAGGGGTGAAGGCTGTAGGCAGGCACTATCTCACTTGACTTTTCTGTGTTCAATGAGTTATGTGGCTATTGTTTTCAGCAATAGGGCCTTAACCATCAATTTGTGGAGACCAATGATAGCTTTGATAACAGCATGGGTTGTTTGGATATTTCCATGGGGGCCTCTTTGGGGCACAACTCAATTAGATGTAACATCCCTGGCACTGGTTACTTCGTTTGGTAGTGAAAGATGCCTAGTTGACACATTATCTCCTCTGTTAATTGGTGAAGACATTTAGATGTCCTTCATTTATGTATATATTTTAAGAAACTCTTATTAGACTAGGTTTTCATCTGTTCCCTCAAATGTCCCTTATTTTGAGCAGTTTCTCCACATATTCCATCCCTTATTACCTTCTTTCTTCCCCTTCCCTCATTTGATCCTCCCATTTCAGTACCATCCCACTGCACCCTACTCATTCATAAAATTCTATTCTATTTCTCATTTTCTAGGGAGATCTTTTCCTTGCTCAGGGGTTGTGTAACTAGTTAGTATGCCAGAGTTTCATTTGCTATAGGAATTAACCAGACAAATTGCTCTACCAACTAAAAATTAAGAATTACTATATTTTTCTTTTTTTGTTTATTTTATTTTATTAATTTATTCATATTACATCTCAATGGTTATCCCATCCCTTGTATCCTCTCATTCCTCCCTCCCTCCCATTTTCCCCTTACTCCCCTCCCCTATGACTGTGACTGAGGGGGACTTCCTCACCCTGTATATGCTCATAGGGTATCAAGTCTCCTGCTATCCTTCCTCTGAGTCCCACCAGGTCTCCCCATTCAGGGGACGTGGTCAAATATGAGGCACCAGAGTACATGTGAAAGTCATACCCCACTCTCCACTCAACTATGGAGAATGTCCGGTCCATTGGCTAGATCTGGGTAGGGGTTTGAAGTTTACGGCCTGTATTGTCCTTGGCTGGTGCCATAGTTTGAGCGGGACCCCTGGGCCCAAATCTGCCTATCATAATGTTCTTCTTGTAGGTTTCTAGGATCCTCTGGATCCTTCAACTTTGCCATTCTCCCTTACTTCTCTCATCTAGAGTCCCAATAGGATGTCCTCCCCTCTGTCCCAGTTTCCTGGTTAGTGAAGACTTTATGGGACATGCCCCTCGGGCTAGTATGCAGATATACGTAAGTATATACCATTTGACTCTTTCTGCTTCTGGGTTAACTCACTCATTATGATCATTTCTAGTTCAATCCATTTGTCCACAAATTTTGGGAATTCCTTGTTTTTAATAGCTGAGTAGTATTCCATAGTGTAAATGTAGCACAGTTTCTTTAGGGGAGGGGAGTAAGGGGGAAATGGGAGGGAGGGAGGAATGGGAGGATACAAGGGAGGGGATAACAATTGAGATGTAATATAAATAAATTAATAAAATTAAAAAATACGCTTTAAAAATATTTACAGTTTATATTTTAATCTGTAAATGCATTTAAAGGACTAATAATTGAAATAAGACTAAGTATATGCATACATGCACACATATACACATAAGTGTTCATGACCTGCTACCAGAAGACAAATAGTTTGCAAAGATAAGATCAGATCTTTTGAGGATACTACATGTTCTGGTGAGTACTAACAATAGAAAGCTATGATTTAATTTATGAAAAAAATCTCAATTGTATATATCAGGATTTTATGTTATTGCCTATCATTTATTTATTATATAATTAACTGTACAACTATATCTGCATAGTTAACTATGCTTGTGTTTTAACAATTCTCATACTGAAAGTCAGTTCTCTAAACATTATAACATTGATTTTCTGACAAATGATAGATATATCTGTGTACATAAATATATATGAATGCATATGTGTATATTATGGCCAAGAAGTCTTTAAAAAGCTATAATCATATGATACAGTTAATTTTTAACTAATGGGACATATGTCACTACTCATAAAGTACTAAGTTATTCATCATTTATTTGACCTAGCATTATTAAGGTTTTTTTTAATTGTGCCAGAAATAGAATCCTATAGATAGCATCTCTTCTCTGGAGCATCAAGGTATAGAAGTAGCCAACTTTAGTGTGTTTGTTTTGGTGAATTCTATAAAGAATTAGATATTTTGGGTTGGTGAATTGGAGAAACTTTAATAAGAACTAAAAGAGATACAATATAAAACCAAGAATTTGGAAATCTCTAGTTATCAGAGGAAAAGATAGTATAATAAATAAGAGTTTAATTTTAAAATGTCTTAGGAATGAGGATGTGTTCCGGAGGTCCCTATATGAGGAGTTGTTGCCAATTGACAGCTTCTAAATTGAAGAGAATCAGTTCTATTAGGTGATGTAGCCCTTTACAGGCATCCCATGTCCCGTTAGATAATCTTACAACATGAAAATATTAATGAAATAACTGCACTCAGTGGGTTTACACAAAAAGTACATAAAGATTGGAAAGAAAATTGGTGGCAAGAATAGTGAAGGAATGAGAGGAAAGTATTGAAGGGTGGATTTTATCAAAACACATTATATTCATGTAAGATACTCTAAAATAAATATAAAAAGAAAGGTTAATTCAGCTGGAACTGTCACGCATCTGTCCAAGAGACTACCCCTCAGGAAGGTGATTGACCTTAAGCCTTCCTAAATACATGGGATGAATAATTATCTTTTTAATTAGATATTATATTCTTCTAGCTCAGAAGCCTGACCCTTTGTGTGGAAGCTTATGGATCTATATGGATGCACCTGTGCTAAGCCTGTGTGCTCTTTTAACTCTTTTGGCCCCATTTTATTTTGGATACTGGTCATAGCCCAGACATGTGTTCACAGACAAATTGGATTGCTTCACTTCCCTTTCTCCTACATGTGACTACTTACAAATGGCATGGTTTTCTGTGTTCTATTTTTGGTTTTTTTAAAACTCTAATAAAATTGTTCTCAAGCTTCACTTAAGCATACTTTTCACTTTGGATGAACTCTTCCCTTAGCATGTAGTAATGTGGGATAAATTACAACAGTATCTTGTTCAGTATGACTTCCTAAATTACAGTTGGTAATGGAAAGACATCTATATTTATGCTTCTTTACTTTCATACTGTAGCCAAAGAATCTATGTACAAAGATATTCAATGATTTTTGAATAATTTCTCCTAATATCTCTTCTTAATAACCATATCAAGTGATCCATAATATAGTCCTTATAAACTAATTTCTGATAATCCCCAAAGTCCCCTGATATTGAAGTTATAAATCTCTGTTATGAGTCATTTTTGTGTGAACATATTATCAGTATCAGCTGTAAAAATACCTCAAATCTGTTTTCATGGTTTGAGGGACAGGACAAATTATCTAAACCTAAGGGGCAGAAATAACTACAGGATTTTTTTTCTAAAAACTGCCTTATCTGGCCATGCAATAGAATTTTCAGTTCCAGAAAATTAAGTATATTGTCAAAAATGTTTTCATCTAATCATAAAGGTGTCAAATCTATTGTACTATGAAGGCTTTTGCTAATTATATGTTTTACAAAATCATTTCCTCCAATTTTGAGGTTATGTTTCATCTAATAATCTTCATTCTTACACTTTTTTATTATTTAAACTTCATTCTGTTAAGATTAAACTTAGGTACTATTTTTTATCATAATAATACACACTTAATTTCTTTGTGAATTTTTCAAAATGGTAGTAAATATTGAACCATATCCAAGATTTGTGAAATATTGTACATCCATTGCCTCATTAAATGATATCAACACTGTAATGATTCTTACTGAAACACTCAGGTATGTCCCCGATTTATTCAGGTGCATTCTGACCTACACCTGCATCTATCTATAAGCTTAACAGGGCTTGAAAGAAGTGGAAACAAATTGCTATCTAGTTTCTATATTAGTAGGGCTCATTGCACAGCAGGAATATTTGTTTTGATCTTAATTAAACGTTGTTAAGCATGTATCTAAATACTCATCATGTAAGTGATAGAAGTTCCACATCTTGGGAGGAAAGAAGTTGTAAAGTAACTTTGAGGTCCTAAGGGAACAATTTAAAATTTTAAGTAAATGAATGAAAGCAACATCTGTTCTCAGTAACTACACCATTTATTGACCCAGGTATAATTTTAAAACCTAAAAATCTCAGTTATTTATTATAGAGATAATGTCTATCTATATAAGGATGAACTGACCTCTCTTAAATATTCAGATGTCTTTGTTACAAAGTATTAGTCAGAAAGGTGGCTCTTAAATTAATCAGTTTTTCTGGGTGACCTGAGGTCAGATCGCCTTGTGTTCCCAACTTAATTGTTCTGTGCATCCCACACACCTCATATATTCATAATTTTAGTACTGTTTAATTTGTTTTCAGAAGAAAAGCACCAGACACTGACACTGGATCAGACCTGACAGGATTCATTCCTCTCAGCATGGTGGACACTGACATCCTGCATCCTTCATGTTCCAATGGGTGCTTCAGTTGCTGTTCCCCATCAGAATAGCACAGCTCCAAGGAAAGCTTCGAAGAAACCTTCTGATCCCAGTTGGTCCAGCATTTTAGACTGTCCCACGAAGGACTCCTATTAAGCCTAGAATTTTTCAACATTTAAAAACTAGACAATTACTATTCCTGGTTTGTTTAACTATTTCCCCCAATTTTATTTGGCCCCCAAATCAGCTGGAAGAAACCCTAAGTGAAACCCCATTTCCCCTAAGAGGGGATGGGTAGGTTTTTGTTTGCTCTCTTGGGTTACAGATTCTTACTTTCATTGGGAGTTGGTTATAAGTTATTATTGGTCTTATTCAGAGGAAAAAGAATGTTACACTCAAGGATGGCCCTCTTTTACTTTATCTTTCTTAGGTTTGGAGATAGGGGTTGAAAAGAAAGAAAAGAGGAATATAGAAATATATAGAGATGATAAGACAAAAAATAGATTATTGAATCTACTCAACTTAAAGCCTTAATTGTTATTTGCAAATAAGGTTATTTTTAACTCATTGGCAAAGAATTTTGTATACTGATGCAAAATAAGTTTAATTTTGATACATTAATATAGAATTCAAATTTAAGATTATTCTTTACACACATTATCTAATATGAAGTACTGTACCCATACAACTCAAGTAGAATATGAGGTTTACTTCCAACACCTTCAGAGTGCTAGTGTAGGCTGTGTAGGATAAGGAAATTAGACAAGTTAATTGTCAACTGATCAAAGCATGGTCATGTCAATTACTAGTCTATTTATAGCACAAGAATATACATTCTAGATGTAACAGATAAATGTGAGTCTATCAACAGGTAAGATAAAATACTTAGTTAACATCTTCAAAAAGCCTCAGGAACATACAGAATATGGCATTTAAAGATGTTTTTATTATTTTAAAGATTCTTTAGCAGAAAGACAGGTTAACTCCTGGCAACACCCAGCCTCCTTCAAAAGAAGATGATGAGCATCAAAGAGCCTCCTTACGGAGATGGCTTCAAATATGGCAAAGCAGCCACTGGGGGAAAATGCCCTCATTTCTGCCGCAGACAATTCTGCCTAAAAATGGGCAAACTTGGATGCAGGTAGAGTCAAGGGCCAAACTCTCTGCCAAGACAGGGTAAACAGGTCCTCAATAGTTCCTGCCTCACAAATATGTCTGTCAGACTTGTTGGGCCCAAAGGCTGAAAAGATGCCCCAACATTAATAGAGAGTTTTGAGTGACTGTTCAGGCAGCAAGCTGTCTCTGTCATCTTCTCATTTGGAAAGCTGCTAACCTGCACTCCCTATATATTCTGGTAGTCAATTTTATTCCTTCTCAAGTCTCTGATGGGATTGAAAACCAGATTGTTTAGTCGTAAAATTAAGCTTAGTTGTTTAGGGTTAAGATGTTTTTAGGTCTAGATAGATGTTTTAAGTTGATAGAGATGAGATATGATAGACTCACCAAGATAGGAAAAATGTTTTCTTCAAGGTTGCCAAATACAAATAGCCAAGACACTATGAATGTAACATTTATATAATTCCTGATTTGTGGTTAATCTTGCTGTATGTTTATTGTATATATGTTTAATAATATAAATGAATATGAAAAAATAATAAAAATTAATCAATGTTTAATGTAAAGTAAACACAGCTCCTTTCAGGTTGCTGAAAAGAAAATCCCCTTTCCTTTTCTGAGCCTCACGAATTAAGTAAGTCGATCAAAGATATTCAGGTTTCCTTCTCCCTCTGATCTTGTTTGTACCTCTTCCACAAGGGCAAAGTAACCATTTCTGCAGAAAATACTGGCTAAACCCCTTTACTTGTCTTTGTTTTGAGAGAGCAATATACAGCAGACTTTGTGATTTTTCCTTTATTTTTCATTTTTTGAGAACACGTTAAATGAGCCCATGTATTGTTATTGTATATAAGCAGGGAATGTGTCCCTAGGAGACCAGAGTAATCCACATCTGAATAAACACAGGATGTGGTGGGGAACCTTTACTTACCATGAAAATTTGAGATACTTTTATTATCTTGAACTCAAGCCTATACTTTGAAAATCATAAAATTATTGGTGAAATCTTGGACAGGATTCAAAATAGAGTTCTAAGTGAATCTTATCTAGAACTTAAAAGTGAAACAGGACATTAGTTGACATCAAGGTTTATACTTTTATCTGAAAAAAATAATTCTTTCATACTTAAAATTTTTCAGGCAATTTCTATTTCAGTTTCATAGGAGAAAGAAATAATGTGTGATAATTACAATAAGATTTAATTTCCAGTTTATACCCCTTGAGATTACCCTGTCAACATGGAAAATAAGTATGAAGTACAGAAGTCATGAACATGTTCATACTAAGCATACTGTTCCTCTGTTAAGTGTAATCCAAAAAGCACTTAGAAGTTGTCACATAACAGATAATATATAACCCAAATTGGCAAGGCACATGATATTTATACATTTATACAAAGGGGTATAGTTCATTAATTATTGTTTATAATTAATGTCATCAATCATTAACACATGCATGTGTGAGTGTGTGTACATGTATGCATGTGTGTGTGTAGTCAGAAAAATTTTAAATCTATTGTTAGTTGGATATTAGTTTAGTTTGGCTTTAAAGCAGTTGTGCTATTATTTATTCCTTAAAGATAACCCTATAATCCAGTTAACCTGCTTAATCCTTGACACACAGGCATTTGGTAGGAAACTACAAACCTTCCATTTAGGTTTTTACTGTCCTTTCTGATTTTTTTTAAAAATCATCTTTTTTATGCCTCATTGAAAGAATCACTGTAATTGTCTATAAAAGTGCCAGCTGATATTTTTCAGCTTCCATTCTCCTTGCTCAAGGGGAAAATGCTGGTTTCTTCTTTGCTGTGTGGCAAATGTCAAAAGAAATAGACTGGCTAAACTATGTGTTTCATTCAGAACATTATTCTTCCCAGTCAAGGAGATTAACTACCTAAAACTTAATTACTCTAAACTCAGAATCTTTTCTTATTTTTTGTCTACTGCTTCTCTTTCATTTAGTTCTTTTACTCTTCGAAGAATTCTCATTCCATTTTATATCCTTTTATATGATGTTTGTCAGTAATCATTTATTTACTCTATATTCTTGGAGAAATTTCTCAACCTTTTTTTTTTTAATTCACTTTACATCCTGGTCATAGCCCCATCCCTCCTCCCTCCCAACTCCACCCTCCCTCTCTTTCACCTATTTCAGTCCAAATTCCTCAGAAAAGGGGCGCCTCATTCCCATCACCCCCAGCTCATCAAGTGGTATCAGATCCTCTTCCCCTGTGGCCTAGCAAGGCAGTCTCACCAGGGGGAAGTAATTCAAAAGCTGGCAACAGAGTCAATGTCAGAGACAGCACCTGCTCCCCTTACTAGGGAACCCACATGAAGATTGAGCTGCCTCTTTGTAGGAGGCCTAGGTCCAGTCCATGAAAGGTTCTTGGTGCTTCAGGCTCAGCAGGCCCATCTGATCCCTGGTTAGTTGGCTCTGTTGGTCTTTTGAAGATCCTGTCACCTCCAGGTCCTTCTGTCCTTCCCCTCACTTTCCCAATAAGGCTCCCCCTATGCTTCTTCACCCAATGTTTGGCTGTGAGTCTCAGCATGTTTCAAAGTGCTGCTGGTGGAGCCTCTCAGAGAACAACTCTGCTAGGCTCCTGTCTGCAAGCATACAGAGTATTGCTATTAGTATCAGGGTTGGTTCTCTCCCATGGAGTCGTCAACTCCTTATTTATTTTTTAATTCTAAAAGTATATTTCTGTACAAACTATCTTTTTATTTTATATGTTTTGTTTTTAATGCATGTTTTGTTTTTCTTTTACTGTCGTAAAATACCCAGACTAAAGCAACTCAATGGAGAAAGAGTTTAATATGGCTCATACTTCAGGGTCGGTAAATGAAGAGGGCAGGAACTTGAAACATCTGGTCATGCTGCATCAACAGTCAAGAAAAAGAGAGATGAGAGCAAGGTGGTGCTTAGCTTGACTTCTGTATCCTATATAGTTTAGGAACTGTGGTCTAGAGAATGGTCCCATTCGCAGTTAAGATGGTAATTCTCATACAGTTAACATCAATTACTTCCCATATCAATTAGCAGATCTCATCAAGGTGACAGTGTAACATTAATCATCACAGTGGGGTAAGGGTCTGTTAATCCAAGGACTAGTTCATTTCTTTTGTACTTTGAATTATTGAAAATTTTATGTTTTTGCATCCTAATAGAAAGATCTTTATTAATTTTCACTAACTGGAATGAGTTTTGGTAGAAATGGTTTTGTTTCTGTCACTTCTTGTCATCACACACACATCTAATTTATGCATATAAGAAAAGTAATGATACTAACTGATTTTATTATGGCTTATTTTGCTTAACTAGATATCTTTTTTCCCCATCTTTTTTATGCAAATGGAATAATTTTAAATTTCTTTGTGGCTCCTAGAGTTTTTATAGTTTTATTTAGTTAAATTAATGATCAGATTGTTATAAGTCAATATAGAGGGGATCTTGTGGACTATACTGAGCATAAAGTTATCTTGAAATGCAATACAGTTTATGTAACTATAATCTCCCTACTTAATGCATCATTTCTGTTAGGGAACTAAGTAAGAAAGTATTCTGATTGGTCCACTTGGTAACTTGGCTCAGCAATAATTCACTCATTATAGAGGCCTATGTCTACATTCCCTTTTATTCCAGGTGTGGGGAGTTGAAGAACATCTTTTCAGTGGTGCCATCTACTTACCACATATATTTAGAGATGCATATGTATTCATGTATATAAGAATAAAAAAATAATTTTGATCTTGACTTGCCATTTGAATCACACCTTTCAAAATATCCCCATATTTATCTGTTGTAATCTCTGTTTTGCAACTCTGGTAGTTATATCTAAACTTTTAACATTGCAACACAATGATGTCATATAATAGTTCATATTCTAGAACCATAGAATCCAGTTGGAAAAACCCGAAAGCATCTCATAATGCTTTAATTTCAGAATTTTGTGTTGCGCCATAGTAATAGCTATACTTGGCAGCATGCTACTGCATGCAGCCCATGGGTCACAGATTCAATCAAAATGAACCTTTCCTATTTTATAAGTATGTGATTGGTTTTCAATCAAGAATGTTCATGTTGGCACTATTGCTCATTTTTATGGCACTTACTCTTCCATATTGGAGATCATAGGTTCAATCTCCAATGCCAACAAAATAAAAGGAAGAAAAATATAGTTAATGTAGTATTGCTTTTCCACTGCAAACCATTGCAAACAAAAGGTTATATTAGTTGTTAAATACAAAAACCATTGAAGTGAATATAAATTCATATTTATTCTAAATGAAAAAGCATATACACATACATGTACATATGTAAAGGTGGGTGTGTGGGTGCGTTATAAAGAAGAAAAGAAGCCCAAGAAAGGTCATAATCAGTATGGTTGGTGCTCAGAAAGGACAAAACAATTGATGGGATTATAAAGCTTTGGGACTTTTTTTTTCTAATTTTATGTTTTTGGTGTGTGTGTGTGTGTGTGTGTGTGTGTGTTTGTGTGTGTGCGCATTGGATAAGTCCGTGAAAATGTAATTGATAAATGAATGTGTAAAATACCAAGTAATGCTCTCTGCTTTCAGAATGGTTATTTTAACTATATAGAAGTTCACTGAGATGCACTCGGGACTAGGCAAGTGTTTTATAGGAGTGTCTTCATCTAGCTGTGCTATTTTTATTTATGACTTAATTAGAATACATTGTTCAGTCAAATAATTTTTAAACATTAAAAAGTATTCCACAATATGAGTATAAATAGGAATTTATTCACATGTATATCTTAAAATATATGAAGGCTCAAATAGCAAAATTTGAATGTACCTCCCCAGGTAATGAACAAAACACTTTGTTGGTGGTATAGTTCTTATATCAGTCAGGGCAGAGCAGATGGCAGTCCTTTATTCATCCAAGCTTGATGCCTGGCTTGTTGGCCAAAGCTGTCTTATTCTTAGGACTCAAAAATCAAATCAAATTAAGTCAAATCCAGGCAGCACAAAGCAGAAGGAAGAGGAAGACAGAGACGTGTAGACTGCCATGCCACCCACACACCTGCCCTTCAGTGCATGACACAGGCAGTTCATAGACACCCACTTGCCACCACACCACACAGCGTGGATGGCGAATGTTGCCCAGCGGTCTGCCAGCCACATGGCCAGCCTGTAGTAGGAGCTACCACAACGTGTGTGTTTGTGGTGTACAGATTAATGAGAATGAGAAGTGGAGCAGCTTGCGTATTATGAAGAGAGATGTTACCGGAGACTCCAGTGTGGAAAGGAGTAGCTTGTTATGAGTGGCCAGCCTGCCACTTGTGGCCATTGTGAGCTCACAGCCTGAGCAGGTGCTGAGGAGGGCGTTTTCTGAGTCCTTGGATACACAGCGGCAGGGGTCGGTGTTAATGTCTGTGGCTTCTCTTACCACTAGAGAACATCAGGATGTCCCTGATCACGGCAGCTACCAGGGCCCACGTGGATGTCTAGGGGCTGTGCGTCAAGGGTCATGTCCCTCACTAGATGTGGTACTTGGGAAAACTTTCCCCATCTCTCACTTCTGGAAGCATTTGGGAGAGTAGGCCTAACACTTTGCTCAGGCAGCACAATGGAGCTGGCCCTGGCTTCTGAGGGGTGGGGGTGAGGTAAGAGGTAGGGGGAGTAGAAGGAGGAGGGATTTAGGGGGAGGACAGGGTGAACCAGCCCCAAGGGCATGAGTGTGGGAGAGCTGACTGCCACTCATCTGCCATGGGGTAGCACAGGAGCAAAGATGATGCTCGCCCCTCTGCCCCTCGCCACCTCCAATAGCCGAGAAAGCTGCCCCACAGAGTCATGAGCTCAGGAGCGCTAACCCAGCCCCTCCTCAGCTCAGCACTAGGGAGAGTAGGCCCTTGACCTGGACCTGGTCGCACAGCAAAGCTGACCCTCCCTGGTGGTAGGGGCACAGGTGAGTCAGCCCCAGTGCAGGATAGCCAGGCACCACCAACCCTAAGGGTGAGATCCTGGACCAACTGGCCCCACCACTGGTCTCACTCATCTGCCACTAGGTGGCATGGTGTGGGAGTGATGCCCCCTTTGCCACCTGAGACAGTCAATTTGGGAGAACTAGCCCTGAGATCATGAAAGCAGGTGAGCTAGTACTGTCAATCCAGGCTGCAATACTTGGAAAGGGGACCCTGTACCTCTACTGGGCAGCATAGTAGAGCTGGCCCTAGTGAAAGAGGTGCAGATGAGCCAGGACCCAAGGGTGAGTGCAGAAAAGCTGGCCCCACCACTCATTTGGCATGAGTTGGCACATGTGTGGCAACAATCCCCCTGACACACAGCCCTATGCAGTAGATAGAACTGACTCTGGGGTCAGAACTATCCCTGTACCCTTACTGGCTGTAGCACCTTGGAACTCAGGTTTCTGCACCTTGAGGATGAGCCATCACCTAGAATGTGAGAGCAGGAAAGCTGGCTCAGTCACTCACAGGCTGCAACATTTGAGAGAGCAGGCACTGAACCTTGACTGGACACCACAGTGGAGCTGGCTCTAGAAGTGTGGGTGCAGATGAGTTGAGGGCATGAGAGCAAGAGGCCTGACCCTGCCTTCTGCTGGTTGCAGCAAGCTCACCCTGATGGTGTGGATAAGTGAGAGCCAGTGAGGCTGAACAGCTCAGCGACCATCCAGGCCCAGACCCAGGACTCTGAATTTACCCACCTCAAAATCCATATCATCTGAGAACAATTGGGATATGTGAAAGGGCCAGTTCTGCTGTTCCAAAGCTGCAGAATCTCCATGACATAAGGCAGCAACAGGATAACCAGTAGGAGTCCCAATAAGGAGCTGATATTGATGGCTCAGAAACCAGAGATCTCAAACTAGACTGGTAACTCACTACAATAAAATTTGCAAGTAAAGATGTGTGAACAGAGATATACTGTAGGGCACATTGTGACATACTACAGCTTCCATGATGTGTTTTCTACACTTTGTTTTTTGTTGTTTGTGTGTGTGTGTGTGTGTATGTTTTATTTTAAGGAAGATTGCAATGGCAAAGGGCATATATAAAGGGGCAAGGAGATGAACAGAACTGGGGTGCTAGATGTGAAACAAAGAATCTATAACAGTTTAAAAATCTAATAAACATAAAGTTCTTCTTGTAGGTTTCCAGGACCCTGTGGGTCCTACTATTTCCTCGTTCTTCCATGCTACTCTTGCCTAAAGTCTCAATTGGATATCCTCTCCTCTGACCCACTTTCTTGGTAAGTAAAGATTTTCATGGTACGTATCCCTTGGACTAGTGTTTTGATATAAGTGAGTATATACCGTTTGTCTCTTTTTGCTTCTGGGTGAACTCACTCATTATGATAATTTCTAGATCAATCCATTTGTCCACAAATTTCGGGAATTCCTCGTTTTTAATAGCTGAGTAGTATTCCATCGTGTAAATACACCACAGTTTCTTAGTCCATTCTTCTACTGAGGGACACTTAGGCTGTTTCCATGTTCTGGCTATTATGTATAGAGCAGCTATGAACATGGTTGAGCATATGTCCCTGTTATGTGGTAGGGCATTTTCTGAAACCTACAAGAAGAACTTTATGACAGGCAGATCTGGATCCTGGGGTCCTCCTCAAACTAAGGCACCAGCCAAGGAGAATATAGGCAGTAAGCTTTGAACCCCTACCAGGACCTAGCCGACGAACATGATATTCTCCACTGTTGAGTGGAGAGTGAGATCTGACTCTCACACGAACTCTGGTGCCCCTTTTCGGACCATGTCCCCTGGATGGTGAGACCTGGTGGCACTCAGAGGAAGGATAGCTAGTTACGAAGAAGAGACTTGATATTCTGAGAGCATATATAGGGGGAGGAGGTCTCCCTCAGTCACACACATAGGGGAGGGGAGAAGGGGAGAAACGGGATGGAGGGAAGAATGGGAGGAAACAGGGGAAGGGCTAACAATCGAGGTGTAATATGAATATTTTAATAAAAAAACAAACAAAAAAATAAAAATATAATAAACAAAATTTTAATGTAAATGTAAAAACAACTTTTTCTCCTTGTGGATCCCATAATATTGGGAGTAGGGGCTACTTCTGACATGGACTTTGGTGCCTGCTTGTTGATCACTTTCCCCTGGCAGGGCAGTCTTACCAGGCCACAGAGGAAGAGGATTCAAGGAGTCCAGATGAGACTTGATAGGTTGGGGTCAGATGATAGGGGAGGAGGGCTTCCTCTTTCTGAGGACTAGGTGGGTGGGATGAAGGAGGGAGGGTTTGGCAAGGAAATGAGGTAGGGGGCTAATATTGGAATGTAAAGTGAATAAATTAGAAATAAAAAAGAAAATGAAATGCATTTGTACAAAGAAGGCAGACCACAACATTTTATGTATTAAATGATTTAAAATGATGAGAATTGAAATGTGTTCAGGTATATGGAGACAGAAAAACTGAAAGAATTTAAGGTTTTTAGAAAACAAAGGTGTTGCTCTCTCATCCCTTTTTCCTATGTTTTGTGTCTCCTTACTATTTCTGTAAATTTAGACACTGTTTTTCTTTCTATTCTATTGTTTTGTTTTTGTTGTTGTTGTTCAAGACATGGTTTCTTTATGTAGCCTTGGCTGTCCTGGAACTCACTCTGTAGACCAGGCTGATCTTGAACTCAGACATCTGCCTGCCTCTGCCTCCCAAGTGCTGGGACTAAAGGCGTGTGCCATTATGTCTGCTTTCTTTTCCTTACTTTCATTTCTGATTTTCAATTCCTGGATCTTTCAAAGTCTGGTGCTTTAATTCCATTAACCCAAAACTGGCTTCTATTGTTTTTTAATTTTGGCAAGCCATTTCTTTATTCATTCAACAAAATTTGCTGCTCTACCACAGGGAGTTCCTTAGAAGTACCTTCTCAAATGTTCCAGTCTTCTGCTGGAAAGTGTGTCTTTTAACTTCATTCTCTTTCTGTCTCAGTTCCTCTCTTTTCAATTCCCATCAGAAAATTTCTCCTTTCTTTCTCTGCCCAGGAACTTTTAATTATTTGCTTCACTTTTTTTCTTTCATCACCTTTATATCTTCTCATCATTCTCATCCACAATGCTGCAAGGCATTTGCCTAATCCAATATAGTCTTCTGTGATAACACTACTATATCTTATATTGACAAAATAGTTTACTATGTCACTATATATATTTGTAGAGGGTTATACAAGTATACACACCCAAAAAGATGCCATTGTTTCAGAAATGTGGTTATACAGAATAATTTATATCATATTTCATTATTGAGAAACATTTTATTTCCTCCAAATGCATGCTATGTCTAATATTTAAAAAAGAAAGTCTCACATGGTATATACTCACTTATAATTAGGCACTAGCCCAAAAGGCATGTCCCATGAAAGTCTTCACTTACCAGGAGATTGGGACAGATGTGAGGACATCCAAGTGGGACTCTAGGTAAGACAAATATAGGAGATGGGAAAATAGAAGAACCCAGAGGGTCCTAAAAACCTACAAGAAGATATTGGATCAGGGTCCAGGGGAGTCTGCTCAAACTATTGCATTAACCAAGGACAATACAAGTAGTAAACATCGAACCTCTACTCTGATCTACCAAATGGCAGGACATTCTCCACAGTTATGTGGAGAGAGAGGACTGACTCTGACATGAACTCTGGTGCCCTATATTTGACCACCTCCTCTTGGTGGAGAGACCTTATGGCACTCAAAGAAAGAATAAGCAGGCTACCAAGATGAGACTTGATAGCCTATGACCATATAGTGGGAGAGGAGGTCTCCCTCAGTCATAGACCAAGGGGAGGGGAATAGGGTGAAAGCAGGAGGGAGGAATGGGAGGATAAAAGTGATGGGATAACAATTGAGTTGTAATCTGAATAAATTAATAAAATAATAAACCCTGAACCTTTGAAGATTATCTACATACAAATTGAACATGATTTGTTTCAACCTACCTGTTCAGATTATACAACGTTTTAACATATGTCTCATTTTTAAGTTTTAGAAGTCTCTAAAAAAGTAACTATAATACATACTTTCAAGTAGATTTTTAAGGAAACTATACATTTTAAACTAGGTAATAAAAGTAACTTTTAATGCATGTAATTTGAGCATTACCATGTAGACAATATAAACTAGAGCATTTCTATGACTTGACTTTAGAGGAAGAATTAGAAATTTTTTTAGTTCTATTTGATATTGTTTTCCAATCAGGGTTAATAATTGCTCCTTTTTTTTTTCTTAATAAAAGAGAACACATACAAAGCACAAAGCAGGAAGTTATCAGAGCCCTCACAGGTGACTCTTTTGCAAGTCAGTTTAGAGTCAATGAGATAGCTCATGGAGTTAGGCACTTACAATCAGTCCTGGAAAATTGCATTAGATCTTGGATCCCACAGGGTCACAGGAGAGAACTGCTTCCCAAGAGATGTCCTCTAGCCTCCACATTTACTCCCTTTCTAATACACACATTTACATATAAAATAAGTTCAGTAAGACTGGGGTTACTGTGAAAATGAAAACAATTTTGATATGTTTCACTTAGTCATGGTTTAACAAACAACATTCTGCAGCTGATCACTTATAAAACCTTAAGCAAATCATTCCATATTATACATATTTCATCATGTTTAAAATAATGTACAACCCTAAATTGCATTGTAAGAGTAACATTTTTGCTGTTGACTGCATTAACTTTGACTGAAGCATCCAGATGGAAGATGAGAAAAACTGTTTGGTAGTAGGTATGGAGTAGTAAGAAAGGGTGTACTCTGCTGAGAATAGCTAAAGGCTCATAATTATGTTGAAAACTCAATTCATAAAATACAAAGCTGATATAATCCTAAATTCCTTTGCCAAATATTTTCTATTTAGTTTTGTATATACTGGGATTAAAAAGTAATGTAGTTTTGTATAAGTAAGATTTTATTTCAAACAGTTGTGATAGGTTGCATGCACTGCATAGAGAGACTAATGCAGGAACGTAGTTATACAATGTACTTGGATCTAGATTATTTCCTGATGGTGACCACACTGCCTTTTCTATTTGACAGATGGCAGGTATTTTGCAATATCACACTTCATCCGTTAGTTCAATTTGGTGATCATATTTTAGTTTAATTTCTAAGCCAATGACCCTAGCAACAAGAAATAGTACCATTTATGTAATGTACTGGATTAGACATGATGATATCTGACTCCTCTTGGCCCCAAATTAAAACTAATATTTACATAGTATCACCTTTATTAACTGAGTACATGACCTCCTTTTTAGTTTTGATGTAGAATATGTGATAGAAATAAGGTTGCAGAAAATGAGGCTCAGTAACATTCTATTTTTATTTGAAATCATAGTACAGCTTTCAAAAAAACCTATAAAGGTAGCAGTTTTTAAATGGCTGTACTCCATTTTAAACATATGTAAAGGTAAGCCTATTGCCCAACAGTATATGGTCAACACAAAACAAATTCAATTTTTTTGGATGGTTTTTGTTTGTTTGTTTGTTTGTTTGTTTTCTTGTTTCACATTGCTTTGTTTGGTCATTTTTTAATCTTACTGTTCTGCTTGTATAGTATGGTTTCTGATTTTATGTGATCTGAGTGTCTTGTGTTTTTTCTTTTATTATAGTTTGTTTGTTTATAACAAACATGTTGTTATGCCTATTTGTTTTCTAAAGAGAGAAAGAGAGGAAAAAAAGTGCGGATTTGTGTGGATAGTAGGTAACAAGGATCTGGGAGAAGATAGGGTTGGGGAAACCGTAATCAAAACACATTGTATAGAAAATTATTAGTAAAAAATAATTACCTACAATTCTATACAACTGAAATTCATAAGGAAAAAGAGGAAACTTAATAGATATGGCCCTGTTTCTTGCAGTCCTGTTATTTCTTTATGCCAATTGACCCTATTACCTCTTTCACATCATAGTCACCATGAGATCTTGACTACTTTTACAATTCTCTAAATATATTATCTTGAGTATACCTAATTTATCTAGGCCATACTGTCCTTATCCTGTTATGCTAGATTTATTTTAAATGTAGACTGATTATTAAAAGACATATAGCTCCCTTTTACTAATTTGAACATTCCTTAGCTGTGTGAAGCAAAGAATTAATTGGTTTTACATCTCTTATGTTAATTTCTCCAGCTTGTCCAGTGAATTTCAATAGAGATCTATTTTATTAGCTTAATAATACTTCTATCCTATGTATGTGAGATTTTCCATTGGGGGTAAAAACATTCAAAGATTTCATATGCGCTAAATAAATAAAGATAATAATTTAGTGACTGAAAATTGTGTTGTTGACTGACAGCTAGGTCCTCTTCAGATCCTGGCTGATATGAATTTATCAAGTCAAAACATGGCCCAGGCTCTGGCCTGTGTGCTATGGTAGCTTATTTATAAATAGATCTAGTATCAAGACAGTCATATTCAGATGACCTAAGGTCATGTGAGAAGGCAAGTTAACTATTTCTCTAAAGGCAGACTTTCAAGGGGCTGACCTCCTTAAATCAGGGCCAATGACTAATGTGTTCTACTGACAGGAACAAGGCAGATGAACAAGTATTCCCAAAGGTTAGGTGGCATCCATTGAACTCCATTAAGCAATCAAATACCAAATGACTCAGAGTCATGCTGTTCTTATGTTGGAAAAACTGCCACTACACCCACCTTACCCATTAATGCTTCAACCCCTCAGCAAAAAAGGTCTCCAACCTGAGAGAATGTGTAATTACAAGTAAGATGGTAATTGAGAGAGGTCTGACTTGAGGAGCTCTCGCAGCTCAGTTTTCATGATTGTTCTCCCAGAAAGAACACATTATAGAAGGAGAGCTCTAGAAGTGCCTGTGAGGGTATACTTGTGACTAAAGAGTTTAGAGGCTATGCTTTAAGATACATAATATCCTTGAGGGACTCAAAACAGATGTGTGGTACTTAGTCATGGAGGTGCTACAGGGACCTACTTATCTTTCCTTTTTTAGTTACAGCAATATATATTTCTTTTTGTTATTAATTTATTCTTGTTACATCTCAATGTTTATCCCATCCCTTGTATCCTCCCATTCTTCCCTCCCTCCCATTTTCCCCTTATTCCCCTCCCCTATGACTGTTCCTGAGGGGGATTACCTCCCCCTGTATATGCTCATAGGGTATCAAGTCTCTTCTTGGTAATCTGCTGTCCTTCCTCTGAGTGCCACCAGGTCTCCCCCTCCAGGGTACATGGTCAAATGTGAGGCACCAGAGTAGATAAGAAAGTCATATCCCACTCTCCACTCAACTGTGGAGAGTGTTCTGACCATTGGCTAGATCTGGGTAGGGGCTTAAAGTTTACCGCCTGTATTATCCTTGGCTGGTGCCTTAGTTTGAGCGGGACCCCTGGGCCCAAATCTGCCTATCATAATGTTCTACTTGTAGGTTTCTAGAACCCTCTGGATCCTTCTACTTTGCTATTCTCCCATGCTTCTCTCATCTAGAGTCTCAATAGGATATATATATTTATGTTGTTGCAAAAAAAAATTGACCAGCTTAAAATTTAACTGCATAGCTTGGTAACATTAAAGTACATTCCCAATAGTGTTCACTACTGTTCATCTGCAGAACTTTTTCATCTTGTAAAACAAAACGGTGCCCATGAAACAAAATAATCCCCATTTCTACCTCCCTCCCACAGAATCGTTAGCACTCACCTTTCTCATTTCTATTTCTATAGATAGCTCATGTAAGGGGAAGATTGTAGTTTTTGTCTTTTTGTGACTGCCCTATTTTATTTAATACAACAGTCCTGAGGTTTGTTCCTCTTATAGCATATCAGAATTTCCTTCATTTTTAAAACAATAATATTTCATTGTATATATTTACCATGTTTCCTTTATGATTTTATTAGCCCATGAATACTTGGAATATAATAGCTGAATTAAAACTAGATGATTACAGGACACTATCTGGAACTAGGTTGCCACAACTATCTGCAATAGAATATAAAGTTCCTTAGTCTTCTAAGAAAACAATGAAAGTCACCAAACATTTATACAGCAGAGCTCCTATTTGTTAGGGAGCAAGGAAGCAATGCCTACTTGATGTGTCTGTCTGAATGAGATGTTGTTCATCAATCCCAGGATCTTGCATATGTGAGGCATGTTCTCTATTACCAATAATATATTTTATTAGGATAATAATCACTAACTGAAAAGTCAAAAACCTATTTTCATGCATAAAATCATTGACAGCTGGCATGATGGCTTATGCTTATGGGCACAACTACCTGGAATATTGAGAAAATATGATTACATGAGACCATAAATTTGAAATTAGCCTTCACATCATATTGGGACTCTCATCTAACACACACACACACACACACACACACACACACACACACACACACACCACCACCACCACCAACAACAACAACAACAACACCTTATATACTTACATACCTTCTATACTTAGTAATTTAATAAATATAAGCAGATTTCTATCCTTTCTAATTGTTTATTATTTGAGAATTTTATTCTTGTATGTAATGTGTTTTACTTATATGCACCCTCTATTCCCTTTAACCCCTGTCTCTTCTTCACACTACTACTATTCCCACACAATTTCATGTGTTCTCTTCTTTTTCTTTAAACCACTGAGTCTGCTTAGTGCTTATCAATATTTGAATAGGTGTAAAGTCATCGACTGGAATATGAGTACCCTATCAGGAGCCACATCAAATGGACACTGAGTTTCTTTCTCCAGGCAGCCATAAATTGTCAGTAACTACTCAGCTGTGGTGAAACTTCATGAGCCTTTTCCCTATCCATACTGGACTTTTAGCCAGTTTGGTCTTATGCCTGCAGCCATAGGTGCCATGAGTTCATGTTCTCAATGTCCCTGCCATATCCAGAAAGTTTTGTTTTGTAGCAGTTCTTCAGTACTTCTGACTTTTTCAATCTTTCTGCCCACTCTTCCATGATGATCACTAAGCCTTGGGAGAAGGGTGTGTTATATAGATGTCCCACTTAGAACTGAACAATTTATAGTCTCTGATCAAAACTTTTAAAAGTTTGTAACAAACAAGCCAGGGGAAGCCTTTTCTGCTTGGTATAATAGCATGGTATGTTCCTTTTATTTCCTTGTTTATTTACTTTTTGTCTATATGGTTTTTCTCAGAACTGGAGATGAAATCCAGGGCCTTGTGCATGCTAGCAAGTATTCTACTACTGAGTTACATTTCAAATCTACTCCTGTATCTTTCTAAGCATCATTTTGCAATTAATCCTCCCCTTTCTTCTTATTTACTCCTTCCTCAACACAGTTCATGCTAATCTAGACCTCAGTACATCTGCCCTTTTTTATGGCTGACAGGAGGGGCAAACATGAGTGACACCCAACTAAAAGAACTTTAGACTCCCTCACTCATGAGAGTAGATCCATCAGAATTGCTATAAAACACATTAGGTTACTCTGAAGAAATAGAGACAATACTCTAATGAAATGATCTTACTAATAAAAGCAAAGTTCAAGTAGTTATTTTTATCCTTGAGACTAGTTGAGAGTTTGGATTTTTAAGATATTTATTATGCTAAATAACATAAATGATTAGTTGTGATACAAATTCCACTTTATTACAGATAAATGCTCAAACCCAAACAGTAAGTGTTTAGAAGGGGAAAATGCTGTTATTATTCTACTTACACTAATCCTCTTGCTGTGTCTATCCCTGTATTATCTTCTATCTTTTTATGTTAGTCTCTGTCTCCTTTCTTCTTTCTCTTTTTGTGTTAGTCTCGCTATCCCTAATTCATATCTTCTGTACCACAACCAACACTATTCCCACCCAACCCAAATTTTTGTGTGCTCTCTATCTGTATTGAAACACATACACACAAATAAACAGAGAGAGGGAGAGAGAGAGAGAGAGAGAGAGAGGGAGAGAGAGAGACAGACAGACAGATAGACAGGCAGACAGACAGAGACAGAGGAGACAGGTAGGAAAAAATAACAGAAGGAATGAGGGACAGGAAAGTAGAAATGCAGAGAGAAAGAAGAGGGCAAATAAAGAGAAGAAATACTTCTTTATAATTGAGTTGTGAGGTCTTAGGAAAATACATTCCTTTGTCTTGCCCTTTTCCTCTATTTAAAAAGAAAAGAGGGGAAATTTCAAAGACCCTTCCTGGCTTTCACGATATTTGCTTTTGCCAAATATGAATAACTATGACATTAATATACACATTGCCACATTCCTTTTAAAATGACCTATTTGCTGGGAAAGAGAGGTTGATGAATGTAAAAATCACTTCCCGGAAATTAGATGAGCCATTTTCATAATGAATATGATTTCATGTACCTAGCTTTTAAAGGTGCAATTTACTTGCCTAGTTGCAAAATTGAAGATTACCATGATGATAAGCAAATTAATGGTTAACATTTATGGCCATTCACAGCATCTACTCCATGTTGATAAGTTCTGAAATATAATGTAGAGTATTCCATTAAGTGACTGGATTTTTCTTGTGCAGATGAAAAACTTAAAGGTGAATTATAATTGAATTGAGATATAAGGCTCTAACCAATTCATTTAAATTTAAAATGTCATATGCCTGTATATAGTAAACATCCTACAAAACTATCTAAAAATGTTTAATTTATTTTCAAAGTGTGACATAAAATTAATGTTTCTGAGCAAAGATATTTATTTAGATGAAATAAAGAACACATAAAATTATGTTTGTCTTCCTGAGACCAAACCAATGAAAAGCATGTTTATTTACTTACTACATCAAGTATGATCTATACTTTTAGAAGTAGACTCGGATTAATGCTAAGAATATATATGTGTAACTAAGGTAATTAAATAATTGATTTGAGAAGATATGTCCTGATTGTGATTTTATCTTCAAAATGTCTCTGAGCATAAACAACACTAAAACAAATAAAATTCAATGTGTTAGGGTTATAATAAATTATCTCTTTCTCCTTATACTTCTCTTCATTACAAAAGCTAGAAATAATGAACAGCTCTATATACTAGGAAAGAGACTCTCTATAATTGTTGTCCATAAAGACGTAGCTACACAGGAAAGGAACTCCACTGGGGACTGAGCCAATCCTATGAGTCGGAGGTAAGACACTAGAGTGCTGACTGGCTTCTCTTATAGGTCATGATGTTGTTCTTGATTTTAAAATAAAAAGCCTACACAAGCATTTTCAAAATGCCTCTCTATTGGGATACCTAGGCATATAAGTAAACCATGATGCTTGTAACCTCAATGGATTGTGTTTTGAAGGATTTTTAAAAAATGGCTGTATATATTTATGTTCCTTCTGTTCCTTCTCTTATGTAGTTGTATATTGAATATTGAAAGGAAGTAAGAATATTATTTGGCAAGTTGAATAAAAATATATGAAATAAAAAAGAGGAAAGTATTAAAAGGGACCTGGAAAATCAAATCACAGGCCTTCATTTTCTAGATATGTACTAAGTAGATTTGTCCACCAAATTATCTTCAAGCAGCCTGGGAGACATTAATAAATGATAAAACTCTGTAGTGAAAACCACAAAGCCCATAAAAACAAGTATATAGATTATACAATAAGCATTCAATTATTTCTAGCATAGAGATAAACCAAAAAGTTTATTCAGGCATCATAGTAGTATTAGTAGTAGTAGCAGCAGCAGCAGCAGCAGTACTAGTAGTGGTTCTGGTGGTGGTCTATGGTCTAAGTCTCCAGCATTAGCCCTATATATTCAATAATGTGTTGCAGTGTACTATTTTTTTAACATGATTCAATGGTGAAATAGTTTCAAAAATAACATTATTCTAAAGGCCTGTGTTTTACATCTGTTTCTAGCTGTCTGCTGATATAGTGCCTAAGTTCTAGGATGTATTAGACAAATGTACTAGCCTATGTCTATTCTTAAATTTCCCTCCACTTAAATGACTTTTCTTTTCAACTTCTCCTTTGCGCAGAATTGAATGGAATAGAACTTGTGAATGTTCTTCCTGATAAAATGTAACAACTCTGTTGATCTACCTTGCAATTAAATTTATGTACACTAAAATCTACACTTTTTTTTCGAGACAGGGTTTCTCTGTGCAATCCTGGCTGTCATAGACTTGCTTTGTAGACCCGCATGGCCTCGAATTCACAGAGATCCACCTGCCTCTGCCTCCTGAGTGTTGGGATTATAGGTATGCACCACCATGCCCAGCTAAACCTACATTGTTAAATGGTACAAATTGTTATTGGAATTTGAGTAACAATTAGGCAAAAGTTCAAAATGAAAGATAACATTAATACTAAAGTTTAATTGAACAGTTGCTAGTATCATTCAAAGTGCTTTATGGAACCAATCACTATATATCACACCAACTATTTTCCTCATCAGAGAGAACAGAAGTTAGAGGGATTAAAAAACTTACGCAGTTTCCTACAACTTTGAAGTGATGCAAACAGGATATAAAACTAGCTGTGATCACTTCAGATTCTACATTATCTGCTATAATTGATTGCATCCTTGTAAGAGAGAATTTCTTATTACTCTAAAATTATATTACCCTAAAATGAGCAGAGAGGGGGGTCAGTATACTGCAGAGAATTTTATAAAGCCAAGTTAGCTATGATACTCAGTTTGAATTACCTGTGCAAAACAACGTAGATATTCCGAAAGTCCTAAATATAGTTAGGTCTGGCAACACTGAGAAAGAGAGCTGCAAATGAAATCAGGAGAACTGGCTCTGAGCTGTTGTAGTACAACCCTGTATACATTTCTACCTCTCTTTATTTTAATTTGTCCAATTGTACACTGAAAGTTTTGAACTGTAATCTGGGAATGTGAACCCAGATAACTCAGAAAATATTCAAAGTTCTAGGACCAGCCTCAAACTTGCTAAAGTCTCAATGTGGCTTTGGTGCTGAAGAAGATGTAGAGTTAAAATTTCAAAGACAAGCTTCTGCTATGAGAAGGCTTTTATGGCCTTATATAAAAAGGAATAGCTCTGCCTTATGAACAGATATATATATATCTAATATATATCTTCAATATTAATAATCTATCCTGATAAAGGACACTTGGAAAAGGGTCATGGGGAGAATCTAAGAAACAACAGCTAAAGGAAACCTATAATGGTCCCAGATAGGCTACTGAAATGAACAAAACATCAATCTGATTGATGGAGAAAATCAAACATGCATACCAATAGATTTAGCCATGTTAAGAATCTCATTACAGCAATGAGGTCTCCTATGTGCAAGATTACTGACTCTGAAGGATTATATAACAGCCTGAAAGTCCAGGTATTCTCAGCATCTGTGTAACATTCAGCAAATATATTTACTTTCTTGAGCATCTATTTCTCTAAATGGAATGCAAAAACATACACTGTCAGGTTCATGGGGTTTTATTTGGCTCCAGACTTTTTCTTATACTTTCTAGAGATTTACTGTGTCATTTTTACTTGAAAGGAATATTGTAAGCTTTAGAGTTGTTATGTTATTTCATCTTTCCCACAACGTAAACAAAGTATTCAAGGCACTCAGTAAGTGAACTGTTGGTGTGGATCCAGCTTGTCTAGCTGCAGACCCACATGCAGTCTCAGAGAGAATGTGATGCTCAAGAATCCCTTGTTCCCCTCTTCCATTCTACTTAGCACGAATAACAGTTCCAAATGGACAGAAGCTACTAAATTGCATCTTTACAAGCTAAGTCTGTTAAAACCTCTCCATTATAAAAATGGCTTCTCTAGTCCTAGAAAGTGCTTTTTACAAGATTCATTAAACTCCTTTTGCCAGTGTACATGCCATTTTATGAGAGTGGCAAAATATAACTATTAGTGTCATGGATTTTCATAGACTCACAGAATCACTTTATAAGAGCTATAAAGGCCTTTAGGCATCCTATGATCTATTCTTTTCCACTTAAGCAGGAAACTGAGGTTTAAGTGGACAAATGATTTAACTAGGAAAAGTCACCAACATTTGGATAAATCTAAGCAAAATGCCAAGTTCTTTCACTGTGACATCAATGCTCTTTCTACTTTTCTTGAGCATTAATACTAGTCACCAAACTTACAAGTATGAACCAATGGCAAGTCATTTCATTCAGTTATTCGAGAGTTATTTATTGAGCATTTATCATATACCAGGCATTGTATAAAGTCTGCCCTAAGGAAGTGTAAGCAAATGGTTGTAGTTAGCTTAAACAAACCATCACCATTTTTAAAAGAGGCAACACCTCAATAATTTGTAATTTTTACTACATCCTCGAATTAACTAAGGATGTCTTTAAAGTGACAGTTTCCCCCAAATACCTGGAGCTACAACCCAGATTAGTTTAATAAGAATCTCTGTATAGGTACTAAATGTATGTTGTTTTCTAGTATGATTTTAATGTACTCTTGATCTTTTGTGTGGAGAGTTGGTTCGTTTTCGGCTTTGTTGTTGTTTTTGAAACAGAGTTTTCCTGTGTAGCCTTGGTTGTCCCAGACTAGCTTTGTAGAGATCCGTCTGCCCCTGTCTTCCAGAGTGCTGAGATTATAGGTGTATGCCACTACACCTGGCTGATCTTTTTTGTTTTAACCATCCTTCCTTCCTTCAATCCCTTCCATGTTCTCTCCTTCAAACCCTTTCTACGCCCTCCCTTCCTCCCTGTCAAACTCATGGCCTCTTTTTCTTTGACTATTATTGTTATACATACGTATAAAAGTATAACAATATAAATATAACTCTTTGAGTACATTTAGTGTTGCTTCTATGTATATGATTTCAGGAATGACCACTTAGTTTTATATAACCAATTAGAGGGCTCATCATTGAGGGAGATTAATTCTTTTTATCTCAGCAGTCCTTAGTTACTTGTAGGGTATTTTTTGTCTAGGGAGGGCCACTTAAAATTTCCTCCCTCTATGTTACCATGTCTATTGGTGCTGTCATTGCTTGGGACTGGTTTAGGTAGCTGTATTTTTTTAAGTAGCATGGGTGTAGCTTTCTTGTCATTTGTAGAAAGCACATTCTCAAAATAGACTTCCTAATCCTCTGGATCTTGCAATCTTTCTACCCCTTTTCATGATGCTCTCTAACCCTTAGGTGCAGGAGCTGTGTTGTAGATGTATCCACTGGGGATAGGTACCCTATGATCAATCATTATCTGTATTTTGACAACTTGAGTTTTTCTCTGATGGTCTCCAGCTACTGCAAAAGGAAGCCTCTTTGTTGAGCAGTAAGAACTGCATTTATCTGTGAGTGTAATGACAACTAGTTAGAATTCGGTTAGGAACTTTACTAGTCTAACAAAATAGTGACAATAACTAAGTAAAACTAAGAGTCTAACATGTCTTCTGATAGCAGAAATACTTTCATTGTATCAGGTTGAAAATGAAAAAACCAAAGCCTGGACTTTAGTATAGTCATAAATGTTTCAAATGTATAGAATGAGTGTCAATAATCCATGAAACTATCACTGTCTCATCCCCAATCTATTTTCTCTCATTGTACCTCCATATTTCTAATATGTACTCTTCCCAATGCAGTCAAAGGTACAATCATCAAAGACAGGGATAAGAAAGGTCCTTGCCAATCAGCTCCTTTTCCTCCCAGAGGACTGAGGACGTCATATCTTTGACTTTTAAATCACTTCCCATAATGACTTTTGCCAGAGAACAGGCAAAAAAAGAATTGTGTCTTATTCTTAGCACATATTCTCAGCATGCCTTTTAATGACTCCTGTGGAACTGGTTCCAAACATGCTGTGTTTCTGTCTATACTGAGCATTAGCAAACACAAACAAACACTTCTCTACAATGGTTTGAAATTAGCAAGATAATATTGGATACATTTCTGTTCTCTTGTTGTGGAAAGCTAAAATATGTATTTACTTTCTTCTGAAGCAGCCAAAATTTTGACACTATAGTGTGCCTTCCTGTTTTGGCTGTACTTAAGCAAAGCACCCCAGTTGACATGCTATATAGATTTGAGCCCTGGCCTGCAAGTATTTTTATCTACTTCTTGGAGGTGGCAGTAAGAGTGATGAAAGTATTTTTATTTCATCTGCTGGCAGCCCATTCCCACGTCCAATGTGCTCATACAAAAATCTCTGCAATGAAAAGCTAGCACGGGGTGTCAGAAGCAATAAAAGGCAAACCAAATTTAATCTCAGTATTTTTATGAGTACTGTTAAGGAAAAGTAAATGTCACAATGCTGCCTACAAGATGCTACCACTTAACACTGCCAGCTTCCCATTCCAGTGTGGCTTTTCATAAAAGTTCAGTAGCAACTGAATGGGGAACCTTTTGGAATAAAGTCACATTCACACACACAGTGGATCCACACTCATAAACAGAGACCAAACCTTGCAATACCTACAGATTGTGCTGAATTACTGACGTTGTGGAATAGTGCATATGTAAAGTCTGCCATAGATCACAAAGTCATTTCTACTCAGGTAAAGGGTAGGGTAGGAGGTATAGAGTAATATTTAGAAAAAGAACTCATTTGGACAAACAACTGCTATCATAAGACTACCTGATAGAAGGATTGGGTCTTGATGGTTGCCAAAGTAAATTAGAGAGTCAAATCCATCTTGCTAAGCATTAAAAACTATCTAGGAAGAGATTAGAGGTCATTAGTGCCTCACCAAATAATATTCCGTTTTCTATCTTTTGTAGCAAGAGTGGTTTCAATTTTCTGTCTATAATTACCAAACATCATCAAGCATGGGATTTTATAATTTTGTTTTTACATAATTTTTTATTGCAGTTCTTCATCTAAATTTTATGTTTGAATGGTTTACATGCTTTATGTATTATTACTATGTGTGTGCTTGGTGCCCATGAAAGTCAGAAGAAAGTATGGGATCTCCTGGCACTGGAATTATGAATAGTTGTAAGCCACCATGTGAGTGGTTGGAATCAAACCTAGGTTCCCTACAAAATCAGCAGATACTCCTTAGTGCTGAGCTGTCACTCCAGATCCCATAAATGTTTTCTGTTTGTTCATTTTTTGTTTATTTGTTTGTTTGTTTTGGGTGTCAGTAAAACCATAAGGAACACATGATGCAGGAAAAATGCTTTCCAGAAAAAAAACAAAAACAAAAACAAATGCTGTTCCTTTGTCCCAGAGTTTTATAGATCTGTGATGACCCTGAGGCACTATATCC